>NC_052056.1:29923839-30242589 GCF_903992535.2 Arvicola amphibius | reverse complement strand
ACTCACTCAAAAATTCTATTTTTGTTTCTATGAATTGGAAATAATAACAGTGCAATATTGATAAGGATTTCTGAGAAACATGCATGGTTTCTGGTACCTTTTCACCCAGTACCTGGCATAGGTACTATTAAGTTAAAAGTAGACCCACTTTTCAAAAATATTTTTCCCATCCTTATTTATATGAGTCAATCTACTGCTATATGTTAGTTTCTCTAATAGACACTCTTAAGCTTTGTCCATGTAGCAGGAGAGGACCTTGAGACCAGCAGCAAAGGGAAGAGAAATGAAGTGAAGCTGAGACCAAGTGAAGTCGAGCCTTGGCCTTGAAATAGACTAGATTGTAAACTATTTTGATGAATTATCCTAATAATAATAGAAAGGTCTTTGGCATGCCACCCCATCTAACTATTTACTGTTGACTAAGGAAAAGATAGGATTGATGGTACTGATGAAATCCTAGGCACAACTTTGAGAAGCCCAAATTTCTATAGGCCACTTTTCGTAGTAGATTGTTCTAGATGAGAGAATTTTCCTCCCCACCCTCCTGAATTGAGCCAAGAACAGAGTATCAGAAGCTATCTAATAGGGGCATCAGCCTTATTCGGTGCTGTTTTCCCTACTAAAAAGCTCTCCGTGGAGAAAACACCTAATGAATTTGTAAAGACCTCAAAAAGCTGCACAGGATACCCAATGAGTTCAAAATGAAAAAATAAGGCATTATATGTGTTTGAAATATTTTTTTTTAAAGTCTCTGGCAGTCAGAATTGAGTTCTCTGCCTGGAAACTCACATATTTATTAGATTGTTAATGAAAATGCTTAGATAAACTTTACTAAATGGCTGCATCCAATAATACATCATGAACGTTCTGTGTCTGTGGTTTTCTAGGTCATCCGTCCCCCTGCTTCCACCATTACCCCATGATTGGTACTTGTTCTTCACCACAGCCTGGCCTTCATCCCATTCTGATTCTTTTTGTGCCTGCAGACACCCAGTTTTTAATTTACTCTCAGAGCTGACTAGTTAAGATTAAGAGCAACAAGACTGCACTAAAATATTGCAGTGGGAAAATTGCAAATTATGTACAGCCTTTAAATAGCAAACAACAACAAAAAAAACCTGTCTAATCTTGACATTATATCACTTGAAAATTGAAAGAAAGTGCTTTGAAGTGCATTGTAAAGAGTATTTCAATATACAAGAAAGTATTCTTTAAAATAATTCTGAGGCTGCAGATGGTTCAGTATTTTTTTCTCCACAAAAGAAGTTCTGGGTCTAAAGAAATCTTAAATTCAGTTATCACAAGAAGATGAATAAATTGACTCAGGTGTGAAAATAATGTAGTATTTAGCTTGACTGATAAGTGAAAATACTAAGGTATTACACATATATGTACACACACACACACACACATATATATATATAACAACTTATATGCATAAATAAAGAATTGAGAACTAATGACTAAAAGCAAATGCTGAAAGAGATTAAAGCTGTTGTTGGTTCTATTTATTTGGAAGAATTGATCTAGCTCTAACAATTTTAGTCAGATGGAATGGGAGCAAAATACGTGTCACAATATTTTCCTTTTCCTGGAATTAACATTAAAAGTTTCAATAGCATATTTAAAAAATAAAAGCAAGTGAAACAGTTTTAATTACTTTATTGGCTATTAAACGAATGACAATGTTTTAATTAGTTTCAAAGTAATCTTCACTGTTTCCTCCTTTGTATTCATGCCAATTATATATCCTAAGTAGTGTATTTACTTATTAAAAATAAAACTTTCTGAATTTTAAAAATTTAAAAATTAGATTTATTTTATTCTATATGTATGAGTATTGTGCCTACATGGTGTGTATATGGACCAAATGCATGTCTTGTGCCTAAGAGATCAGAAGGGGGTTTCAGATCTCTTAGACCTGGACTTATGGGTTGTCTTTGGTCATCCTGTGGGTGCTGGGAAGCAAATCCCAATCCTTTACAAATGCTTTAAACTGATGAGCTCTCTCTCCAGTCCCATAATAGAATTTTTCAATCAAAATTATTTTGAAGAGTTACATGTTAAGGACCCCACACTTATATTTTAAGGATATATTGAATCATAGCTTTTTTTAAAGAAATGAGAATACCAAAGATTGACAACAATTTTTAAAAAATGTAAACATTAAGCGTCCTCAGAATGCACAGATCTTGAGAGTTAAAGTTCTACTCTTTATTTTCTTTATAATCCTATGAAGATTATATTTCAAAGTCATCAGTTTTGTTTTTTCTGGACACAAATACATTCAAATTAATAATAAAAAATGAATCTACATTGGATTTTTGCTAGCTCTTCTAAGTTCTAGAAAAATGTCTCCTTTGGGATCATTTGTAACCAGGATTTATTGAGCTTGAAATATGAAACTTACTCTTCATGTTGGAATTTTAAATGTCTTATTAAGCAGTGGTAAGGTCTATCCTGAGGTTAGTCAAAACAAACCACAACATACATACTTGTGTATTTAGCCTTTCCTCAGAGCCACCAGCTAATGCATAGAGAAGAAATGATCCCAAATTTTCCTGCACAGTTTCAGGTGTAATCCATACAGCTCAGAATTTAAAAACCTTGCAAGAACTCAGATATAGATAGATGGATAGATAGATATAGATGTTATAGATATAGATATAGATGTAGATATAGATGTAGATGTAGATGTAGATGTAGATGTAGATATAGATATAGATACACACACATATACATATATGCTACCTACAGGACACAAGACAATGTTCCAAAATATCTGACAAAGAAGCCTATGATTTTTCTTTTCAATCTTTAAAAAACTTGAGACTGAACCGTGTTTATTTTCAGAGGAATAACAAAAGATAACTTGCTCTTTAGTGATGTTTTTTCACATTTAATTAAAAAACTATCTGCATAATTTTGTAAAATTATTTCATGGATATTTTAGACATTTGAAAAAAATGTCTTTTTGTACTTAAAAGTATATGCTCCCGTTTCTCCTTTCATTCATTCATTTATTTATTTGCTGTTATTTCTTCTCTGCAGCAACTATGGTGTTAAACTATGTGAGGGGAGATACAGTTTAAAAAATGACTTTAGTTTATTAATCATCCAGAAGAAAAGGGGACAACGTAGCAAACCTGATAGAAGCAGCATTATTATTAGATTAGCAAAAATAATCAGTAAGGACTCTTTGTAACATGGTCAGGACTGAATAAAAATGGACATTCTGTTCAAAACGCTATGAGCAATTCTGGAATGTTAAGCACAGAATTATGCTCACCTTTATGTGGATTAAAGAGTTTAACCACAACTGTCTATTTAATTGGTCTAGTTGTAACACTGCTGCTACCTCCCTCAGGATGTGGAGAATTTGATAAATGGAAATTCAGAGCTTTTATTAAATTTTAATTGTATTTTATTAAGGCACAGGAGAAAAGACATTTTTGTGGTTTTATTATTATCTTGGTAATTTGCCAAGAGAAAGACTTTAATGGATTAAATACTAATTATTCAAAGATATATTAGACTTAACAAAAAGAAAAATGGATGCTTAGGACCCTGAACATGCTGGGGAATATAAGATAACATTTGATACATCTCACACTGGTCCTGGAGAAAGCAAAACAGTTGGATTAGGAAGAATATGCATGTCATGAAAAACCAAAAGACTAAACCCATCAAAACAAAGGCAAGCAAATATTCATCCATTCAAGAAATATTTATTAATTGCATGCTCTATGTGTTTGTAACTTTTAATGACTGAGTGCAAAAGCCAGATTTTCATGGTTCTGCCCTTTAGGGGGTAAGGGATGCATGGTTCATAAATGACTCAGAGCAGTGCTGTAAAATCTGGGATTTTCATTGCAAACAAAAAGCAGTCTGACCAACACTGTGGTGCACATAGTGGGGCACGTAGGTAAATCCCTGCAGTTTTATTCAAACTGAATTTTCAGTTGCAATGTAAGATTAGCCTGGGCAAAATGAGACCGATTTCAAAAACAGCAGGCAAACAAAATAAAACAAAAATAACCCAGTGAATGCTGAGTTTTAAGGTGTGTGTGGGTATGTAGGGTGAACATAAAAACCAACAAGTGCATCTGAGATACAATGCAATAAAGCCAGGAAGCACTCAGCAAGGGTTAGAAAAGAAAAGAAAATGTTTCATTAAGAATGTGCAGTCCATTTTCTGATATCCTCTTCTCCCTTGCTCTTGGATTTGTAGGATCAACATAGTAAAATGGCAATTCTACCAAAAGCAATCTATAGATTCAATGCAATCCCCATCAAGGTCCCATCAAAATTCTTCACAGATCTTGAGAGGACAATAATCAACTTTATGTGGAAAAACAAGAAACCCAGGATAGCAAAAACAATCTTATACAATAAAGGAACTTCTGGAGACATTACCATCCCTGATTTCAAACTCTATTAAAGAGCTACAATATTGAAAACAGCTTGTTATTGGCATAACAACAGAAAAGTCAACCAATAGAATCGAATAGAAGACCCAGATCTTAACCCACAAACCTATGAACCCCTGATTTTTGATAAAGGAGCTAAAAGTACACATGGAAGAAAGAGGGCATCTTCAACAAATGGTGCTGGCATAACTGGATGTCAACCTGTAGAAGATTGAAAGTAGATCCATATCTATCACTATGCACAAAACTCAAGTCCAAATGGATTAAAGACCTCAATCTGAACACACTGAACCTGATAGAGGAGAAAGTAGGAAGTACTCTACAACATATGGGCACAGGAGACCATTTTCTATGTATAACCCCAGCAGCACAGACATTAAGGGCAACATTGAATAAATGGGAACTCTTGAAGCTGAGCAGATTCTGTTAAGCAAAGGACACTGTCACTAAGACAAAAAGGCAGCCTACTGACTGGGAAAAGATCTTCACCAACCCCGCAACAGACAAAGGTCTGATCTCCAAAATATATAAGGAACTCAAGAGACTAGACATTAAAATGCTAATTAACCCAATTAAAAAATAGGAAGCCAGGCGATGGTGGCACACGCCTTTAATCCCAGCACTCGGGAGGCAGAGGCAGGTGGATCTCTGTGAGTTCGAGACCAGCCTGGTCTACAAGAGCTAGTTCCAGGACAGGCTCCAAAGCTACAGAGAAACCCTGTCTCGAAAAACCAAAAATAAATAAATAAATAAATAAATAAATAAATAAATAAATAAATAAAAATAAAAATGGGCACTGAACTGAACAGAGAATTCTCAACAGAAGAAGGTCAAATGGCCAAAAGACACTTAAGGTCATGCTCAACCTCCTTAGCTATCAGGGAAATGCAAATCAAAACAACTTTGATATACCATCTAACACCTTTCAGAATGGCTAAAATCAAAAACACCAATGATAGCTTTTGCTGGAGAGGTTGTGGAGTAGGGTACACTCATCCATTGCTGGTGGGATTGCAAACTTGTGCAACCACTTTGGAAAGCAGTGTGGTGGTTTCTCAGGAAATTCGGGATCAACCTACCCCAGGACCCAGCAATCCCACTCTTGGGAATATACCGAAGAGATGCCCTATCATATTACAAAAGCATTTGTTCAACTATGTTCATAGCAGCATTATTTGTAAGAGCCAGAACCTGAAAACAACCTAGAGGCCCTTCAGTGGAAGAATGGATGAAGAAACTGTGGAATATATACGTGTTAGAATACTACTCAGCGGTAAAAAACAATGACATCTTGAATTTTGCATGCAAATGGATGGAAATAGAAAACACTATTCTGAGTGAAGTAACCCAGACCCAAAAAGATGAACATGGGATGTACTCACTCATAATTGGTTTCTAGCCATAAATAAAGGTCACCAAACCTATAATTTGTGATCCTAGAGAGGATAAATAAGGTGAACCCAAAACAAAACAGATAGTTATCCTCCTGGATATTGTAAGTAATCAAGATTGCTGGGCAAAAATTGGGAACTTGGGGGCGGGGTGGGATGTGGGTAAGGGGAGATGGGGAGAGAAAAGTAGGAAGGGGAGGATGGGGAGAGCTTGGGTGAATGGGATGGTTGCGATATAGGAAGGTTGGATTTGGGAGCAGGGAAGTATATATCTTAACTAAGGGAGCCATTTTAGGGTTGGCAAGTGCCTTGACTCTAGAGGGGTTCCCAAGTATCCAGGGAGACGCCCCCAGCTAGTTCCTTGGGCAGCTGAGGAGAGGGAGCCGGAAAAAGCCAGATCCTATAGTCATACTGATGAATATCTTGCATATCACCATAGAACCTTCATTTGGCGATAGATGGAAATAGAGACAGAGCCACACATTGGTGCACCGGACTGAACACCCAAGGTCCAAATGAGGAGCAGAAGGAGGGAGAACATGAGCAAGGAAGTTAAGACTGAGAGAGGTTCTCCTACCCACCGAGATGGTGGGGCTGATCTAATCTAATCAGAGCTCACCAAGGCCAGCTGGACTGGGACTGAAGAAGCACAGGATAAAACCAGACTCCCTGAACATGGCGGACAATGAGGGCTGCTGAGTAGCCAAGGACAATGGCACTGGATTTGGATCCTATTCCACATACTGGCTTGTGTGTGTGGGGGGGGGAGGGGGAGGCGGCTAGCCTGTTTGGATACTCACTTTCCTAGACCTGGATGGAGGGGAGAGGAACTTGGACTTCCCACAGGGCAGGGAACCCTTACTGCTCTTTGGACAGGAGAGGGAGGGGAGTGGAGGGGAAGGGGGAGGTAAATGGGAGGCGGGGATGAGGTAGAAATTTTTAATAAAAAGATAATAAATTGGATGGAGAAAATGACAGAGCCCCACATAGAAGCACCGGATTAAGCTCCAAAGGTCCTGATGAGGAGCAAAAGGAGGGAGATCATGAGCAAGGAAGTCAGGACCGTGAGGAGTGCGTTTACCCATTGAGATGGTGGGACAGATCTAACGGGAGACCACCAAGTCCAGTTGGAATGGGACTGATGGAACAGGGGACCAAACCGGACTCTCTGAATGTGGCTGACAGTGGAGGAGGACTGAGAAACCAAGGACAACGGCGATGAGCATGAACTCTACAGCATGGACGGGCTCACTGTGAGCCTTGTCAGTTTGGTTGCTCACCTTCCTGGACTTAGGGGTAGCTGGGAGGACCTTGGACTTAACATAGTGAAGGGAACCCTGATGGCTCTTTGGCTTGGAGAGGGTCGGAGAGGAGGTATGGGTGAAAGGGAGGGGAGGGAAGGGGGAGGAGGAGGGGAGGAGATGGAAATTTTTAATAAAAAAAAATGAGAAAAAAGATAATAAATTAAAAAAAAAGAATGTGAGTCCATGGTAAAATTCAGTGAACCGCTGTGATTCTTACTGCATTTCTTTCTTCAACTGAGGCGAACTTTACATATTTTCAGTTTACTCACAGGAGTTTTACTCAGGCTAGCACAAGGTGAAATTTGAAAGTTAAAGGCAAACTTCCGCATCTGAACAGGAAGCTAATTACCTACACCTTTCTTTCCCAATCATCTTCATGCACCAGGTGTCTAGCTGGTGTTTGCTGCAAACCAAATCTCCCTTTGCTCACAAAAGTTTTTTCTCCTTGTACTTAGCTGAGAGCACATGGCTAGTATTGCTCAGTGGATTGTGTCAAAGAATTGGAAGCTTGGCAAGTGCATCTCTCATCCCTACTTCCCTTCTGTGCAATCGTAGAAGCATGTTCTCACCTACATCCTCAGTAAGGAATCATTGTTGTCAGCCTCAGTGGTTGAAGGTCTATAAAAAGAAGAGTCACACACCCCTAGAGCTATCATGCACACTCCTGGGTGAGTTACAGTGTGAGTTGGTCAGAAGTTTACTAGTAATTCTGGCAGTCAAACAAAAGCAAGATCACCTTGTCATTCACCCCACATTTGAAGAAGGATGCTTAAAAGAAATCCCACACTAGCTCAGAATTGAGAAATACCCGGTTATTTATTTAGGGATAGACTTAGAAATCAGAATCCTCTGCTGGAATGGAGATCAGAAACTGAGTCCCACAGTCAGAAAAGAGCACCGGTGTATGCTTTGTATTGCCATAAGTAGTTTAGAGGCCACGCCTAGTGGGCGGGTAACTACTGGCTATAAGACTTCCTATAGCACCTCCCCCTTTTGTTTAAATAAGAGAGTTCTAAGCCTAATACAAAATTATATACAATAAAATATATTCAATAATTATCCTATCCTAACTAGTTTAAGTCTTGTAAATAACTTGGCCAAGTCATGAGAGGAAAGTAACTGCAACTATCTAGTCTTTAGCCCCATCAAAGATCCAAGAAGGGAAATAATATTACTTGAGTAAGCAGGAAGTGCAATCAAACAATTTCCAAAATGTGCAACAAATGACAGAGACAACTGACTAGCTGGGCTATCACCCAAAGTCTCATTTGCAACATTGAAGCAAACAACTTTGGCTAAGGCCTAGAATAACTGAACCATTTTCAGAGGCAGGAAAATTTTCAAAACCATCTTACACTGTCTTTGCAAGATTTGACAGTCCTGCTTATCCATTTCCAGATACCAGGTACCTCGTCAGTGGTTGAGGCATGGGCAGCTCTTTGCCCAAAGGCCAGTTTTGCCAAGAAGAAAACAGGCTCTAAGTGGAGTGTCTTCGGTGCTTAACATTCTCTCGGGAACAGTTTGGTGCTTCCAGGAGCAATTGTGTCTCAGTTCAACAGAACCCTAAATTATTTAAATGACACATTCTACTCCTTTTTGAAGTTGTTTCAGACTACCAATCTATGCAGAATACAATCTCTATGTATCTAAAGAACCTGATTAGTCTAACTTATAAGTATGACAAACATAGATGACTATTGATCTATAATTCTTAATACCTACATAACTTAAAGACTAAGACTTTATGTTAGAATATTACACAATAAATAGCTGTGCAACAAGTGAGGACAATGACGTCAAAATGTAAACAATGTATAAGTATCTTGATCAGAGGTAGAAATGTACATTGCAATACGATAAATATATATCAATATATAAAAAATGTTTAAAGCAGAGATAGAAGCATGTATTCATATAATCAATATAATTTAATTTTGTATTAATATAAAAGATTCTATACCAATGTTATTGCCTATATGTAATAACTCACAAGTATTCACTCCATTACTCACTATTTTTATTAGTGTAAGCTCACACTAATCTATTATTCCATCCAAATTTCCCTCTTTTTTGTTCAAAGAGATCCCAGAGGCTACAAAATTTCCCCCAACCCCCAACCCCATACCAATTATAATCAACCCCTAAATGATGTCCTTAACCCTGAGGACAAACTTTGTTGCGAGAGGGGACATGGTCTTCTAGAATTACTTCCAGCTGTCACGTGGCCGATGTTGTTTCTATGGGAGCCTGTGAAAGTAAAATGATGGTTAAGTTCCAAGATTACTGTCTGGTATAATTGCAAAAAGTCTTTGAGTATTTGGTATGGTTTTTCAGAGGGTCCTATCTGGAGTTCTGGCCATAACGTTTTAAAAATGTGCACCATTTCAGCAAACCAAGTTGGAAACATCTTGAGCAGCTGGTACCCCAAAACTGGTCTTATAGTAGTGCTATCAACATCATGATGTCATATCAACCAAGTGGAGTTATTGTTCTGGGGCCCCATCTTCTTCTTGGAAACTTCAAAAATTACTGCAGGAAAATTCATTGTTCATTAAGGAAAATGTAAACATTATTTATATACACATATACAGACATATATATTCAATGAAAGGTACAATAGAGACAAAAATAGATATGAAGAAAAGTAAAAATTTTTCTAAATTCTTTTTTCTTTTTGTCCCATATCATGGCTGCTGATATGAGACAGAATCTCTGAATTTTTATTTTACCAACATGCTTGGATTTAGAGAGGGACAGAGCCAGTGTCCAACTCAAAAGCCAGCTCTATATATTCATATATATATATTCATATATATATATATATATTCATATATATATATATATATATGTGTGTGTGTATGTGTTTTTATCATCTGTCTTTATAAGGCATAATTCTTTTTCTTGATGATCCTTATTGGGTAGTTATTTTTCCTTCTGTCAGTCTCCAAACATCCAGGGTCTCTTGAATTTTTGAAGATGAGTATTTTCCTGCAAAGAGAAGAACAGAACCCTGCCCCAATCCTTTTGAGGTTTTCTTACCATCTGTATGGTTGTCACCATTGTGGTTAAGCTGTCATTTCTCATTTTTAAGAGGTTTCTTTATTTCAAACCGAATCTTTGTTAATTTTGATGGTATCCATAGTTTTTTCTTCTCCTGTGGAAACAAGAGCAAAACCCCTTCCCCAATGTATCACATATATGGGGTCCATTGTGAGGTCAACATATCTTTGAAATAAATGGGCTGATTTAATTCAGAAAACTTTTTTATTATCTAATGTCTCTCTGTTGTTCCTTTCTCATTAGTGTTTGGAAAATTCAAGGTCAATATAGCATTATGTAATCTATTTCTGGGGTTATTTTCCACCCCTTTCTGTTTATTTAACATATCCTTTATAGTTAGATTTGATATTTCTACAACTACCTGACCTCTAGGATATTGTGGTATACCTGTAATATGATTAATATTATAATAAGCAAAAAACTGTTTTATTTTCTTAGAAACATATGCTGGACCATTATCTGTCTTTATTTGTACAGGTATATCAATTATGACCAAAACTTCTAATAAATGTGAAAGCAGTTGCCCACTGAAAACCTAAATAAGTGTCAATTGTGTGGTGTATATATTTTGATTTTCCAAATTCTGCAAAGTGGAACACATTCACCTGCCAGATTTCATTCCTTTGAGTACCCTTTGGATTTCTCCCTGCAGGTAGTGGTATTTGTTTATAGAAAGAGCAAGTAAGACATCTCTTTAGATTCTCCATAGCTTGTTACCATGTGATACAAAACTCTTTCTTTAAATCTTTGCTATTGACATGATGTTTCTTATAAAATTCTGAGGCCTTCAACACACTTTCAATCAATAACCATTCAATTACTACATTACCTTGTACCAGAGGACCTGATAGACCCCTATGGTACAGTATATATATATAATATATATACTGGATATGTATATATATTATATGGGACAAAGCCTATTCTGATTATTTCTTAAACCTCTATGAATAATGAAGCCAATTCTATATCATCTGGTGTAAATTCAGTGGTTTCAATATGTAAGACAACTCTTTATGCATAGTGCAAATCAGTAACTATATTAAGAGATCCTTTACAATCTCCTAGCACCATGAGAATAGCACATAATTCTGTCTTCTGGACAGAATTATAAGGGCTTTATTCCATCTCACTTAATTCTTCTGATTTGTATCCTGCCTTCCCTGACTTATTTGTATCATTATAAAATGTACAGGCTAAAGTTATTGGAGCATCATGTACAATTCAGGGAAAATGCATGAAGTTCTCTTTAGAAGGTTAAGTTTATTGCTTTTAGGATGATTGCTATTAATACTCCCCCCAAAATTAGCACAATCTCTTTGCCATGGTTCATTGTCTTCCCATAACTTTTTTTTTATCTCATCAGTAGTGAAAAGCACTATAATCTCTGTTGGGTCTATACATGCTAATTGACAAAGTCTCAGTTTACCTTTTAAAATTAATTCAGAGACTTTTTCCACATAAGTTTTTAATTTTTTTTACTTGGTTTATGTGGTAAAAAGATTCATTCTAAGATAATATCTTCCCTTTGCATTAAAAATACTATAGGAGAAATTCTGGAAGGTAATATGACTAGAATACAATTAAGAATTGAATTCACCATAGCCATTTAGCATTTTGATGTCTCCTCATACCTTTGGAAATTCCATCTCCTACCCAAAATTCAGTATTATAGTCAAATGTCTCAATGTCCATGGTATCCAGGATCCATTCATCCATTGGTGCTGATTTAACTTTTAATGGCCCAAGTCTCATTTTGCATTCTAAGTTAGCATATTCAAAAGTCAGAGATTCAGTAAGAACTAGTCTAGCATCTGGGTCTGTTACTCCTATTAGTACAGCCTTATAATCTTTGTAAAAGTTACTAAAGTGTTCTCTCTGGCCCTATTTAACCATGGCTTATGATTCCATTCATTTTCTTGGTCCTTGAATCCTGTCCAAAGCATTTAATGCTGCTTTGTGTTGTAGGGACAAGATTTGTTCATCTTAAAGAGCTTGAGCCTGTGGTCAGCATAAATGCCCTCACCAAGAATTTGTTCTTGGGATGTTACAGAAGGAGGGTGGCCCTTTGTTTCTCCCAACCACACACATAGCTTACACCAGAAATAACCACACAGTATTTGTATTAATTAAATCACCGCCTGGCCCATTATCTCTAGCCTCTTATTGGTTAACTCTCAAATCTTGATTTAACCCATTTCTAATAATCTATATATCACCACAAGGTCATGGCTTATTGGGAAAGACTCAGCAAGTCTGACCTGGCAGCTCCATGGCAGCTCTCTGACTCTGCTTTTTTCCTCCCAGAATTCAGTTCTGTCTTCTCCACCTACCTAAGTTCTGCCCTATCAGACCAAGCAGTTTCTTTATTAATTAACCAATGAAATCAGCACACAAACAGGAGGACCTCCTACACCATTGGGAAGTTTCAAGTCCTTTTGCTTTTCCCTGTTGTTCTGAAATTTTTGCTTCTCTGAAATAACAGTTTTACATCAGTGGAGGTCCATCATTCAGAACTGCTGAAACTAACTAAAGCCCATCATATGGTGTGGCCTTAATGCTAGAAGCCCATGTCTTTACTATCTCCCTAACAAATGTGGAATGTAAGCCATACATTACAACAGCTTGCTTATTTTCTTTTGGGTCATTAATTCCTATAAGTATCCATCTACCTTCTTTGGATCCTTTTGGACCTTTAGAACTTGAGGCTTTGTCAGAGTAGATTACAGGGCAGGAAGCTAAAACCCTGGGTAAGTCATCTCTGATGGATACTGGTAATGTTAAATCCTGTCCTTGTACCTTCTTTTCCTGCTCATCAGCTCCAATAATTTCCTCAATCATTTCAAATCTTTTTTTACTACTGTCTTTTGTAAAGCCTCAATCTCCTGGTCTGTATATATTTCTAGTGATTTCATGGAGGCACCAAGTCTCTGGTCCTCATTCTGCACATGTTATTCCAAGGTCTGAAGTTTCTCCTTTAAAGATAACATCTCATACTTATACATTATCATGCAGATTGACTTTCTGGAGTGTTACTCTATCTGCTAACATCATAACTTTAAACAAATTTTGATTGTCAAATTCAACAGTATGAATTCTTTCAGATAATTACTCAGTACCCTTTGACATAGATTCAGTTTTGTCTATCAGAGTAATGTTACCTTTTTCAATAGTGTCAATTTTTCAGATTACTTTTGATTTTTGATGTTATTAATCCTGTCGACTAGCTGTTCATTATTAGTCTGTAAGATTGCATTGTTTTTAAAAGTGCTTCATTCTTGACTCTGTTATCAAACCATTTTCTTAAGGATATAATATGAAGAAAAAAGCTGGCCAGTTGTGATGGCTCACACCGGTAGGATTGCTGAAGGAGGCAGAGGCAGGAAGATCATGAGTTCGAGGCCAGCCTGGGCTACACATAGCCAGGTCGTGGTGGCGCAGGTCTTTAATCCCAGCACTTGGGAGGCAGAGGCAGGCAGATCTCTATGAGTTTGAGGCCAATCTGGTTTAAAGAGCTAGTTCCAGGACAGCCATGGATATACAGAGAAACCCTATCTTAAAAAAAAAAAATAAGAAAGAAAAAAACTGGGTCACAATATCTTATAAATGGATGTATCACAATAACCATATAAATCTTGCAGAATACTGTCCATTGTATTCGCAAAAAGGCTACTAAAATTCTCAATGGTAATACTGTCTGCCATTGTATAACTTTCAAGTGTAAGTAAATTATTTACCTGTTATATGGTCTGGTAAATTGTTTTAGGTGTAATAATCTTTATTGTCCAGCAGATGTTGTGTTTGCAGAGTTGCAACTAGTGTCTGCACAACCCATGGAACCATGTACCCTTCAGCACTGCTTTGGTTTCCCACCTTAGTGCTCGTTAAATACTGAAATAGTCTTTGCTTGACAAATTAAAAGCAATTAAATCAATTCTGTACATGGAGCAAGAAGCCCTGAACTCATGAGCAGGGAACACAAACTAGAAGCTGCCCGAGTCGCCATGCAGTGGGGAACACAGCAGTGGTGGGGGGAAATGTGTGTGAGCTTGGAGAATTTCCAAGTTGCCTCAAGCAGTTAGCTCTGCTGTGGTGGGGGGTTTACAAAATACTGCTTAGTAGGTGTTAGGTTGGGAGCGTAGGTCCCAGTCCCTCACATCTATCCCAGCCCCCAGGCCTGGTCTGGACTTCAAATCCCAGCAGGTCAGGACCACTTCCCAGGGTACTTAAGTGATCCCCCAAAAGAAGAACATGTGGTCCTCCTTTCTTCCTCCCAGGGTCGCTTTCCTGTGGCTTCCCGGTTTCCTTCTTGGGGCCACCCAAGAGTGCAGATCTCCCGTTAAACCTAGATATTTCTTAATTTGGCTTGTTTTGATTTGTCTTGATTGGGAATTTTTGCGTCTTCAGAGAGCTCTCTTAGGAAATATTCCTAACAGTAGGTAAAAAAACAATCCAATCAGGTAGGGATGGGAGACTTTCTGGGCTGTGGAACTGTTAGGCCTTTAAGCCAGTTCACCCAGTAGATTTTGAGTTCAGATCCACGTGGGCACCAGTTGAAGACAGATGCTAATAAGAAATCACACACTAGCTCAGAATTGAGTATAGTATAGGGTTATTTATTTGAGGGTAGACTCAAAGATCACAGTCCTCTGCTCAAACTGGGAACAACAACTGTATCCCACAGCCAGAAGAGAGAGGCCAGATGCACCAGATGCACACTTTATGTTGGCATTTATAGTATGAGAGGCCACACCCAAGTGGGTGGGTAACTTAAAGGCTACTGGTTGTAGAAATTTTTACAGCAAGGAACATTTATATATTTTAAATATTACTCCCATGAATGCAAAGTAGTTCATATAACTGATCGCTGACAATTTTGATTTCAAGCATTTTTTGACTCTTATTTTCCATCAAAACAGTAAAGTTGACACCCAATCAAATACTATTCCATTACACTGAAATATAGCATATTTTGATAGAACTTTTCATTATCCTCAACATAGTCACTACCTTGAAAAATCACACTAATAGTTTTGTCCTTTGATTTTCAGTGCTTTCTTGTCTAATGAATCCTCGGATGCAGGTGAAT
The DNA here is from genome assembly GCF_903992535.2 of Arvicola amphibius. Taxonomy (NCBI): domain Eukaryota; kingdom Metazoa; phylum Chordata; class Mammalia; order Rodentia; family Cricetidae; genus Arvicola; species Arvicola amphibius. The sequence continues at coordinate 30,227,315 of NC_052056.1, read as the reverse complement.
TTTATTCAGTCCTCCCTGAACCTGCTAGTGAGTGATTGAAAAGGAAGGCACCATAGGCTGATAGCCCTCACTTCATATGCACTTGTGCAAATTCCTTCTTTTGTTTGTAGTCTGTTGACCATTCATTCTCATGCTGCTTGCTTCTTTCTCTTTCAGCTAGCATAGCAAGCACATAGTCTGCCATTTATCCTGTTACTAGGAAGAAGCCATCTGCAATATCCTTTAAACTGATTTCTCTTCTTTTGTACTTTATTTCAACTCTTCATTTTAATTAATAAACATGGCTTGAAAATTTTTACACTTACTTGAACTGATCAAAATTTTTATCATTATTGAATCTTTTTTTAAAAAATGTATAAAGACAATCAGTGTTAGAAGAATTTCTATGAATTAGTTAGGTGGCTTTGTGAATTGGATGCTTGCTGCCAAGCCTGATGACCCAAGTTAGATTCCTGGAACCAACAAAATGGAGAGAACTGTCTTCTGTATGTGGTCCTTTGTCCTCCCTATGTGCAGTAAGACATGGGTTATGCATGTTTTTGTGTGCATACATATTATCTCTATATATATACACACAAACACATACAAACTCTATGTATGCATGTATGTATGCATGTATACACGTACATCTGGGTAAAAGCTTTTCTGAACTACATTACCGCTGATCCTCTCTAGAAGATATTAAGGTTTATCTATAACACTTTCTTTTAATTCCCCTCTGATAATGTTTCTTGATTTATTCCAAGTAGATCTTACTTAGCTCTTTTTGTGGTGGAACCATTATAGTCAACCCTTGTTGACCAAGGTTTTCTGTCCTACCCGGTCCTGCAGCCATTAAGTCCCAAAGAATCACACAGAGGTCTACATTAGTTATAAACTGATTGGACTATTAGCTCAGGCTTTTTATTTACTAATTCTTATAACTTACATTAGCCCATAAAAATTGTCTGAGTTAGTCACATGTCTTTTATGGCAAGGCAGTCACATCTTGCTTCCTCTGAGGCTGGGTCATGATTGCAGACTACACTTCCCTCTTCTCAGCATTCGCATTACCCTGCCTCTACTTCCTGACTGGTCCACCAGCCTATACTTCCTGCCTGGCTGCTGGCCAATCAGCATTTTATTAAAAATAATACAAGTGACAGGATAAAAGACCATTGTCCCACAGCAAATGCTTCCAAGGACACTCATGTTGCTAAACAAAATTTTATTTTCCCATTTCCTCGTCATTTTTGCTCCCTGTGTTTGTTTCTACAGATTCTCTGAAATTTAATTCAACTTAATTTTTGCTTAGTGAATAATTCCTTTACTTTGTAGCTTAGTCTGTGCTTGGATTTGAAATGTGCCAGCCAGCTTTCACTTCACAAGAGCAGGCATTAAAGACACATGTGTTAGTGTGGGTCAACCTCAAAAATTTAAGATATTGCCCTAATATTTGTTTCATATAGTATATTTTTAAAGATCTTTATTCTCTGTCCCTACTGTTATCTCTCCCTGAATTTTCTTCCCTTCATCCAGTCATGGTTCCCTTTGTTGTATTTGTAAAGTAGAAGTCAAATTATTACTTTTTGAAACCCAAGAAAATTATGTAACTATTCTTCAAACTCCTCAGTATGTCCATCTCTTTTTCAGAGTATAGTCGTTAAAGTAACCCAAAGGGTCCTGTGTCTGGGTCCTTCACATTTCTCTGATTCCATTGTTGCTTTCTTCCTCTAGATGTCCTATGATTTACTGATGCTGACGTCCTGCTGTCTTCACATTCCAGGAGAAACTTTCTAAAGGGCTTTCAGATTTCTCGTCCTATTTCTATTGTATTCTCTCAAATCATACACTCAAATCTTACCTGCTGGGATGGTTTGGAAGACTGTGTCCTTCCAGGCTTCATGTTGAGATTCAATTCCCCATTCAAGAGTAAAACTTTCACAGTCACTTCAAAAGTAGTTTAAGTCATGAGGACTCCATCCTTGGGAATATGCTCAATTCCCCTATGAAGGTTTCTCAGAAGTGTCACCCCATGAGGACACATTGGCGGTATTACACAAGGAAACACAGAGGGCCTCTCTATGAAGGAGAGGGCCTCATCAGGCACAAGTCCTGCTTGTACTCTAAGAAACATAAAAATTACATTTTTGTTCTTCATATATCAAAGTAAAAAAATGCTGCCATACCAGAAAGAGGGAGAAAGAGAGAGAGAGAGAGAGAGAGAGAGAGAGAGAGAGAGAGAGAGAGAGAGAGAGAGAGAGAGAGAGAGAGACTATGATAGCTCCTAAGTCTTCAGTCCTACTAAATTAATGTGTTCATTCTTTAGGTAATCTCATTAATTAGATACTATTACAGTGTTGAAGAAGAACACAAGATTGTATTTCCTACATTGAAAAGGAAAAGGCAGTTTGTTGCAAAATAAGGAATAATTATATTGTTCATCTTGCCATTGAATTAAGCTTATTTCATAACTAACATATTCAATTATTATTAACACTATTATCAATACATGACAAAAGAAATTTAATCACAACATCAATGAACTGCACAGAAGACAGGGAAAGCTGCTTCTAATCAATACTCCTTCTATTGAAGTCTTTAGGTTCTTGATTTTGCCACTCAGTAATGAACAAAAACACTGTGCATCATAAATAGCAGCTTGTACTTTGGCTCTGCATATGATTCCAGTGAAGTCTATTTTATAGGCCTACATTGATTTGATTATTATTCTTTAAAGTAACAATTTTCAAATTAAAGCAAATATACTCTTTGACTTGTTGGAATTTATTATATTTTAGGCCAGAGTTTTTACATTCTTTTCCATTCATGACAGCCTTTTGATTAAGAAACTTCTGCTTGACTGCAAGTATACTGGAGTGTAAAACTGATACAAAGTCAAACATTTTTGATGACTCCTAAGAAATACTTTTATTTTAAAACATGTTGGTGTTCATGTCATTTTACCATTTAGTAAAGACAAAAACAAAGCAGAATACAAATGCAATGCATGTGTTTGCATCCCTGTTTCCTTTTAGATAAAGAATTAAGCCTTGACATCTTTAAATAAAGAAGACACAGCATCCTAAAGTTTTCAAAGTTGATCAATATTTTGGTTTTCTTTTTCCTCCATTAATTTTTTAAGAATTTCCAACAATGTGGCTAGATCAAAGTTGCTACCACCAATCCCCAATATCCCCAACTCTTCCAAGATCCACTACCCTTTGCCCTTCTCTACCCAATCAGCTTCATAATCTCCCATGCACACTTTTTGTCAAAACCAAATTGTTCTCCCAGATATTCTTGATGTGTGGTCTTCCACTGAATCATGGTTGACTTACTAGTGCCTACACTCTTAGAAGAAATTGATACTGCCTCTCCCAGCAGCTAAGAGTTATCAATAGCTCTACAGTTAGGGGTGGGATTGTTTGCCCAACTGCTCTCTCCAGGTTGGGTTTTGGTTTGGCTCTGACTTCCACAGGATTTGTGTATGCTGTTACAACCACTGTGAGTTTAATTTCCCTGCTGTGTTCAGAAGACGATGTTGCCAGCTATCATTCATTGCTTCTGGCTCTTATAATCTTTCTGTCCCCACTTCTTCAATGATCCTTGAACCTTGGGAGGGGGAGATGAGGTACATTTTGTTTTTTTTTCATATTCAATGCCGAGAACCCTTCTTTGCACAACTATATAATACAAATGACAGAAGTATATTTAGAGCTAATTAAGAAATTGTTGAAAATTCTATCCTAACCTCAGGTTAGCAATTCAAAAGGAATTTTGAAAGGTCAAACATTTTATAAATCCACTTCAAACATTTACTAATTTCATATATACTGAGGAAAGGTGATAGAAACATACTATTTTTGTTTCCTTTAATTAAACTGCTATTTCTGTTAGAGGAGAAACTCTTGTATGGAAAGTAAAAACACTGCAAGATCTAACACACAAGGATGAAGTGTACATGTGAGTGTTTAGAACCAGGGCTGAAATGAAAATTTACCATGTGACCGGGGAAAACAGTCCCAGAGGCACCTTGAACTCATTACATACTTGATTTTGAATACTTTTTTAGTCATTGTATGTTCATAAAACTTTCACTGTTTGTAAATTTTCAAGACGGCCCCCCACATTCAGTTATACAAGCCCATGTGGTACTATGACCCACAACTTAAAAAATGGCCTGAGCTAATGCTGTGAAGTTTGATCACAGTCCTGGAATCCCCACAAATATTGTATTTTATGAATGTCAATGTAGAACTATTTCTAAAGTGTCAATACACCCATCTAGAATATACAAATTCCTAAGTACATTTATGTTATCTTTCAAAATATCTTTGAATTCTTGAGGTAGAGATTAACTAGATTCAACGATGATTTATTAAATGTCTGAAGTCATGTGTGTTGGTTAGGCATAGCCATTATAAGGTAAGGAGTCCAGGGAAAGAAGTGAAGGATGGAAATGGGTATCATAAAATTCTATAGTGCCAAGAATTTATTCACTCTGCTTCTTTCTTTAAGTATGACTGGTTAGGATAAAGTGGCTAGAGTTAGCTATTATTAATTTTAAAATATGGCCTTGCAGGCAAAAGGCATTGACTTAATTTTTGTTGTCACTTATCTCTGGCCTTGTTTTTAAACTATAGCCCTCATCTTCCTGAATTATCATAGGTTGAATGTGGTCTCAGGAGTGTTTTCAAGCTCTCGCCTTTATTAGACATGCAGTTACCTAATATCTACTTGGCTCAATTCTTTAGTCTTATCTTCTCAAACATTTTCATAAACCATTTGGCCTAAAGTCACTATCTTTACTTATGTTTTATTTTCCCCATCATTTTCTGATAATCATAGAATTTATCAATCCGTTAATTACTTTCCCTTGTTCTCCACTGTATGCTCCATGTGAGGCTAGGTTAATTTTATTTGTTGCTCTATCCCAGTAATACAAGACTATTGTATCATTGTTCCTTTGCTGAATAAACAGGTGATTGAATAACGAATTGTATAAATTTGACATGCAAATTTTGAAAATCATATTAGACATGCATACTAAAATAATTTCAAGAACTCTCTGCCATATAACTTCATAATTGCATTCAATAAACTTGTGTTTATGTTAATATGTGTTTTATAAAATAAACAATGTAGGATTCCTAATCAAGTCACAAATGCATTGTGTTTATAGTGATGTAGAAACAGAACTGGACAGATGATTCTGCATTAGAGGTTACTCTTGTTTTCTTATAAAAATTTTTGTTTAGTTTTATTTATGTACTTTTACTTTATGAGGGTGAGTGATCTTGCCTGCATGTATGTATGTATATCCCATGTGTTTGTAGATGCCAGAAGAGAGTGTCATATCCCTTGGAACGGTATGCTTGTGAGCTACCATCTAGGTGCTGGTAATAATGGAACCTGAGTCCACTGGAAGAACAAGTAATCTTAACTGTTGAGTCGTTTCTCAAGGTTAGGTTTTCTTGTTTTCTTCTTACATAAAGCATAAACATTTCTCAACAATCATTCTGAAGGATTTTTGTACTTAGAGAGTGAACAAGAAAAACAGAAACAAAATAAATATCACTCTAATAATATTTTTTGTCTTTTATCTTTCTTTTTTAAATTTTTTATCTTTTACTGAATTTGTTCCTTTATAATGTTATATACGTATAAAATATATTCTGATTATTGTAATATTCCAGTTAGTCTCCCTCCCACTCCTATTAACTTTTTCTGTCTTTCTACAAATCCCCTTTAAACACTGATTTCTATCTATCTATGTCCATTGAGCGTAATCAGGGCCATATATGTGACCATAAACATGGAACTGTCTGTGGGACACTGATATTCTTCTCTGTGAGAAACAACTGGAGACATAGACTTTTCTTCATGTTCAGAATCCATCTGTATCTTGTAGTTCACCTAGAAGGAGTAAAGATTACACGGGTCTCTCCATGATCCCTTATCAACTATCCAGAGGCACAGTTGTATCAAGTCACAGTTAGTGGGAGTCATGACTCAACTGGCTGAGGAATACAAAAAACAGCATTTCACTGTTCCTCTTTCTGTCTTCTGTTTCTTATATTGTTTCTATTCTCTCTTCCAAAGCATTCCCTGAGCCTCAGAGAAGATGACATAAATATCCTGTTTATGTCTGGATATTCAGCCATTATTTATCCATATGAACCTTGAATCCTCTTTAATTTGCTGCTACATAATGCAAAGAAAAGATTCTCTTATTAGTCAATGAGTATCATTTATTTGCCCATGAATATAAGTCTTTAGACGGCAACTTAAGACAATTACAAATTGCCTAAAAAGGGTAGTAAATTTTTTTCTAGGACTAATACCCCTGCAGCCATGCTTTCTAAACTGTGTTTATAATAACAGGTTTGAATTTTCTCTTGTGGAGAGTGCCAGGCAAGATTGGATGGTTATCCCTATTTTACTCGTAGTGTTTCACATGGAATGACACATCTTGTTTGGTGTTACAAGTCATAGGTGAAAGGTCAGTGAAAAGGACAGGCAGACAAGGGGCTGAGTGACTTAAGATAGTTCAGACTCTCATTTTGGGGAGAAATAATTTGGAGGGTGTCTGTAGCAATAAGAGCTGAGCCCACCATTCTCTTATAAGCTAGGGTATTTAAAGGGTGGGAATGTGGAAGTTTGAAATTTTACTATTTTGTTTTGTTTTGTTATGTTTTTGTTTTTGGCATGGGTTGGCCCTTGCTAGGAGAAACCCATAAGCAGTTAGGTAAAATAAGAAAATTAGATAAAATAAGCATCTTTTCTAGCTGGCCATTCCACAGGTCAGGGGAGGCAAAAATCCATAGAAACAAGTTAGTTTATGTCTAGGGACCTAATTGTTGTACTTTTAAGAATTGTCCCTGCTCTGCTGTGTAGTACTCCATTGTGAACCATGTTTTCCTTATCCATCCTTCCATCAAGGGCCACTTAGGTTGTTTCCAGGTTCTGGCTATGACAAACAAAGCTGCTATGAACATAGTTCAGCACATGTCCTTGTGCACGATTGAGCTTCCTTTGGATATATACCCAAAAGTGGTATTACCAGACACAGAAAGACAATTATCACACGAACTCACTCATAGGTATTTTTAAAACATAAGGCAAAGAAAACAAGCCTACAAACCACAATCCCAGAGAATTTAGACAACAATGAGAACACTAAGAGAGCCTTACATAGATCCAATCTACATGGGAAGTAGAAAAAGACAAGATCTCCTGAGTAAATTGGGAGCATGGGGACCTTGTGGGAAGGTTGAAGGGTGGAGGGGAGAGGAAGGGAGGGGAGCATAGAAAAATGTATAGCTCAATAAATATCAATAAAAAAAGAATTGTCACTGTTCAACAAAAATGGAAGTGTTTTACAAAATGGAATGCTCTTTGGCATAGAAAGGTTCCTGTCCAGGTAAGGCCCCAGGTGTCTTTGCTGCCCTAGTTGTATGAGTAACATCTTCTGGAAGTATTGAAGCTAGCCAGCAGGGAAGAGTCTTTCAACTCAGTTCTAGCTTGATTTCCTTATAGCAATTGTCTTTTGTTTCATTGTGCCCATGTATTAGTTCTATCAAAATTATAATGGCCAAAAAGTAGAAGAGAGAAACCAAACTTGTTTTAACATAACAAAAAGTTAAATGCTTATTACGAGAATATGCATTTTTAAATTATTTTATTGTTGAATGACATGAAAGAAAATACATATGTGCATGCATACATACTAACAATATTTATGAAATCCATGTATACTCATATGTAGTTTGTTCATTTAAAAAATCCTTAGATATACTAAATTTGAGGCTCCTTACATATGTGGTTAATATATATTTCAAGGTTTTAGATTCACTTAGCATATGAAGCTGTATTCAATGATATTGATTTATTTCTTCAGGTTATTCATAACTCAATCCATTTCGAACTAGAAAATACATCTGTGTTGTAATATTGACTATAAAAAATTTAGCTTTGGATCAAAGGACTTAAAAATCTCATCGCCTTTAAGCCAGTAAGTGATAGAAAGATTTTTCAATAGTACTACAATACCCACACAGATTGAATAAATTATATACTACAGAGAAATGTTTTTCTGAAAGATTTAGATAACACAGTGGGCACAGAAATTCCATCAACTTTTTTTTCATTTAAGTAAATCTGCAATATCTTTTCTCTGCTAATGTTTTGAATAAGCCTCAAATTCTATTACTCCTTCTGATTTGAAATGAGACATTACTACATGATTGTCCAGCAAGATTATGAGATTGAGTGTCAAGCAGTAAACAAAACAAAATAGAATACTATTTGAAAATGCATACGTGTAAGTAAATCTTTTAATATACTGCCACAACAATCTCCATTTGGCTTAGACAAATGTATTGCTACAATAAAAAATATATAGTAATGCTATCTGCAATAAGACATAAATGGGTTAAAGCAAATCAGTCTAGTTACAATTTGAGCACTTTAAAATTGTTTTTATATCAAGAACATATAACACTTAAGATTTCTGTTTCATCTTGATAGCAACAATGAATGACATGTTTGCCTAAGAATGTTAAGAATGCTATATTCTAGCTGTGAGTTGATTCCATCCTTTCACTATGCAGTAAGTTAGACGCGCAGTTTGTCTCTCTCAGATTGATTATTTCTAGTTCTTGTTCTGCTTTTCTTTGGCATCTACTCTGGAAGGGTAAGGATTCTGCCTCTTCTATGAATGACAATAGTCAGATGGGAGGCCATGATGAAACTTGAAGGCAGTAAACAGATGTAAAAATCTCCTTTTCCTCCAGCCCAACAGCTGTCAGTCACTGGATATCCCCAACAGGACAATTCTGAGAACAAGAGCCCTGTCTGCTTGCTTGTCATCTTCATAGAGACCTGCCAGCAGGCAGGGTGAAAAACTGTCTACCTGGTATATTTAAGTTTGAGAATATGTAGCAATAAGAATAGCAAATTAACAAGAGTGACAGGCCACTCCCTTCATTGATGGGTTATTTAGCACAAGTAACTCCAGTGGCTAGGAGCACAATAGAGATGTCAAGAGAATTAACAGCCAGCTTGTGTCTCATCCTTTACTTCAGACTGAGGCATGTGCCTCTTGCTCTTCATTGTCAAAAGCATCACAGGCTGGGTGTCCAGCTCCACAGCGTCAGACAAGGCATTGTTATCTTTTCCCTTTTTCACAGATAAGATTTCAGAACTATTTATTGTTTTCCTTAAATCACGCATTTTTATTGTTTTTGTTGTCCCTAACCTTCAAATGCTTGATTGACAGTCCCCTAGGAGATGTCATAGTTTCTGTTACAATCACTGTTGAATACTTGAACAACAAGCACGTCATGATGACACCCTCCGAAGTTCTTTAAATAGCTGTCAGTGTACCCACAGGATGGCCTCTTACAGAAGCCACTTTGCCAACAGTTTTATACATCGTCAACTGATGCCTATTTGAGGAGCAGATAAGAAAGAGGAGAGCAAATGAAGCAGGGAAAGAAAGGAAGGAGAGTAAGTTCATTAAGGGTTGTCCGCTGACGGCAGCATGTGTGGAATGTCAATTTAAGAATGGAACTGACAGCTTTTCTCTGGTATCATTCTGCCACAATGGCTTCTTTGACAACTTATAAAATGGACCCTTTGTAGATGGTACTGAGTGGCACCGCATACATTTGTGAATGCCCTGCATAACTAACATTCTTTTTTATGCCACATAACCAGGATCTGTCCCAAGGGTCTTTTCTTCAGACTAATCTAGAGAGCTGGCATATGGAGACTGAGCAAAGCCACTTAAGCCCAAACAGAGTAAATAATGTTAGAATCTCATCTTTGCCTGGTGAAGCCAACAGGCCTAGAAAGTCTGGAAGTTCCTCTTCTGTTAGAAGATACATGGAACCATGTCATTACCAGCATTAACAAGAAAAGCATCTAACAACTGCTAACTTTGCGATTAACCTAGTACAGTCTGCTTCATTATTCCAAGCTAATTTGTGTCTTTTGATTACATATAATCAAATATAAGTAATATAATATAGCCTAGCATAATATTGTATCTGTGTGTATATATTTATCATTCTCAAGAACTGAAGAAAACAACACTGTGAATGTCTAGAAATAAGAATTTTTAAAATGTAATTAAATAATGTATACAATATGCATGCAATATTATAATGTATATATGTATATTAAATGCATGTAAAATAAATAACAATGTTGGAAGCACCAAAAAAATTCTCAACACAGATATCCTAAACCAGGAAATCTTAGTTACTTTATTTTCAAGTATTTTCCTTTTTTAATTAAAGTTAAATTATCCACAGAAACAATGGTAGGATGTACAAAGTTCATTTGTCTTAAACACCAAAGATAAATACATATCTAAATTTTTCTCATTCATTCATTCATTCATTCACTCATTCTATATGTTGGAAAATTATATGTTTCCTAATTTTTTCAATATTGTTGCAACTTGCTATACTTAAATGTATAGCATTTGCATACAAAGCATTTGAAACAAATATGGCCAAAGGTTATGAATATGATTATGGCATAGGTGTGGCTTAGCAATAAAGAACATTTATAGTATATATGTGAAAATCACTGGGATTTTCAGCAGATGTATATACATGGAACTGTGTATATATACTTACATAAATTCTATGTTATAGTTTTTAAAAATAATCAATGACAATTTGTTCACTGTGTTTCCATTAAAATTGCTAATATTGTCATGTAAGAATATTTAATTATATTTTCTGTGACATGTGGAATATATTTTCTTATTTTGAATTAGTGATACTCATTGTTTCATTGTTCTTTTTAAACATGTTGACTTTCCAATAAAAAATAGTATTATAGTGTCTCAAATGGTATGACAAGAAGATACGCAATATTTTTTGAGGGGGAGAGAATGGGTTTATTTCATCTTATAGTTTACAATATATTATGAAGGGAAGGCAGGACAGGGACCTGGAGGGAGGAATTGAAACAGACACTGTGGTGAAATGTTGGTTACTGTTTTGCTAACCTTGACCTGCTTAGCTGGCTTTTTAATACAACCAAAGACCAACTGCCCAGGGATAGCATCACGCACAGGAAGCTGGCCCAACCTACATCAGTGTCAATGAAGAAAACAACCTATAGGCTTGTCTACAGGCAAACCTGATGGAAGCATTTTCACAGTTGAGGTTTCCTTTCCCAGATGACTGTTGCTTATGTCAAACTGACAATGTTAACCAGGAAGATAACTAACTGAATTATTCATGAAGAATAATGTACATGTGTGCAAAATAGTAAATTACAGTGTTATTAAAATATTCCACTAATACACGATGAAGAAGAAAAACACGTGTATTTTCTAATATATATGGTTTTCATAATTTTTCCACCTTATTTTTTGTTTGTCTGTCACAGAAATATTAACTGATATAAATCAGTGGAGATGCTTCTGATTTCCAGTGGTCTTCCATGATTCTTTATGATGTGCAACTGATTGGGAATTGGCTGTGGAGACATTTTTTTTTAATTCAAAATAGATTTTTTTTCTCATATAATGTATCCTGATTATGGTTTCTCCTCTTTCTATTCTCCTAGTTCCTCCCCAATCCCTTCTATCCAGATCCATCCTCTTTCTGTCTCTCATTAGGAAACAAATGGCTTCGAAAATATAACAACAAAACTAACAAAATAAAATATAATAAGATAAAACAAAAACTAACACATTGGAATAGGACAAAACAAGCAAGCAGAAGGAAAAGAGCTCAGGAGAAGGCACAAAAAACAGAGACCCACTAGTGCATACATTCTGGGATCCCGTGCAGATACAACTGGAAGCTATAAAGTATATGCAGAGGACCAGTAAGTTCAGAAGAGAAAGGAAAATATAATTGTGAATAAAATTTAAAAATAAATAAATACAATTTTTTTTTAAAAAAAGAAAGCCCTGGGAGAGGATTTGGAGGAGGGAAGGAAGTGTAAATAATTGAATGGATAAATAAAAAAAATAAAATAAAAAAGGAAAGCCCTGCCATGACCTCAAAAATGGCATTGAGTTGACCTGTTGGCCAACTACTGCTGTGCATGTGGCCTACCCTGAAGGGTAGTTTGCTTCCCCAGTGAGACTTCCTTGGAGAAAACTGAATTTTCACATGCTAGTAGCTTTCTATTGGAGAATGCTTCTGGGTTTAGGATAGGTGTCTGTGTTCATGTCACCTTTCAGCTTTAGGTCCCTATCTGATACAGACTTGTACATACTGCCTCAGTCTGTGGATGTTCAAATGTGTGGAGATCATGCTGATTTAGAAAACCTTGTTTCCTTTGTATCCTATATCTCCTCTGTCTCTTACATTCTTTCTACTTTCTCTTCAGGGCAGTTTCCTGAGACCTGAGGGAAGGGATTTGAAGAGACATCTTATTTATAGGTGGTTGTTACTAGGTGTTTACCTTTCTCTTTCGGAAGCATGCAGAGTACCTCTCTCTGTACCAATAGCATGTAGGGGTTAGGATTCTTTGTAGGCACCACGTGATTTCTCCATATTCACTGAGTTGTGTAGGTATTGTTTTCAGCATAGGACCTTGGTGTCAGTTTGTGGAGAGCAACCTATGGTCTTCACAATAACTTGAGTAGTTTGACAATTCATATGATCCCATTGGTCAATAACTCAATCAGATGTAACCCATTCCAGTTCTTTACTGGAAGCTTCATTTGGTAATGGCCAATTGGAACTCTGCATCACTCACTGTTTGGTGACATCATTTTGATCACCTTCATTTGTGTGTGTGTGTGTGTGTGTGTGTGTGCATGTGTGTTTCTGAATATACATATAATAAAGCTTCTATTGTATTAGGTTTCCATTTGAGCCCTCAAATGCCACTTAATTAGCTGTCTCTCCCCATATTCTCCCCATCACTCCATCTCCCTCCCTCTCTCCACTTAATCCTCTTTAGTCCCCTAACCCTTGCAAACCCATCCATACCTATGTATTCTATTTCCCTTTCCTAGGGAGATCTCCCCAAGTCCCCTACTCTATAGCTAACTCCCGTGGGTCTGTCATTGGTAGTTTTATTATCATTGACTGTTGTGTTTGGGGTTTCCGCCCTACCCAGTTCCCACAATTGTTAAGTCCCAAAGAAATCACACAGAGGTCTATATTAGTTATAAACTTATTGGCCCATTAGCTCAGGCTTCTTATTAACTCTTATAACATATTAACCCATTATTCTTGTCTATGCTAGCCATGTGGCTTGGTACTATATTCAACAAGGCAGTCACATTTTCCTTCTTCTGTGGATGGGTCACAATGACTGCAGACTAGGACTTCCTTCTTCCCAGAATTCTCCTGTTCTCACTGACCTGCCTCTACTTCCTGTCTGGTTGTCCCACCTATACTTCCTGCTTGGCTACTGGCCAATCAGCATTTATTTGAAATTGACAGAATAAAGACCAATGTCCCACACCAATTGACTTAGCATCTAATGTCCACAAACAAGGCATACCATACCACATTTGTCTTTCTGGATATAGGTTCCCCAGTTCCATTAATTTACCTGCACATTTCTTTTCTTTTTCACAGATGAGTAATATTCCCTTATGTAACTATATCACATTCTCTTTCTTTATCTATTTGTGTATTGAGGGACATCTAGGTTGTTTTCAATTCCTGACTGTTATTAATAGAGCAGTAATGAACATGGTTGAACAAGTGTCTTAGTGGTAGGATGAGGCATTCTTTGCACAAATACCCAAGAGTGATATAGCTGGATCTTGAGGTGAATTGATTCCCATCTTCTTGGGGAACTGCCATGCTGATATCCATAGTGACTGAACCAGTTTGCACTTCCATCAGTGGTGGATGATTGTTCCCCTTACTTCACATTTTCTTCAGCATGAGCTGTCTTTGATTAATTAATGTTCATCATTCTGAAATCTCAAAGATAAGAATTTATTGTTGGGTATCATTAATATATATAAAAACGTTCAACTAGTTTATGTAGTATGCAGTTACTTTTAATGATATATACTTATGTTAACTCTTTTGATTAAGCAGTATTCAACATTTTACTATGCGTAGTATTAACTTTAATTTGTGGTGAAATAAAGTTCTAAACATCTGCAGCTTTAAAAGGGGAAGGAAACTGTTGTAGCTAATGTTATCATTGTAATATAGAAGAACTGAATACCCACAGTTAGCTGGTCAAGTTACTCCCTTTGATTACAACAGAGAAAATATTGATTGAATTTTTATCAATCAATTACTGAATTTTTAAAAATCACAGCAATAAGAGAAATATTAAAGATTTTAGTTGTGAAATTTTCCATGTAGTGTTGATTGCCTTCTGCATGCATGAAATATTTCAAACCTGGTGAAAACATTGACATTGATGACTTTACTTTTAAAATTACTTAATGCAAATTGAGTAGAACATTTGATTCATGATTATTCTGAATGCAGATTCAACATCTCTAGCTCAATTCAATGAACTGAAGCAAAGTATCCTTAGGGGTATGTAAAAAGTTAAAAAATTGTGCTTTAATTATACCTTTTAAGTCAGCAAATGTTACTTTCCCACTAGTAATTTATCCAACTGTTGCATTTTTACTCAGTGTTTTAAAGGAAATTGTGAGAAGATATTACAAGTTGAATTAATGGTTATCAAAGATGTTATTAAATCATACATTAACTGAAAATAATGTACACTAAGTCATAGATTTGCTATCTGTATTGATTTTTCATATGATCTAGGATAAAGTAACCTTTCATTGTTCTTTATGTTTCCACCCTCATATATTGAAAATTGGCATTTCATCCTTGTATGCTTGAAAAGTATGTTGAATATTAATGGAGTATAAATTATTGTTATAATTAAGCTATGCAGTTTCAGGATATTATTTTTCACAAATACTTTGCTATTAATGGAAAGAAATGCTACTGGTGTTTGCATGGTTATTTTGTACCTTATGGATTTAGATTATTTATTACTTCTAACACTTTGTGGACTTTCAGAAAAGTTCCATATATACAATCATTTCATTTACAAATGGACACTGAGCTGTGAAACTCTGTGGCTAGTCAAACCTGAGCAAGAGAGTGGGATCCAAGTGCAGTGAGATACCTGATTCAAATGTCAGCTAGAGAGCATTAGAGGAAGATTTCCAATGTTATTCTCTGGCCTCCACACTCACATATATAGATGCATGCACACTCATACACAAGTGTGAATACACCTCATAAAATGTATTTAATCCATACATCAAAAGAAAATGTCATCCTCATACATTTATTTATTATAGAATAATTTACTTTTTAAGTCTGTAATATTTTGAATAAATACGTGAATTGAAAAAACAAATTTCCTTCTAATGGACTCAGTACATTAAAAATATTAATATTTCTTAATACTTACTCCATATATATTACTTTAAATGGGCAATGTTTTCATCTCTGTAAATTAAGATCGTAATTGCTATATTATGGGAAAATATATGCTGCAAATGCTAAACTTTTTCTAAAAAGTATGACGTTTGGCTTATAGCAGCAGTTTAGCAATATTTAAAATGGGGTATTCCTGGGCCCTAACTCAACATTTTCTGAATCATTCAAGGGTTTAATATTCAGTTCTAAACATATAGTTAGCTAAATTATTAGGAGTTATACCCTGAGATATTAAACCTGATTAGCCAGCAGTTCTGGTTGTGTCTATAAAGTTATAAGAAGTTTGCTATTGTCCCACAATTATATTGGCAGCTATAATAGGATGATGATTTCATATTATGTTTTCCATGCATTGCTTTGCTGAACTAATGTAATAGAATACATTTAATAGTAAGCAAATAATACTCCAAATGATGGCTAGAATATGTTTATAATTTTGGGAATGTATTTAAATGATTCCTAAATTATATCAGGAAGAAAAATAAGAATTATTTTTAAAATAAAAATTATTAATGAAGATTTATAAAACAGTGTGAATGAGAGCTTCAAAGCCCTTTGACTACAAGTTTAAAATTAGAGTCTATATGACATGAAAGAGACATGAATCATAACTTACTTAGCTGACAGAATTTTACTGAATTACTACAATTAGCCTTAGGAATTAAGTATATATAAGTAAATAAAGGAAAGTCACTCTTTAAGAAAAATGAAGCAAATAATATGCTTGTTAGTACAAAATTTTAGAACTCACAATCTAGTAGAGCAATATGAGTACCATAAAATTAAACATTAAAATAAATATATGGATAACATAATGCTCTATTATGCATATTATATTCCAATATATCCATATGTATGTGTATATATAATGTATAATATATTCCTATCTTAGGAAGAAGGAGGTAATTGAGAATTGCAAAATACATGATAGGAAAGAGCTTTATTTTAAATAGAATATTTTATTTAAAATCAAGAAGAAACTAATATTTAAGCAAATATCTGGGAAGAAATTAAGCTAGTTATTCTCACAGTGGCAAGAGGGGAAGCACTTTGGATAGAAAGATAGCCAGCAGAAATCCAAGATAGTACCTGGTACCTTTAGAAAGTATGTTGAGAAGTTGAGCAAGGAAGTCTGGACTGCAAGGGGTTGGTCCACCCACTGAGAAAATGTGCCTGTTCTAATGGGAACTCATCAAATCCAGCTGGACCAGGACTGAATGAGCATGTGATCAAACCGGACTCTCAATGTGACTGACAATGAGGGGTGACTGAGAAGACATTGATAAAGGCATTGGGACTTGTTTCTACTGCAGGTACTGGCTTTTTGGGACCCTAGTCTATTTGCATGCAAAGCTTCCTAGGCCTGGATATAGGCAGGGAAGGCCTTGGACTTCCCACAGGGCAGGATTCCCTGCCCTCTTTTAAGGAGGGAGGGGAGGGAGAAAGGTAAGTGGGGGAGCTGGAGGGGAATGGGAGGAGGGGAAGAAGTGTAAATTTTTTTAATGGAATAAATAAATAAATAAAAAGTATGTTGAAGCCAGAGTGGATGCAGTGAATCAAACAGAAGAGGAGGGCAATTGTCAGTAAGCTTAGAGGGTCCAATTACGGAAGACTTAAGTGGTCATGACCAGTACATGTGAACAGGTTGTTTGTGAATGACATAGGATGTCACTAGGTGATTTGGGGCAGAATATATTAACATAATCACATTTCTCAGTGAAGAAGACTTAAAACATAAAAGAAGATTCATGGAAACATTTTCAGATGATGCTATCTCCTTCTATATGTACCTATTTTCATCCTCAGAAGAGGCATTGTTAATCCACTCCTTAAAACCATAAGATAGAATATCATTTCCATTCTCAGTGTACTATAATATTTGGTAGCTATTGCAGAAATACTTGAAGCTACTGGATTTTTAAATCCTTATCTACAAAGCAAGTTAAATTCATCTTAAGTCATTTTCATAGTGTTTGGTGCCTAGGGTGAGCTCAGTGGATGCTTTTGGCTGGCACTAGGAGTAGAGGTGGGTTTTTCTGGAAGGATTATTGTTTATTATGTGAGAAGTTCTATCTTAAGATGTGAGTAGGGATGCTCACATGGTGAGGGATTGTATATTTACAATGTGTGATATTTTAATCAAATATCACATGTATATGATATAAATATTTATACAGTAAACATAATTTAACACTCAACAATTTTCATTTCTATGATCCAGCTACTTGACAATTTCACTAAAAGTGCTAAGGTTGAAAGTGTCATTGTGACTCTAAAAGAGTCATTTTTAAATGACTGAACTTAGGGGAGTGAGAAAGAAGTAGAATTTGGCATTCCAGTGCATGTGAAGGCATGAGAATTTGGAAATCATAAGGAATAATAATTGAAAACAGGTTGATTAAACATTCATCAAAAATTTCATGTTGGCAAATATACCACAAATGGGAGGTGCGCTATGAGCGAATGAGTTCCACTGCGTAAAGCGAAGCTGTTGTAGCAATGTGAACACTTGTTCCTGGAATTTATGACAGGTGAAAATAATTGTTGTTTACATGGTGCTGGTAAAGGAAGCATCTCAGTCTATACTTACGCCCTCCAGTCATTCCTACATTCTAGACCATGGGGTTGCATATTTTAGTATGCTCTAAGATATTGGTATTCTAACTTATAAATGCTTCATGAATTTAGTGAGCATAACATATTTCTCACTAGTTTAAACATTTTAAAAGAAACTTTTCTTTAAGGATTTCATTCATTAGTATTGTATATACATTTCCATCCCACCCTCTTCCCTCTCCAGCTTCTGCTGTTCCTCCCTGTTTTCTCTCAAATTTGGGACATATTTTCCTTTAACTATTATTCTTTTGAAACAAGAAAAGTATGCTGCTTAGAAAACTAAACTTTCTTTAAATTTAGCTACAAAACATGTCACAGTGATTTTTTCTTTTGCTAATATTTATTTATTATGTATATAATAGTCTGTCTGCATGTATGTCTGCAGGCCAGAAGAGGATACCAGACCTCATGACAGATGGTTGTGAGCCACCATGTGGTTGCCGGGAATTGAACTCAGAAACTTTGGAAGAGCAGGCAATGCTCTTAACCACTGAGGCATTGCTCCAGCCCAGTAATTTTTTTCTTTAGTTTTTCATTGCAGGATTTCTCTGTGTAGCCTTGGCTCTCCTGAAATGCTCTCTGTAGACCAGGCTGGCCTTCGATTCAGAGGTCTGCCTGCATCTGCCTCCCAAATGCTTAAATTAAAGGTGTCTGCCACCCCGGCCCAGCGATGTCATAGTATTTGTATTTAAGACTTTTCTTACAATACAATTGCTTAAAATGATCGTTTTATAAATCTATATAAAATTTTCAGAAGCAATTATTTGTTCTGTTTTATAAGTTTAACGTAAAGATTTATGGTGCTTTGATTTACTAGAACAAATCTTTTTATGGATTTGCATATATTTCTGAAAATGTTACATGTAACATTCTTTGATTTTTTTGTATTGAAAGAACATTTAAATAGACACTAAACTAATATACAACCAATAATCTAGCCAAGCCAACCTTACATAAAGATAGAAATCCCTCTTAAATGTTATACATTATCCCTGAATATACCATGCATTCCCTATTTTGTCAGTGTTTTTGAACATTCTGCTTACAAGCTATTATATATCCTCCGTCAAAAAGACAGAAAAGCCCAATGAATGATGTCGCTCTTGAAATCATCCAAAGACAAGCACTGCTTTCCTGGAATTTAAAAACACCAATTTACTATGAATAGCACACATCTCTAGTTTGGTACTGCTAGTGACGCTCAATGTTACTTCTTCTAAAACAACAAATTTATACCCAATGCATGAAGAGAAGACAGTGGTCAACCTGAGGTTAATAGTAATCATTAAATGAATAAAATAGTCTTTAAATTAAACTTCATTTGGCAGATAATTCATAATAAGAAAAAAGCACTCCTGAAGGTATAAATTGAGCATAGGATACAGAAAAAAACAATAAGTTAAGAAATATAATCTCATTTGAAACCGTGTTAATGGCTTGTTGACTGATTATGGGTTGATGCATATGTCCTGTGAACATACTTTCCATGGTATTTCTCTGATTCAGTTGTCTGGATTCTACTCAAAATACAAAAGCACATCTTGAAACATTCCATAGTGCTAAGCCAATAAGTTCCAACGCTTAAAAAACAAGACATATATTAATTTCTTTTTCTGTTGTGGCAAATTAATATAAATACAGTGGTCAAGAAAAGACAAATTTATTACCTTACAGTTTTATAGTTCAAGTCCAGCATAGTTCCTATTGTTTTTAAAACGAAGTGCTACCTGTTCTTCTTTATTTTAGGATTTTGGTGAACTCACTTGTCTCTTCTACCATCTGTAGACTCATTGGCTTATGACCTCTCTTTCCATCGTAAAAGTTATTCCAATTCTATAGGCATTATTCATGGCCTTTTTGTTTTCACGTGTACTCGATTTCATGGGCTGTTTGAAGATGACCAGAATCAGATATCTGATGTCCACAAGAACTACAAATAACCTGGTACCTTTAGATCTTTAGATGTTTGTAGAATTCTCTGGCTTCTGTCTAAACAGCAGTTTAGAAGACTTTCACCTAAAATGTTTCTAACTTTGGGAACTAATAGGATTCACAGTTAGAAAGGGCATGTGTGCTGTAATTTAGGAATTTCTCTTTGTCATAACTTTAAACGTATGTAGTGCTCTGGGCATATTGAAAAGGACACTATTTAGTATGAAAACCTGTTTGCGATGCTTAAATATGTGAGCTTAGTCCATGTGTCTCACACTGTTTCCTTAAGTGGGTTATAAAGGTAGAATGTTTCATATACTATGTGTGAGAAATAAAGCCTTATGCATTTTATTCATGGTGGCTATAAATAATAAGTAATACTAATTTATTCTTCCACGCTACAGTAATGGCTACGACTTCCCTTTATATAATGAAGATATGCATGCACAGGTAGAGAGGAGAGTGTCTCAACAGGTGTATGAAGGTGACAACCAAGAAGGTGGCTCAGGAGGCTGTGTCCTGACTTCCCTTTGGTGAGCTGAGTTTCTTCACATGTTACATTTTAACGAACAATTACAAGTTCTATTTTGAGAGAGTACTCAGGGCTTGGACAAGTGTCCAAGAACTAGAGCATCCTACACTAAATTCTTCCGACTCTTGGGGGATGATAAGTCAAAGCCTTCATTTCACTTTTACTTTGAAACCACTGTGAATCTCATAGCAAGTTCCAGATGCTCACAGGAAGGACTGTAATTTTATTTATTTATCTTTTTTAAAAAGGGAGCTTGCCCTTCCAGTTTGTTCATGGACAAGGAGGGAAGCAGAGATCAAGACTAGCTGAATATTCAGAATGTCTTTCTTGTTTGTCAAGTTTTGTTCACTTTGGCTAATGTCTTAGCTATCACAAACACTCTCTGCTAAGGCATTGTGTCAAGAGAAAATTCAGCATTACTAACTAGTAAAAGAAATGACATGTGTTGCATTTTTTTGCCACAGCACCTTTACTCGGCACCAGCTCCTTTCCAGGTCCTTAGGATCCATCCCACAGAAGACTATAATACTTCCCAAAAGATCCTTCTGCCAGGGGTCAGCAATAAATCCCTCTTCAGCCAGACAAGTGAGACTTTATTTTCTGTATTGCTGTGGGCATCTCACATGACATTCCCAAATAAGGCATTGTGCTACAAGCCCGCTATGATTACTAGTAATGACTTAACTGCTGAGGAATTATAACAGTATGAATAACAGTGGTTTGCACTGGGAATGTCCTAGCTACTCCAGAAATGCCAGAGCAACAAATTTAAAATGCTTCTCATTTGCCAGTTTGAAAGGAGACGAAGTCAGAAGACTTCAAGTGCCTGCAAATCTGTAAACACTGATTGTTCATTCAACAGCAGGAAGCAAAACAAATATGAAACAAGTGGCGGCATTAGCCATTCTGCCATGTACAGAGGCAATTACATTAGGGATATGAAAAGAAAACAACATTTAGATTCAAGCACAAAGCACTGGGAGTAAACGGGTTTTGCCTGAGAACTTGTTAAATGGGAAATCTCTGTACATTTAGGCACTAGTGTTGGGATGGTAGTGTTACTATTACTACAAGACTACAACCTTATTTTCAACTATTCATATTAGACATTAAACAGTAATATCTTAGAGCTGAAAAAATAAATGTGTTATTGGTTATATTCCTATCATTCTGTTTATTTTCAAAAAATCATAAGTTATATTTCAAAATTAAATATGTCATATTTAAAACAGAGAAAACTAGCTAAATGAAGAAATATTAAATGAGTATTTATTGCACGTCATATGAGCTTAAATGATTTAAAGGCTTGTCTACTCATGATGTAATTAATATTCCTATTTCATGTATATACTTCAAATCATCATTTATTTACCTAAATGACTTTTTCTGTTACAGATTATAGACTAAATTCAAACATCACATTGCATTTAAATTATGGCAATGATGTTAGTAATATTCAGTTGGCAGAAGATGGACAAATAAGAAAGATTTCCTAATCTAGGCAAAGACTTCAGGTTTCTCAGCTTATATCATTAAAAAAATATGTTGTCTAATTCAGGGTCTTTTATGCAATGGCAGGTAAACTGCAATTTCATAACTTCATAACTGAACACATTCTGAATTTCATGAATGTAAGGCAAGCATTTCTTGTTGGAGGACCTTATTTTAAGCACTTCAATGCTATATATATATAACTGTTATAATAATTTTCATAAATCCATCTGCTGAATCTTCCTCTTTACCCAGTATTATCAAACATCAAAGCAATGTTAATTTGATTTAATTTCTTACTTTCATGACAGCACAAGGTTGTCCACTTGTCTGAACATTTATATCACTTCTCAGGATACTATGCATCAAAACTCTAAGAGAAATTCAAGAGAGTTAGAAAAGTAACAGATGAAGCTATCTGTAGGACGGGGGCATCGTGGATTTATGGATGCAGTACCCATGTAGATTCATTGGCAACTTGCCCACCAGATGGACTACAGCCTGGGAGGTTTACTGCTCCGGTCCTCAGAACGGTCCCACTCATCTTTTCCCCTTTAGGTTTGAATGTCAGTCGCTTGCCTAGGGAGCAAGAAATGACTTACACTTAGGATTCTTGAATGATTGCCAGAAAGGAACTGACTCTGAGAACTGCCATTTTCTAGGTTCCCATAGTGTGCATTAAACCCAATTATCCAAGCTCAGGGTTAGAACTGGAAACACGAGTGGGAGAGTCATATAACTATCAACATAGTTATCTGCTGAGGGGCAGGAATAGAAGGATCTGTTACACTTCATTTGACACACATATGAGAGAATATCAATATTCATAAAATAATGGCAGATCCACTACACCCACACAGAGACTATGTCACAGCATACTGACCAATTTCATGCTTTAGTCACAGGTATTTACTTAATGTTTCCCCATCCCTTAAATCAGGTCAAAAGGTTTGCAAATTGTGGAACACTAAGCAAACACACAGGATCACTTCCTTTGGATGTCCATAAGCCGCTTAATGATTTTCAAGTTATTGAAAACAATAAAAAAGATGGCATGTACAATTTATATGAAATTTAAATTCCACTGTTTATAAATAAATACAAACTAGAACTCAGGCAGTGGGAAGTCCTTACAAATTGACCAAAAGACATGCAAAAACTCAAATCTTTGCTATTTGATCCACAGTGAGAAGGATTTAAAATAAAATGTTTGTAGATCTCCAAGCTAAATCTTTATATTTTAATGTCAGAAAATTATTGTTTTGTATATTTCTCAAGTCGCCTGTTAATGGAAAGGGAGATACTCCATGACTGTTCACTGTTGCTCAGTCTATATGCCTGACTGATGGGTGATGTAAATTCAAAACAAGCAGATGCTGTATTGGTAAATAGAAAATACAGCAGCCCAGAGGGTTTTCATAGTATGTGATCTGGACTTCTGGTG
The DNA here is from genome assembly GCF_903992535.2 of Arvicola amphibius. Taxonomy (NCBI): domain Eukaryota; kingdom Metazoa; phylum Chordata; class Mammalia; order Rodentia; family Cricetidae; genus Arvicola; species Arvicola amphibius. The sequence goes on along the minus strand of NC_052056.1, from coordinate 30,203,887 downwards.
TTTGAGGGAATGTTTGCACACAGAATAAATTGATTATTCTGCAACGTTGGTTGCTTACTCTCCATTCATTCTGCTTGATGATATGGTGATAGTTTAAACTAAGGAGAGCTTGACATTATTTTGAAATTCATAGTAGCATACATAGATATATCCCAGAAGAAAGAGAACAGCAGCCACAACAACAGTGGCAGACAACAACACAAAGAAAAGACAAGCAACTGAGGAACACTAGCTTCTAATACCAAGTCAACACCACAGGGCCACAAAACATAGTTCTTCAATTATCTCCTTTAACATAAATATTTAGGTGGTACCTTTGTTAGTGCTCTCATCCCAGCCTTGTGATTATGATAAAACACTGTACACAACTTTTGAATTTTATGGAAACTAAATCAGAATGAATGTTTTATTCTCCTTTAATATATATGGTTTGTGTTGAATCATGCTTCTCTACAAAGTTTAAATTTCAGTGCCGGAGCCAGGTGGTGGTGGCACACGCCTTTAATCCCAGCATTTGGGAGGCAGAGGTAGACGGATCTCTGTGAGTTCGAAGCCAGCCTGGTCTACAAGAGCTAGTTCCAGGACAGGCTCCAAAGGAACAGAGAAACCCTGTCTGGAAAAACCAAAAAAAAAAAAAAAAAAAAAAAAAAAAAAAAAAAAAATCAGTGCTGATAGCGAGACTCAGTGGGTATGGGCACCTTCAACATAAGTCTGATGAAAATGAGATGAAAGACCCTACCCGACTAGCCGATTTTCTGGCCTCCTGTGTGCCTTGCATGAATTAAATGGCTGAAATATTTCCAAGTTTGTTCACGGTAAAATGAAAATAAAATGCAAGTGTATTTCAATCCACACATCTGAATTGGAGTTTATAAGAGCCAGTTGTAGCTGGACAAAAAGAAAAAATGATATTTATGTAACGTTTGGAGGAAAACACAAAACTAGTAGAAGTGAGCAGGTAGGATGCTACATTGGGTCCAAACACTTTCTGATAGAGCTTGGGTTCCATTCTCAAGGGTAGTAGAGAAAATTGTCCCCTTATGTCCATGTGCATAGTGTTCATGTGTTCACGTGCAAATGCACACATACACACAACAGAGAAAAACACACTGTAATAATTCCTGTAGTTTACTTAATAGTAACTGGTGTTAAGTTGCCTCTGGCAGAAAGTCTTCACTGCCAGCTAGACTGAGTTTAGGATTGCCTACTAGACTATGAGGTTGTGTCTGTATGTGTGAATGTTGAATCTTCAGGAAGGATTAACTGATGTGGGCTGGGGACTCAGATAGAATAAGGCAGTGAGGTACCAGCACTTCGCTGATACCTGCTTCCTGATGTGCCACTGTGTGAACTGCTTTCCTGAATACTTTTCCTGAATGTCATGACCATGATGGATAAAATTCTGAAAAGCCTTAAAATTCAGTGGATTAACTGTCCATCTCCATTTCCTCCTCCCGCTCCTTTTCAGCACTGGTGACTAAACAAAGGCCCGACAATGCTAAGCTGGTACCCTACCAGCGACTGTATCCCCAGTCCTTTGCTTACTATATACTTTTTATTTTGAGTCAAAGCCTCATAGTGTTGCCCAGGCTGATCTTGATCTCACTCAACATCCCACGCAGGTCTTGGACTTTTGATTCTCTTGAATTAGCATCCTAAATAGTTAGGATTATAGGCAGTTGCAACCAAGGGCTAACTTCACCTCTTCTTTAAGTTGCTTCTAAAGGAATTATGGTCCCAGTGTTGAGAAAAGTCACTTACAATGCTTGTGAAGAAATAACCATTGGTTAAGAAGACGATCAGAAGTGGGTGAAGTTACAGAACCTCCGAAGGAAAGTCATAAAAGGGAAAATAAATATGCTAGCATCCTGAAGATTAGGTATTGTAGCATTCTGATCATGAGGAAAGATTTCAAAAAACAACTTCAGTGAAATGGGAGGGAGGGGATTAACGTCCACCTGTAGTAGATTGAGATAAGAACTCGAAGTCAAAGAATTTGTATTTTTGTTGTTGTTGGCAATAATTCAGAAGTGAGAAATACAGGAAAAGAATAGCTAAGTGAACAGAAATTGATGAGAAACCTTTCTTCTAACCGTAGAGCTGCCTTCAGAAAACAACAGGATGCTCTACGTAACGAAAAGAGAGGCTTGTTTTGGAAGAGGGTTTTGGGGGTATGCTCAGCTCTTATATTACTGCTACTTTATTTAACATAGATGGGAAGATCTTCAGTGTAGAGTGAGGGGTTGTGTACAGTGAAAAGAGGTGTGAATGGACATTTAAGAGCTTGCCCACCGAACTGGCATCCGCACGTGGGTTAAGTGGCCATTTGAGATTAGTAAATAGAGATTGGAAATGGAATCAGTTCACAGAGCAGAGGAATTTGTCTTGCCGGGTCAGAGACAGCTGCCGGGGAGATGGGAGGGTGAATGGCTGAATTTAACTGGGCTTGGATCTTTGCCAGCAAGTAGTTCATGGGGTGAAGAGGACAGGAAGACCAGAGCCTGGACCAGCATGGGTCATAGTGCCACAGAGTCACCCAAGGAATCTGAAAACTCTTGGCTGAGTAAAGAGGGGGAATAAAGAGAGGGATGTAAAAGGGGAAAAAAGACTTGGGTGAAAACAGTCGATTATTGGAGCCCTGTTTATGGCAGTCCGGTAGCTGGAGGGGATTTCGTAAATGAGTGAACAAGGATGATAGAATGTAGGAGTGAAATTAAAATGCAAATTATGAACTAGGACTGGTGGAGGGGAAGACAAGGCTCAAGAAGAAATAATCTCAGGAGCTAAAAAGATCAAAGACGCGGGCTGTGTCAATGTTGATGTCACAGGGGGTCTGGGACAGTGATGAGAAGCCCTTCAGCCAGACACTGGCGATGATGATGGGGAGTGAGGAGAGATGTGGTATCTTTGTTTCACAAGTTAAACTGGAAAGCATTCTAAGGTACTCTGCAGGATAATCTGTTTGTCAAATCCCTGAGCATTCCGCATGAGCTTGTAATATGATGTGGCTGAGGTGGGGCTGTTAACATGTGTGATAAAACCTGAGAATCTGTACTGCAACTGCTTCATCCATTCAATTAAACATGTTTCTCAGAAATACTCGTAAGCCTCTATGGTACTTGGAAGTTTTGTTATCTAAATTTTAATAAAAAGTTGATCATTTGAATAACTTTACTGTATAAATCAAAGTTAACTTTAGTGGATTTCTTTATAGTGGTCAATTGGCTAACAAATGTTGTACAATAAAATTAGTTCGTATGTGCCACGGATGTTGAGAAAGAATGTTTGACTACCTCTTGAGGAACAAGCTTGGATTGCTTTTAGATGTTTGCTCTTGGATTTAAGAGAATATAGTTGAGTATAATGAAAGTGGGCACGTACATAAAGGTAACGGTGCTGTGGGAAATCCATTGCTAAGGCTTAATCTTATTGAACTGGACAGGGAAAGACATTATGTAGCACTCCTTGTCTTCGGATTGTGATGGTTTCATGTACAACATAGTTTAAAGGAGATTTTGTTTCCCGATTGGTATAATATTAACATGGTTTCAACATAATACAGTAATCATTGTCAGATAATCAGTTTTTAAAACAACCAATAAAGACACATGTTCCCATTTATAGAAGTTATTTTAAATCAGAAGTGAGTTATTAAAGTGGCCACAATACTAAATTATAATACTGTAAGTCAGTGGTCAACCTGTGGGCCACGACTCCTTTGGGTTCTTTAATGACCCTTTCACTGGGGTCGCATATTAGATAACCTGCATGACAGATATTTACATTATGATTCATAACAGTAGTAATTCACAGTTATGAAGATCAACAAAATAGTTTTTATGGATGGGGTCACCACAACATGAGAAGCTGTATTAAAGGGTCACAGCATTAGGAGGGTTGAGAACCACTGCGCTAAGTAGTAGTTGCGCCACCTATTGGCAGAACAATGTAAGATGCTAGCAAATCTTCTGTTATCATGTATCAAGCAGTCATATTTCATTACATGAAAATGTCCAAATTTAGCTGTGATAGGATTAGATTCATTTCTTTTCTGCCATTAGCCTACAAACATAAAATATACAGGATCAAGAATCAGTACCATTCAGTTCTTATTCAAGTTTTTATAATGTAGAATACAATCTCTGTTTTCGATCTTCCCATGTCTCACTTTTTTTCAGTCTGTATAAAAACACATTTGAAACATGACATCAACAATGGATGAAATCATCTAGTTAATTTCAAACACTTTGTGAGTTTTAGAGTTGGAGTCAGAGTAAGGGCAGATATCAACTTTGAAGAACTTGCTCATATTTTTATTTTCACTCAGTATAAAGATGAAGAAAATATACTGATGCAAAAACAGAAAAATCATTGCAGGTGCCAGCTTGGTAGTTAATTAATTGATTGATTAATTTTATTTTGGGGAATATATGTATGCCTCCTTGTCTGTATGTTCACCAGAGGATCAGTAGAGAAGGAAAGGGGGCATGTGGGTTCTGGAACCAAGTCTATGTCTCTGAAAGATCAACGACTAGTCTTAACTGCTAACTAACCCTTCCTTAGGCCCTGAAATCTTACTTTTCGAGCACAGAAATTGCCTAGTGTATACTAATTTAAAATATAAATAATGTTTTCTAATGAGAGGGAGAAAGGCAGTGAATCTGTAAGAGAGAAGAGGTAGGGAGGAACAGGAAGTCGTTGATGAAGGGGAAAACCATAATCAGGATATATTATGCCAGAAAACTCATCTATGTTCAATAAAATAAATAACAATAAAAAAAAACAAAATAAATATAAATAAAAGTGTTCACTCTATGTGAATTATATTTTCAAAATTGTAGTTGCTGTGCCATTCTCTAAAGTCATTCACAGTTTTTTAAAACCTGGTGCAAGGTTCACTGACTGCACAGGATTTTCCTAGCAGAACAAAACACATAGAGATTAAAAACTTACTTAAGTCATTGAAATTAAAGAAAATATTGTCATGTAGTTTTAATTACATTTTTAATGAAGTTATAATTTTTTTCTTCTCTAAATGCCATTTTTGTTTGTGTTGGTGGAATATAGAGGCTGAAAGTTCTGTTGGAGCAAAATTGTCAATGAATCTAATGGCTGTTGTCCTATAAACAGGAAACACTTATGCTTTATAAGGGTCATAAGCAAGTGAGCTCAAAACAATGTCAAAGCACCAGTATTAATCTTAGGACAATTAACGTGTTTTAATTCAATGTTTCTTCCAGTATTAACCCAATAAGGCTTAATAAAAATTTCATAGGAGGTATAAAACCTATATTCAGTATAACTTTTAAGGCTGCATATTTGTTAGAAGCTAAATATAGCACTGAGTGTCATTACTCAGCAGTCATTGGATGTTCAAAGAATACAGAAATTCAGGCAGCATGACCACAGCATCGATTCTACCCTCATTAGTCCTCACAAGTGGTATCTTCAGGTGCAAGAAAAAGTCAATATCAAACATTCCCAATTTTTAAAAAGTGAGAGAATTCAAATAAAATAGGTCACTCAATAATTTTATATCATAATAAAGTTAAATAAAGTGGTGAAAATATATTTTAAGTGGTGAGATAATAGTTATTAGTATTTTGTTGTACTTAATCTAGTGGTTATCACAAACTGTTTATCATTAAGGTTACTATCATTCCCCAGCTGTTCTGAGAAGGTTGATTTTTTTTTTTTACAAAATGAAAATACTCACTTTTTAAGATAAAATAACACAAAAAGAGACTAAAGAAAGAACCTGACTATCTTCAAACATCTCCTACTCATAACCAGGTAGAGAAAGAGACCAGGAGGATCAGAGAGATGGTTCAGAGGCTGAGAGAGCAAATTGATCTTCCAGGGACTGTAGGTCAAGGTCCAGCATCCACATCTAGCAACTCTCAACTGACTATGTCCACCTCCAGGGGATTTGACACCCACTTCCGGTCTCCACAGTAACTTCACTCATATGTACAAACCAAAACATATATACAAAAATATACATATACTTATAAAAATTAAATATTATTTTTATTTTTTAAATTTTATTTTACATTCAATTCTTAGTTCTCCTCCCTCCTCCCCCGAGCTCACCCTTCACCCACTCCTCCAAAAGAATAAGGGCTCCCATGGAATCTTAACAAAGACTGGAACATTAAGTTGGATCAGGACCACCTCCCACCCCCCAACCCCCACCCCCGCATTAAGGCTGAGCATGGCATCCCACCATAAATAATGGGCTCCAAAAAGCTAGTTTGTGCACCAGGCATAGATCCTGGTACTACTGCCAGGTGCCTCAGTTAGTCCAAGCTCTACTACTGTCTCCCACATATGGAGGACCACTGGTTTGGTCCCATGAAGGCTCCACAGCTGTCGGTTTGGAGACCATGAGTTTTCACGAGCTTGGTTCAGCTGTGATTGTAGTTTTCTCCCTCATTATTGGTAAAGGGGATGGGATGGGAGATGAGAACATGAGGGAATGGGTTGCTCAATATGGGAGAGGGATGGAATGGAAGAGTCATAAAAGAGAGATCTTGATAGAGGGAGCTGCTATTCGGTTATGGAAGAAAACTGGTGCTAGTGAAATTCCCAAGAATCCACAAAGATGACCTCAGCTAAGAATCCTAGCAATAGTGGAGAGGGAGCCTGTGCTGCCCTTCCCCTGTAATCAGGCTGGTTAATATCCCAACTATCATCATAGAGCAATCATCTAGCAACTGACACAACCAGATTAAGAGATCCACAACAAAGCACCAGGCTGACCTCTGGGACTCCAACCGAAGGATGAGGAATTCTATGAGCAAGGGAGGTCAAAATTAAATACTTTTAAAAGTAAACACATAAATATCACTATAACAGAGATTTTATGAGTTTAATACTTCAGAAATCAAAATATATGTTAGTATTTAAATTAAATATTTAAATTCGAGAGAGAGAGAAAGAGAGAGAGAGAGAAAGAGAGAGAGAGAGAGAGAGAGAGAGAGAGAGAGAGAGAGAGAGAGAGAGAGAAGGTAGGGCATACTAATGTTGTTTATGAGATGAGGCACAGGTGACAATGTTTGGAAGTTCTTAAATCTTGCCCACATGCTTTTTTATTCCACTGAACCTGAGGCATAAACACATGAAGGCTTTAAATCTTTATTTCTTATTGGTTTTTTAGTGTTGAAAATAATTTCAGCACACCCTTTTCACAGTTTGCAAGATATAAAACGAAAACTTCATGTATATGTTAGGTCTATTAATTCAAAACTTCTTTTGAATGACAGTGAACTACATGCTAAGTACCACTACGATCTTTGCCACACTCTATTTACAAGACCCTGATAAATCGCCTTTTGCACGAATCTAACCTTGTTGCTATAACAATGACTTGTAATGTTTTCCTCAAGGGTAAACCTAAATTCAAGGGCAACCTGGAACTCTGAATCATTGCTCACATCCCCTGGAAGAGCAATATGCTCTCTGCAGAACACTTGAGGACCGTCTATTAGCCAGAAGAAAAATGTCTTTAGGTTCGCTTTTTGGGGATGGATTATTTGGAGGCTTTGAGCCCGTATGACTGTGAAAGCTCTAGATATGGTCGGATACTTCTAGTAACATTGCTCTGCCCTTTAAATATACCAAACTCTTACATTAAATCAGGCTTTTTCTCCATAGAAGGAACCCAAAGAGACCCTGTGAGTCTTTGCTTATGATCACTGCCTTTCTCTTTGAGAAACATCTATATTTGGCTGCTCTGTACATGACATGAGGACCTGAGATCTGGAGATTTGCCTATTGCTTAAGCAAGGTCCATTTCTTGGACACTTGCTTGCAACACCAAATTGATTATTTTATTTTATTATTTTATACTCAGTTGATAATGGGCATTATTTCAGTGTATAATATAAAACATATAAAAACAGTTAAGTTGCTAAGCATAATTCTTTTTTCTTTTATTAAAATAGCTTTATTTTTCATACAATATATTCTGATTATGGTGTTTTCCCCTCCCTCCATGCCTACTAGTTTCTCTTGACTTCCCCTCTCTTCTGTATCTAAACCCTTTCTCTCTCTTCTTATAAAACAAACAGCCATATAAGGAATAACAATAGTATAAAACAAGATAAATCAAAAGCAAACAAATCAAGACACGACACAACAATCAAAGAAGAAAAAGAACCAAAAACAAAACAAAGAAAAAGAAGAAAGAAAAGAAAGTAGAAAGACCAGACATAGATGTAGAGATACACATATTCAGACACTCGGGCATCCCATAAAAAGTCAAAACTGGAAGCCAAAATGTATACACAAGGACCTATAAAGTAGAAAGCAAAACAAAAACAACAAACAAAATCACCACCAACAAAAATTTCACCCCAACTATAAGATAAAGAACCTCCAGAGATGCTATTAAGTTCATTTTGTGTTGGCCATCTACTACTGGGCATAGGGCCTACCCTAAAGAGCATTTGTTTTCCCTCGGTGAGATTCCCTTGGAGAAAAGTAACTATTCATTTGCAAGTGCCTATCAATTGAAGATAGCTTCTGGGTTGGGGGGTCAGTGGGTGTGTCTACTTCTTTCAACTCTAGGACCCCATGTGGTGCAGATCCTTGTAGGCCCTATGGATGTTGCCACTCTTTGTGAGTTCACATGTGTAATGGCTCAGTTTTGTCTAGAAGGTCTTATTTCCTACATTCTCTCAGGCTATCAGACTCCCTCCTCCTCTGATGGGTTTCCTATATCCTGAGGGAGGGACTTAATGAAGACATCCCTTTTAGCACTGACGGTTCTAAGGTTTCTCAGCTCTCTGCATATTGTCTGTCTGTGGGTCTCTGAGTTTGGATCCAACTGTTGCAGGAGGAAGATTCTCTGATGATGGTTGTGCAAGACAGGGATAGTTGAGTATAACAGAATGCCATTAGGTGTCATCTTCTTGCTACTTTTTTCAGCACAATAGTACATGTGGCCTTCCCCTAGGTCCCTGGTCTATCCAGTCTCAAGATTTTGGTCACCCAAGCTGCTCTGGGATTAGGTTCCATTTCAAGGACTGAGTGCTGTGGGACAATGGTCTGTATCCAGTTAATTGTATTTTAATAAAAAGCTGATTGGCCAGTAGCCAGGCAGGAAGTAGAGGTGGGGCAATGAGAATCCTTCCAAGAGGAAATTCTCTTTCAGTTTCAGCCTGGAGTCGTGCCCCCCAGCCTCAGAGGAAGCAAGATGTGATGTGACTGCCTAGCCAAAAAACGTACCAAGCCACGTGGCTAACTCAGACAAGAATTATGGGCTAATATAAGTTATAAGATTTAGTTAATAAGAAGCCTGAGCTAATTGGACCAATCAGTTTATAATTAATGTAGACCTCCCTGTGGTTTCTTTGGGACTTAACAGATGTGGGACTGGGGCAGGACAGAAAACATTGGTCAACAACAGGCCCTTAGCTAAAGTCTAATATTGCTTGGTTACTCCCACAGATTTGTATCACTACTGTACAAGTGTGTCTTGCATGCAGGTCACTCTTGTAGGTTGAAAGGTTTGTAGGTGGGTTTGGGTTTTTCTCTTTTCTTTGTTAGCAGAGTACTTTACATTGCCATAAGTACTAGTCCTTAGGAGTGAAGGCTCTAGGTATATACCAGATCAACTTCTCCATGTTCAGTGAGTTGTATAGGTGTTGTCCTCAGCAACAGAGCCCTATTGTCAGTTTGTAGAGAGCCAACAATAGCCTTGGCAGTAGATTGAGTTGTTTGGGGGTTCCCATAAAACCCCTTTGACCAATAGCTTATTAGATGCAACCCATTACCAGTACTGAAAGATTCATTTGGTGAAATAAAATGTCCAGCTGGGGCTCTGTCTTCCACACTATTTGTATTTTATTTAGACTGCCTTCATATATGTACATATTATAGGAAGAATCTACTGTAGTAGGTTTCCATAAAACCTCAAATAGCCCTTTGTAGTAGCTATCACTCCTTGTATACACTAACCCTCCCTGTCTGATTCTCTCATTCCAGCTCACCCCACCACCTTATCCATTCATTACTATATACTCTTTTTCTCCTTCCTAGAGAGATCTATTCTCCCCTAGTTCTTTACCCTCTACCTAATTTCTGTGGTTTTTATAGATCATAGCCTGCTTTTCAATGACTTAACAGGTAATCTCAACATATAAATAAATACATACTATATTTGTTTTTCTGCATCTGAGTACAAAAAGCCTACTCCAGAGATACACTTCCTCAAACAAGGTCACACCTACTCCAATAAGGCCACAACTTCTAATCTCTGTCAAGACCACTATCTAATGACCAAGCATTCAATTCTGTGAGCCCTTGGGGGCAATTTTTATTCAAATAATTACATAGGTTGTTTCCAATTTCTAACTATTTCTCCAACTACTTCACTATAACAGACTTGTTTATAGTTCTATTTGCCTGTGAATTTCATTTTTTAAAGGCAGAGTAATACTACATTATGTAAATGTATTACAGTTTCTTTATCTATTCATATTATATTCATTAGGGATATCTAGGTTGTCTTAGTCAATGTTCTATTGCTATGAAGAGATACAATGACTACAGCATCTCATATTAAGGAAAAAATTATTTGTGGATGGTTTACAGTTTAAGAGGCTTAGTGCATTATCATCATGGTGAAAAGCATGTGGCACACAGGCAGGTAAAAGGAACTGAGAGTTCTACATCTTATCAGTTGGCAGCAGGAATAGAGAGACTTAAAGCCTGGGTGGAGCACTTGAAACCACAAAGCCCACCACCAGTGACACACTTCCTCAAACAAGGCCACACATTGTTGTAAGGCCACTTGTTGATTCCCAGTCACTTAGCCTTGAAATAATCACAAAGAAACTGCATTATTTAAATCACCGCTCAGCCTATTAGCTCTAGCTTCTTATTGGCTAACTCTTACATCTTAATTTAACCCATCTCCATTAATCTGTGCATCACCATGTGGTCATGGCCTACCAGCAAAGTTCAGCACATCTGTCTCTGGCAGAGGCTCCATGGCTTCTCTCTGACTCTGCCCTTCTTTTTCCCAGCATTCAGTTTAGTTTTTCCTGCCTAGCTCTGCCCTACTATAGGTCCAAAGCAATTTCTTTACTCATTAATGGTAATCACAGCATACTGAGGGAAATCTCACATCAACACATACTCCAATATTACCACAACTCCTCATCCCTGTCAAGAATCATCAATATCTAATGACCAAGCATTCAAATCTGTGAGCCTATAGGGCTCACATTCTTATTCAAATCATCACATAGGTGTTTTATAATTTCTGATTATTATAAATGAAGCAGCAAGGAACATGTTTGAGCAAGTGTCTTTGTAGAATGATCCTCTGGGTTATGCCCAAGAGTTGTATAGCTGGATCTTGAGGTAGGTTAATTTTTATCTTCCTGAAGAAATGTCACACTTATTTCTCTGTGGCTGTACTAGTTTGTACTCCCAGCAGGAATGGATGAATGCTCTCCTTACTCTACATCCCTGCCAGCATGAGCTCTTTTGTTTTTATTAATCTTACACATTTTGATTGGCATAAGATGAAATTTACCAGTAGTTTTTTGATTTGTATGTCCCTGATGATTAAGAAGGTTGAGTACTTCTTTAAGTACTTCACAACAATTAAAGTTTCCTTTTTAGAGAATTCTCTTGAGATCTGTGCCAAAGTTTAAAATTGTTCTGTTTTGATGTCAATTTATTTGAGTTCCTTGTATATTTTGAATATTAATTATCTATTGGGTGTGTAAATTCCAGAAAATTCTTTATACAACTTGAAATGATAGTTTCCAGCTTCATATGGAAACATAAAAAAAAAATCTGAGATAGCTAAAACACCACAGAATAAGAGAACTGCTGTAGGTATCCCTACCATTGATCTCAAATTGTACTACAGAGCTATAGCAATAAAAACAGCATGATACTGTAACAAAAACAGACATGTTGATCAGTGAAATAGAAATGAAAGCCCAGATGTAAATACACACACCTATGGACACCGTAATTTTCTATAACAAAGTCAGAAATTTTTACTGGAACAAAGAAATCATTTTCAACAAATGGTGTTGGTCAAATTGAATGTCTGCATGTAGAAAAATGCATATAGATCCATACTTATCAACCCACACAAAACTTATTTTCAAAAAGCAAAAAGACCTCAACATAAGACCAGATTAACTGAAAATGGGAAATAACCTTGAAATCATTGGCACAAGAGAAGAATTCCTGAACATAACACTCTAAGCACAAGTACTAAGGTTCAATTAATACATGGGACTCATTTTCATATGAAAATGAAAAGTGGCAGACTACAAAATTGGAAACCAAAATAATTTTTAATAGCTGAAAATTTAATACTTTGGTCTAATTTACAGTGTGGAATATTGATAAAGTATTGTTCTGTGGAATTATATGATACTGACTATGAAAACTTAAAATTTTTAATTGTTGGTACAACCATAGAAGATCATGTCTTCCACAATGCAACCTAGTATGAATTTTTTTTTACAGAGCAAATATCAAATGTGCCATTTCCTTCATAATAGATAAAAATAAGAAAATATAATATTTCTAAAACTTCATTACACAGAATTAAAATGTCATCATTTTTGCTTTCAAGAAATTAGTTGAGAGGGCTGTGTGTTAACTCTGTGGAGTCTTGTCTAGATCTTGGCTTGACTGCTACCATTGCAAAATAAATAAATAAGCAAAATAAAGTTGTAAAATTTATACTAAAGAGAGTTCTAAAAGATTTGCACAAATGTCTTTGATTTTATATGCTACATAATCACTTGAATAAATTAAATTTTGAGTCAAAATTTATCATGCTGTTCTCAGTCTTTTTTTTTTTTAAATTGATAAAACTAGTCTGGCTACTTTTCAATTTTTCAAGCATGAAAAAAGCACATTTTTCCATAGTCTCATGCATATTTGAAAATTCTTTTCCAGGCTTGATTAACTCAAGCTTATATAGAGAACAAGGCTATCTGCATATGTATCCCTCAAGCTTCCCATGTGTTACCAGGGCCTACTGTTCCTCTCCTGAGGCAGTCAAAGAGAGGATGGAATGAAGGCTGTGAGTCTGCATATGAATTAATGCCAGGAGAAAAAGAAAGAAACGGGGCTAAGAAAATTTGGAATGTATTGTGGTGGGGGTGGGGGTTTCCCCATCTCATCTGCCATCCCTTCTTAAATGAGAACTAGAAAGGGAAGACAGTTTCAAAGTAAAGGACTCAGGTAAACTCATCAGATAAGTTTACCGGAAACAACTGAAGAGTAAGAAAATCAGTTCTTAGTAAGGAAGTGTAGACAAAGAAGAAGTGCCATGCTAAGGTTTCTAAACGAATTAAAGCATTGTGCACCTCTAGATGAACGGCAGAATTCCTAAAACATGAAAAGCAGAGACAGAAGCATCTTCCTTCAATAAACAACAAATTAGAAGAATATGTGATTGCCCCAAGCCCTGAACTTCAAGTCTGTTTCCTTACAAGAATAGGCAAACAAAACAAAACAAAACAAAGCAACAAACAAACAAAAAACAATTCAGTATTCAGATTAAATACTTCCTAGCAAACCAAGGTGCAGTATAAAAAATAAAAATAAAACAGCTAGGCTCTACAAACTTAAATTGGATCAACTAATTATATTATGTGTGTGAAACGAAGATGAACTTTAAAGTCAAAGGAAAAAGATTATATCAAATCAAGGTCTAAAAATGAAACTGGGCAAATACATGCCTCCAGGTTTCTTCTTTAGGGTCATTGCTATTTCTTCAAGAATATGCTTGAAATATGTCAGTTATTTTATATGTAAGTAAAATTAAAGGACCTTAATACACTCAATGCAACATTACCATTTTTGTAAAATTGAAGCTCAGAACAGCTCAGTTCAGAGGTAGAGTCAGTGGGCAACTGCAATAGGTTTGACATGCATTGCAACTTGAGGTATGATCCATCTATACCACTTTTTCAGAGTATTTAAATGTTAAGGGAGGTTGAATTATCAAAGGCTTTTTTGATGATCATAAAACATCTTTTACCTTTGATTTATATTGCTGTATTACATTCATTTGTGTCTCTGGATTAAAATTAATTTGATTGTCAAATTATAAATAATATATACCATACAATACATTAAATATGACATAATAATGATGCTATTTTTAAAAATAAGTAGATGACATTATTTGGTAAGTATTCAAAATAACTAAGTTTCCATCAGAATTTGAAGTTTTCTCAAAAGTTAAGAGAAGTACTATAATATTATATTAAATTTTATATTATTATATTTATATTAAATGTAATATAAAAATAAATGGCAAAATAATGGCAGAGTTAGTATATTTGGTACATGAAACAAAAGAGTAAAGAGGTCTCAATGAGGAACACTAAATTAAGAAAGATGTTGATAGTATTCTGTGCCATCAATAATGCATTGACTGGGGATGGCTTTCATTGTGAGAAATATTGATGAATTAGAGGTTATAGAATATTTTAGGTTAATATTTTACTGTACTTGTGATATGTAGCAAGAGTGAGAGTAAACTCTAGCATTTGATTTTATGCTCACTCTTTGCATATATGTAGAGCACACAGAAGAGCAAACAGAACTCTCCAGTTGAAGCACAAGTTAAACTGATGCTCAAGAGTGTAATTTTCTAGGGCAATAATCCTATCAAAGCAAAGAGAAAGTGAGAAGTTTCTAAAAAGGCAGGTGGAAGTGAGGAGGTGACTGCCTCGTTCAAGTTTAATAACCAGCAGGCACATACTTAAGCTTAGTAGGGCAATACAAAATTGTACCTGGAGTTGAATCTTCCTTACTCCTTTCTTCATGAATTGAACATATATTTTTTTGTGGGGAAAATAAAACATAGTTCCATAGAGGTTTGTTGTTCCTTTTAACATGATTGCAACATACTGAGTGTGTGTGCATGTATGTATATATATATATATATATATATATATATATATATATATATATGTGTATATATATGTATGTATGTATCTATGTATGTATATATATTTATACACACATTAGAAAACGAGATAATATATTTGACATTCATCACTGAAAGCATTTCCTTCAAAATGAATGAATTATGAATTAGCAGGGAATGAGTCCAATCTTTAGCTCAATGGTACAAGATGAGGATTAAATTCTTCCTAAGACAGTATCAAAAATATTCAAAGTAAGCAAATTCAAGACATTAGAAAACATTGATTTCAGAGTTCAAGCTAAGTATAATCCCCATTTAAATGCTATTCTTTCTGTTTTTCTTGTGTCAATGATACTAGATTCTTTTTAGTCTGGTTCAAATATCAAAAAGAGTCATGCAGGAAATCTACTGACCATTTTAGCATGCAGGTAACACAGTAAGGAAAATCTTCTGAGATTAGTTTAGCAAAACCAGTCAAACCATTCCTTCAATTCTTAACATGTTGATTATCAAAAATTACCAGCCAATGTTCTTGATATTGTCATCGGTATGGTTGTTGAGGATTGGACGATTCCCCAATCCCTCTTATGTAATTCCATACAAAAATGCCCAAGAGTTACTAGTGATACAAGTCAAAATACTAAGAAAGTAGAAGGTTCTAAGCCTAGAGAAAATGTGTGTTTGCAAATATAAGCAGACATGGCTCATTATATTTTGTAAAAGATCATCAGAAAGCTTTTTATTATCCTAACATTAGTTAAAGAGCTAGTCAATTAGCCCAAAAGTACTTACTACAAAATGACACAATAAGAATCTTGAGTGTCAAAGTGTTCCCCACACATCCCAGCTCAGAAAGTGTTTTACGACTGGATGAGAAACATGCTGTTTCTTACAAATTATGATTAATGTCATTATTGTATAAGTTATAGAAAGAACTGTTCAGACTTCAAAGTTTTGACCATATACTGTACATTAGTATATTTTAAAACAGGCCCAAAATTTCATTACCTCACATTCAAAAGATTGCTCTGAGTCTGAGGTCAGTCTGATTTACAAATATAGTTCCAGGACAATCAGGGCTGTTACCCAGAGAAACCTTATCTTGGAAAAGAAAAATTGCTTACACATAGTAAGTTATACATACACCCAAAAATTAGAAAAACAGTATAAAATAGGTTAATTCTTTCATTTATATATTTACTTTGTTTGGAATGTAACAGAAAAAGAAGAAAAAGAACATTTAGATTTAGGGGGAAAGTATGGACTAAGGACTGTAATTCAGATAGAGCAAGTCATTATAGCTTTGCTACTCTAATGTTGAGCCATAATGACATCTCATCTGTTTTATAGAAATCAGCACGCTTTAAACAGCTTTGCCCTCCATACTAACTCACTAAATTCTTTCCAGATAATACCGACATGGAGATGTAGTTACCAGGGATTCCAGGGTATTAGTTTGGGAAGCAAAAGCCAGTCCTGATAACCCCATTCAGCTGGGTACTTTGCTCAGCTCCTGCATAGATGGAGATCATCTATACTTGCTCCAGTTAGGACAAAGAATTATTAGAGAAAAAGCTATTTTATTTTGCCATCATCTACAGTTGGAAATTAGGTGCAGTTCTTCAGCTAGAAACCACTGTTGGGAACTTTTAATTCATTAGTAACCTAAAATTCTTTAACAATGTATATAGTGCCTAGATAGTTTGATACTTATCCATATTATAAAATATAGGAATATAAAGTTTATAAGCTTGTGAAATTATTTAATAGGATGGAAAATAGCTATATCGAAGTATATCTTCCTAAAAAATAAAAACATAACATAAATATTAAGTTCAAAGAAAATGTAAGTATATTTAAGATGCCATATTGTTGGTTTATAATTTGTTTTTTTCTTAAACACTGAACATAAAACATCCTATAGTATATACACACTCACATACCTTGTATATAATTCTGATCTGTGTTATGCATTATACATATGTAAAAAATTCTCAGAAAAATTCAAAAAATTCATATTAAAAGGTATATTTGATAAATTATTCACAGCACATATTTTGTTGATAATGAAAATCCTATGAAGATGATAATTAGATTTGAAGTCTATCCGTTTTAATACGGTGTATGTAATGGTGCTTTTCTGATCTTTCACTGCCATCTAGTGGCTCACTAGATGGTTTACCTTTTTTCTTTTTCAATTAAAGCTAGTTTAAAGCGTTTGATTTGGATAGGACATGTAAGTAATTTAATACCAAGGAGTTGTGAGTTATCCGAGGCAGAAATTTGGTGAACGCATTATACGGTACTTATTTATGATCTTGTCAGTTTCATGATTTTCTCAAGATCTCTTTTGCTGCTTACAAGATGTAAAACTTTGAGGTTAAAATGACCTAAATAAGACTATTGTTCTAAAGTCAGAACATTCCCCAATAAGTAAACAGGGGAGCTATATGACATTGTGTTTGGGGGGCTCAAGGACCAAAAAACTGCTCTGTGTGGCATGGGAATTACGTTATTATAACTCTTATCATCCTTTTGTAGGAGTTTCTGTGCCCCTGTAAGACAGTCATTGGTTTATTTAGTTATGACAAATCCTTTGGATGTCAATGCATATAATGTGTGTGTAGCCTTAACAAAGCAAGTTACCTATAACAATTGAGTAAATGCATTTGAAGTGATCTGGAAGCTTACCCTTTAGATAGAGAAATGAAACCTGGCACCACAAACAAGCTCTTCTAGCTGAACAGGTGTGCCTTCTTGAAGGAAGAGGAGATTGCAAACCAAGACAGCTGTGAATACTTTCAAAGCAAGCTCTCTTAAGTAGAGAAGACATGTTTCTTTAGAAATATATTAAAATTAACAAGAATAACTGTATGCATCACTGAAAATGTTCATTGTATGCAAGAACAAAATTGACAGCTCAGTGAGTTTTCTTTGAAACATGTACCTATTCAGAAGGAGCTTGACATCTGCCTTTCCCCATGAACCCCCTAGGTGCACTGTGCACTATCTCTTAGAATTAAGCAGTACATATGAGATACTGTGGCTTGTCATAATTTTTGTCTAAGAGAACTATTTTTTCATTATATAGTGAGATTGACTTATATATAAACTTTAAAATTATCTGGAATTTGGCTATAATTAACTCCACGTGTTAAAGGGAACCAACCTATAGAAAAAGAAGTTAAAACATACATAAACTCATTTGATGTCATTATTCATTTGTTGTTGGACAATGGTCTTCTAATATGTAAAGATTTGTTGCTTGTACTGCTTTAATAAAATGCTGGCCAGTAGCCAGGCAGGAGGTATAGGCAGGGAGACCAGACAGGAAGTATAGGTGGAGCAACTAGAACAGGAGAATTCTGGGAAGAGTAAAGACTCAGCCTATATTCATAACCCAGATGCAGAGGAAGCAAGATGAGAATGCATCACCAATAAAAGCTACCAAGCCATGTGGCTAACACAGACAAGAATTAATGTAAATTATAAGAGTTAATAATGAGCCTGGGCTAATGGGTCAACCAGTTTATAATTAATGCAGACCTCTGTGTGTTTCTTTGGTGCTGAATGGCTGCGGGATAGGGCAGGACAGAAACCTCTGTCAACATACATTTTGTTAAGGAAGGTCAGTTTATATTAAATCTGATACTCTACTTTAATTAGAAAAAAATACTATTATATGCAATTAGCATTAATGATCTACTTTTAATTTGGATAATATAGTGTCATTCACGTGAGAAGTACTATACCTAAGAACAGGTGGACTGTTCACTTTATAAGAGGTAAATTCCCAAAATTTGTCTGTGGGAAGCTTTACTGTGTTAAGGAGAAACCCCACAGTGCAAATACAGATACACTTGATAGCCACTCATTTCCAAAAACTTTTCGCAGAGATTTTCCAGTTTAAATTTCTTATTCACAGCTGTCATCAGCATATTTGTTATTTTTGTTGCTCCTTCTCTCTCTTGTTTTATGTTATTTTTTGTGTTGTTCTAGTGTTTGAACACAGGTCACTGAGTACACCAAGCACATATTATATGATGACATTACCACCCCAGACTTCTTTAGAATTCTCATAAGCAAAGTTGTTGTCAATATCAAATCATTTGAAAATTAATGAGAAATCATCTACATATATTTTACATTTTAAAATTAATACATTTGGAATTGTAGTTGTTGTTAAATATGGAATTATTATGAAAATGACAGAAAAGTATGTACCTGTTTTCCCTTATGGAAATCATATTTGCCTGTTTTTCAATGAAATGAGCATCATTTAATCCATTGAAGGTTCATGTAGAGCAGGGCGTAGGGATGGAAGATTGCCCAGTGAGAGAAAATATCATTGTATCAGGCATCCGAATGGTTCATTTACACACACCTGGCCAGGCACACTCCTCAGGCAGTAGTAATCCTCATGACGATTGTGAATACATAACCTAAATTGAGCATCATCTGTGATCAGATTGGTTATTACCCCACTTGTGACCAGAGAGCCTTCATCTAGGAGCTCATAAAAACATATGCAGAATCCCACAGCTGAACCTTAGGCTGAGCTCAGGGAATTCTGCTGAAGAGAGGGAGGAATGATTGTATGATCCAGGGAGGTCGAGGACATCATAGGAATACCAACAGGATCAATTAACCTGGGTTCATAAGAACTCAAGAATACGAAACAACAACCAGGGAGCCTGCATAGGACTGATATAGGCCCTCTACATATGTGTGACTGTTGTATAGCTTGGGCTACTCATAGGACTCCTAAAGGTGGGGACAGGAACTGTTCCTAATGCTTTGGCTGGTTGGGGAACCTATTCCTCGTACTGAATCACCTTGCCCAGCCTTAATAAAAGGGAAGGTGCTTAGTCTTACTACACCTTGTTATGGCATGTTTGTATACCCATGGGAGGCATGCCCCTCTCTGACAGAAACAGAGGATTGGGTGGGGGGGGACAAGGGGAAGTGGAGAGAGGATTGGATGGGGCCAGAGGGAAGAAGGGGGAAGAAATGGAAGCAGAGGAGGTAAGGGAAATTGTGATTGGGATGTAAAATAAATTTAAAAATTGGGACACATACTTCATCTCATTGTATGTACTATACTGCTATTCAAAAATACACAGCCTTGGAAGTAGAGTTATACCTTTTCTTATAAACAGATATGAAATTATGTTTTCACCTACTAACAGCTATTTACTGATTGAATGGTCTAGTTAGGGCTACTAATATATATATATGTATATATATATACATATATATATATATATAACAAATAAGTATACCAGTTAAGATCTTTGTATTTTCACCAAAGCTGCAGTAAGATATCACTTATTTATAACTAGGTTAAAAAAAACTGTACAAAAAACAACAACAAACTAACCTAGATGCCAAGTAAATGAAGGTGTGAGGATGGGAGTCTTTGTATATGCTTCATGAAAATGTCAGTTTATGAAACTGACATATGAAATGCCAACAAGAAAACAATAGGGATGTTTCTCACAATGCCCAAACCAGAACTCTTTCATGATCCAGAAATCCAAATACTAGGAATATATCCTAAAGAACTGAGTTGCACATGTCAAAGTGACATCTATGCTCCTGAATTCATCATGTCATTGTATACTGTAGTCAAGCTATAAAAATTAACCAGAGAGATTCTTGATGATGGGTGGGCAAAGAAATTGGGGTACACATACATAATGGTACTATTTTTTCATTAAAAGAACTGTTAAACACACAGGTTTGTCTCTTCAAGGGAAGAGATGCATAACCTGTTTTCTGGTCAAAAGACTGGGAACAAGCCGGGCGGTGGTGGTGCACGCCTTTAATACCAGCACTCAGGAGGCAGAGGCAGGTGGATCTCTGTGAGTTCGAGGCCAGCCTGGTCTACAAGAGCTAGTTCCAGGACAGGCTCCAAAGCCACAGAGAAACTCTGTCTCAAAAAATCAAAAAAAAAAAAATGACTGGGAACAGATATGATTAATAGTCTGGTAACCTTTGCACAATCTGTGTGGTCACGACCATACCTGATCCTCCCCCAGACCCTTATCATGAGCTTGTTTATTTCAGCCAACCTATAGAACTTATCTTTTTGGTAAATGTCACATGTACTTTACAAAAAGATTCAAAGTAGTTATGCCTTAAGCTTTGTTGTTGTACACAGGGGACTGAATTAATTATCACCAGGAAACCTTTTCACCAGATTGTGCTGTACTTCAATGTGCCTAAAATAAACTACTTGGGATTACATACTTGAAGTTTGAACCAACACTAGTTGCTGAATTGTGCTGAACGGAATTACCTTCTTGCCTCTCATGGACCATTAATTTGCTGGCCATGGTAGTTGCAGAGACCCTTGCAATTTACTTGTGGGAATTACTGTGAACCATTAAGTATTTGTTATACTATTGAAGTGAACATCTATTGAGATACTTTTGCATCAGTATTTTTATAACAATAAATAATATGTGGTAAAGAGGAAAACATGGAGAATATCTAAAAAACATAAAAAATAAGGCCATAATATGTCAATATTTTTAGAGAAAAAATACAAGAATAATGGAAAATTTACCAATTGATATTCTTAGCATTGAGGGCTGGGATCATAGGTAAACCTAATCATTTTTTTCTATATTGTTTCAGATTATTGTTTATAAGCAATCATGTACTAGTGTGCCCCAATGAAAATGTCTAATTAACTTCATCTATTCGTTACGTAGGTTGGCTATTCCCAAATGAAGTAACTGATTCCAGAATGTTTTATTTAACATGTTTTTTAGGAAACTATGGAAAAAATCCTAATGACTATCATTCATGATAGAAAAGCATATGTGTTCTCACAACTGAACTCAACCCTTAATAGAATTAACATGTAAATACAAACCAGAATATATTCTCTTTGTTTCATGAACACCACATATTTATAACAGTTATAGTTGGTGTTATTTACTTTTAAGTTGTTGTGACCAAACACCTGGAAAAAAAGGAATGATTTATTTTGACTCACAGATTCAGATAGCGTGTTCTATAGTTTCTTGGCTCAATGTACTTGCTGAAAACATCATTTTGGTAGGCACTGGTGTCAGAGATTCTTCATCTAATAATATTAAGAAAGAAGGAAGGTACTAAGGGTAAATCATCCACAAGAACTCATCCCTGCCTATTTTCTTCAGCTGTGGCCAGCCTCCCTAATTTCCAGACTTTCTCAAAATAGAGCCATTAGCTATAGAGGTAGGCCTTAAGAGATGCATATGCGAGTGACATTTTATTTCACATAATAGTGATGTGGGATGTACTTCTGTATATGTGTTGCTTTTATTTGTTGATCAATAAAGCTGCTTTGGCCAAGGCCAATGGCTTAGTAAAGCCAGATGGGAAATCTGAAAGGAGATACAGAGAACAGGCAGTGCCAGGCAGATGCCATGTAGCTGCCAAAGAAGGTAGATGCCATATTGCTGCCCAAGAAACAAGAGGTAACAAACCATGAGCCTCGGGGTAACATATAAATTTATAGCAATGGGTTGATTTAAGATGCTAGAGCTATCCAGGAATATGCCTGAGTCATTGGCAAAGCAGCATTGTGATTAATATAGTTTCTGTGTGATTATATGAGTCTGGGTGGCCAGAAAATGAATTAGCGGTCTCTGCTTACATTATGGCATAAATAAATATTGAACTCTTTTATCTGATACTCAATAGGTAAGGGCAACTACTCAGGTTTTGGAGCAATAGTTCCTAGACTACAGACAAAGTTATTTTTTAAATAAAGACCCATTAATCCATATAGGTGTCAAGTATCTATAAATGTAAACATGCATTTCAAGTTTTTGCACAATATAATTAAACTTAAATGAAGAGGTCAGATCTATAGTAATAATAGTATAAACAAATTAACTGATATAATATTAGATTTTTAAAAAATAACTTATTGAGTCTTTCCACTATTTTATATGCAAAATAGTATATGTAAATGGTAGCATTGTACTTATTATAACTCAAAGGTATAATATTACAATAAAAATTTATGATTAAAATTAGCTATAATTAACAAACTAAGTTGACTTAAGGGACACATATGTACATTCAAAATTGAAATTTTGGATCTCAGCACTGGGAATGGTCAAACAAAAATAAAGAAGAGAAGTCACCAGTACTGAACATTCTAGAGACTTCTGTTGCATGTAGTCTTGGATTCAGCTTTGGAAAACACAATGTAAATGACGGGACATACAGGAAACACACTGAGAGTTTTTACCAGAGATCTTTTTCACCTAGAGATTAACACTTATAGTATACTGTCATAATGATGGTTAAGAAAGAAGTTGTCCCTGAGAACGATAGGAAGCCTAGTCTAATTTAGGACTGAGAATTGGTATCCAATGAGTTAGATTTGTTGTGTCTGTGCCTGTGTGCACATCATGTTCAATAATCGTGATCCACCTATCCCTGTTATTTCTGTGTTTGCTTATGTAATTTCAACATGAGGACATAGCAGATGTTATATTTCTTTTGGGAATCTCATTCTCAATATTCTATGGCAGTAATTATAAATGCTATATACTGAATGATGAATGTTTAAATTAGAAAATTAACAAAACCTTTACATAGGGCCATTTGTACATAATTTAATTTAAATTTTACCGAGGAATCAAGTTGAAGTCAAATGCCAGCATCCTATCTGTAGTGAGGCGGAGTTTGAAAGGTGAGATACATATATGTAGTATTTTGGCTTCTTTTAACTTGTTGTTGATGTTTATTTTTTTGACCTCATGTCCTCCATTTCCTGTTCATAGTGGTTTTCAGCTAGCAGGAGACATGCTCCTGTAGTGCTGTGATTTACCTCTGACCCTTTCTGTGACTCTAGATTTTTATAATCTAAGTCAATTTCACTCACAGCAGAAACCGCTGGCAAAATATTTCATTTCAGAACAGAAAATTGGTTAAACTCTTCAATTTTGAGTGTCCAAGGGCTATGTGTAGGAAAGTGACTTACAATACCTTAGCAAACACTTTTGGTCTCAATGTGACAGATACACACATTGAAAATTCAGCTGAGACACAGTAGATCTTACAGTCTACAGACTCAATCTTGTTTTCTAACCACTTTTATTGATACTTACAATCCAAGTAATACTTTACAAGAATATAAACTACTGGTTATCAAAGAAGCCAGATTGTTGTACACCATAAAACATAGGGCAGGGTAGTATGCATGTTTCTCATTTGTGAGCTTACAGGCAGCTAGCTATCAGGTAACCAAATGCAACATAAGCTCTCTCTTGTCTAAAATATTCTAAGAGGCAATTTTGATCTAAACTTTTGGATTGAAGCAATTTTTCAGATTTCCAACGAGTTATTTTGTAGCCTGTTTCAGATTCATGTATGAATAGACAACCACCAAACAGAGCTTGGCAATTTTATCAGCACCTTAATTTACAGTCTAATTTCCAGGAGGAAAAAAGTGGGTGTTTGTCATTGAAGTGCATGAACCTTTCAGGCTCAAACCGTATTCGAACATCTGTCTGCTACCTGGGAGATTGAAGACTGAACAATACCAGCGATGGGCATATAGTTTTCAGTTTTACTGCTGGTAGAGCATAGGCATGGGTTGGTTCTGTCGATCACACTTACTTAGAATTAAAATAATGGAAACAAGGGATAGAAAGAGAGTAACTGAAATATCAGTAGGGCAGGAAATGTTCCTATGAGCTCAACCTCCTGAGAAAGGAAGTGGATGATATTTCTGGATTTCGCCTATCCAGCACAGTGATACACTTTCTCCAACAAGGCCACACCTTCTACAACAAGACCACACTTCCTAGTAGGGTCATTCCCTATGAGCCTATGGAGGCCATTTTCTGTCAAACCACCACAATTCACAAATCTTTCTCTTTTCCCCCCCTCTTTCTGTATGCATTTGTTGACTTTTCAATTTTGAGTCCCTTAGAGAAAATAAAACAGTTTCTGTCTGTTTAAGTCTGTTGATTCATTACATTTTCCATTTAGAAATTTTGATTTCAGTGAAAAAATTTCAAAAGGATAGTGAGTGAAATATGTTGTTTCTTGATTTGTAAGAAAGCCTAAGTCTATTTGATTGGTAGCTTAGCAAGTGTCTTCTCCTCATGTCAAAAAAACTCCAGACATTAATATTAAATACATTTCAGACAGTTTTTTTTTCATTTTGCTGTATATTTTGGCCTATACCCTTGTTATGCACAGATTATTGGCAATACTATATTTAAGACTTTTTCCTCAATCAGTTATAAACATCCATTAAATTATTGAATAAAATTCTTAGTGTATGCAATTAAAGATAGGATTTTTAATGGAATCAAGTTTTGGAAGTCAGTTCTAGTGGTCATTAATATAAACTAGGACATTGTCTATATTTGTCATGGAGCCTCGTAGTCTTCAATATATGCTGCATGATTGTAAAACATAGATTCTATAATTAATAAATGACTTTATTACTAGCAATATGCTATTATATACTTATAGTAAATATCATTAATAAAGGCAATTTATTAAATTAGAGCTTAATAAATAATGGTTCATCAAATAATTTTCATGTTTTAATTAAATTTAAGTCCCCTATGTCAAAATAGCCAAGTGCCTGATTTAGCCATATTTTTTTACAGATGAAAGTTTATTTATTTCTTGATCATGGGCATTAAAGTACATATTACATGTATTTGCTTAACTCTGATAAAAGACTTCTTGGTTATTATCAGGTCTTTATATAGATAACAATGGCAACTACATGGGTAGCAGCAAAGGATTTTAGTTCGCATTGTGGGGGGATAGATGGGAAATCAAGCCTAATCCTATTAAATGATTGAAGATTTTACATCGTGCTCTCTCTTGCAGCAGCTCCACCTGGTCCCGTTGCACCATCCTGAAAAACAAACCCTGAACACATTGGTCTTTGAGAAAAGTGTAACATGCAAAATGAAGCCCTAACGAAATGGACCCAGCACAGAGAAGCAAAACACTGATCTGTATATATCACTTTATTTGTTACTTATATGAGAATAAAATCTCTACTGTCTACTGGTGTTCAAACCATGATTATATGCTTCAAGCACAGAAGTTTCAAAGGCTTTATCGACTCTGAGGGGACATCTTTAATTAAAGAACTACAACAAAGCTTGGTTACTCTAGGAATTTGGAGCACAAAGAACAGAATCGTAAGAAGGAATCTGAATCTTCTGTTTCTAAAGACAAAATCCTCTCACACAGGCACAAAGCATGTTTATTTCTAAAGATCAAACAAAATTTTGGCTATAAAATAAATTGATAAGTTATAAGCACAGATTTCCTCACCTTTTATATCTGAAACAGATATACTGTAAAGAAATATTGTTTCATGCATATTGCTTCCACCTGCTTTCTATTTTTGTCTGAGTAACTTTAATATTATGAAACTCCAAGACCCACAGAGAAGAGATCAGGGCATATCTGTTTGTTTCACTAATACAACTGTCTCGAAGTGTCTGGCCCCTAATGATGCTCAAGAAATATCTATGAAATGAATGAGTGAATGAAAGTAATTATTTCCTAACAAGCAGCAGAAATAGGAGTGCAGTGTTTAGCAACACTGGTGAAATACACTGACTTACTTTTCCTGAAAACTTTTATAAAATAACAACAAAAAATCCATTTTACACTGGCTTCTAGTACCTATGAGTCTATTGATAGGACAGGTGCCTAGTAGAGGTAATTTTAATGAGATCCTTGCACACAAGTGAAATTCATCCAAAAAAAATTTTTGTAAAGAAAACCAAATTAGAGTTTGCTCTTTTGATATTCTTTTCTGTGTGTCTGTGTGTGGGGGAACATAGTGACTGAGTTATAAGATGAGTTATATGAATTAAAGTAAATTGAAGAGAGGGACCATAATTGTAAATATCTTCTTTACATAAAGCATCATACAAATTAAGAGATTATTATAAGGATTGTATATTGCTGTTGCATGGTAGAGGGGAGTTAATTATTAGTAAATGCATTTTCTCTGTTATATATGGTTTAAGAAAGGCTAATAGTACTTGATAAGATCATATCTATTTTTAATATATAGATGAGATCTTATTCACACAAATAAACTAAGTATAATGCAGAAATTATCCTGATGATTGTTATTTGAATGTTTATGTTACTGAGTACTAATTAATAACATTGGTTAATCTTGAGGTCATAAATAGTTTTTATTTTTTGTTTTTTAATTTTCAAAACTTTCTAGATCTTTTTGCATTTTTTTATTTGAGGAAATAATTTTATGGAAAATATGTAGCTGTTTGTTTTGGAAAAACAATTGCCACATAACAATATGGTTACCACATAAATGTCATGTAACACACTAATGTGGTTACTAAAACAGAACGACTTAATGTTATTTTTTTGTTTTGCACACATAAATATTTTCCACATGAATAATTTCAAAAATGTCTTCTGTTTTAGGCAGAAATGCATAAACATCACTTCTTTCTTTAAAAAAATCAAGATGTAAGATTTCCTTAGAATATATATACATATATATGTATATATATATATATATATATATATATATATATACACTTTTATTATTCACCCGTTAACTCCATAATATGCCAATCACGAGCTAGGTTTAGCAGTTACATTCCCTTGATCACGGCTGCACGAGGATGCTATTCACTGAAAACAGGGAGACCAGAAACATGGCCAAAGGTGACATCACGCAGCCTACGCCATTGCAATACAATTGTCAAGTTCGCTGGCGGTTTGATAAAGCCGGTTCAGTTCTGTTCTGTTTGCCAGAAATCTCACGTTTGTGAAAGCTGGACCAACAAGTGGTGGGGTTCTGCTTCCTGGTTTGAATTCTTGTGGCTTTATCCAGAATCTCACTGGCAACTGGTTACTGTAACACCAACCCAGCCTTCTCAGCCCCCATGCTAGGGCACTTCCAATTGTACAGATAATACTGCAGGTTGCAGTCCCCTATGCCAAACTTAAGCTTCTCCAGGAATGTCTTGTTCTCCATGAGATCCAGTGCATTGAACACGTCGAACCCTTTCATTTTGGCTAGAACAAGGGCGTCGCTCATAAGGTCTAGAAGCGGGGTCTGGGTGTGGACATTGTAGAAGGAGTAAGCAGCTTTTAGACTCTTGTGGGTTGGATGGTTCATGATGGTGGAGGGAAGCATATAAAAGCTCAGGAAATCAGTCACCTCATCGTTCACATTCTCTACCACAAAAGTGTCAATGATGTTCTCTTGGGGGTAGAACCAGTGCTCCACCTCCTCCTGGCTCATGACCGGCGTGAGGTGGAACTGCTTCAAGTACCTGGTGAGCAACTTCTGTAAGCACAACTGGAATGTGCTTCTTCTCCATTGGTCGTAGCCCTGCTGTCTTGGGAGTCTCCGGCAGTTGGTACAGCTTCATGGTGAGCTGCATGGTTATATTTCTGCTCAGTTGGGAGAACGTCACTTCAATCAGTTTCCGAGGGTTTAGGGACTGATGCCAGTACCTGCAGGTGCCAACAGGCTTTGGCAATACCAAGCCCTCGGTGTAAACAGCTTGGAAAATGCCCTCCAGGTGGACCCGCCGGGTTATCTTGCGGATCAAGACTGGAGCCGCCCTCTTGGAGTGCACCTTCTTGTGGACGCACAGGAAGTTGATTTCCACCATCTTCTTCTCTGTGTCGTAGATGTGGATGTTTGCTGGGATGGCACTGATGAACCCAACCAGTTTCCGACTTGAGACCACTCGAACCCCGCAGGGCCACCGTGGGAGCCAGCCAGGTGGCCGCAGAGCCCACAGGAGAAACTCTGGGGAGTAATCGAATCGGAACATGTTATCGTCATCTTCCATGTAGTTCTCATTCAGAAGGGTGTAGAGTTCTTTCAGCACACCACAGTCTCCCAGGTCCAAGGCATCCCTGGTGAAGCCCTGCTGGCGAATGTTGTCCTTGTCAGGTTCCACTGGCCCGTGGGTATTTACCACTTCACCCAATTTGGGGACTGGCTGTGTATCCCAGAACTGGTAGCTTCGTTTGCTGGCCTCCTCCATGGTTTTGGCAGGTCCCTGACCCACTGAGAACAGCTCAATGGCCTTTTGTATTTCTTGGATACTCTCTGCTGGCAAAGAGTTCATCGTCACAGTCTGACCCTGTACCGAATCTGTGTCATTGCCTTTCTCTTTCTTCTTCTTCTGTTTCTTCTTCTTCTTTTTGGCTCCAGTGTCATTGGCTGGACTCAAGCCACGCCGGTTGTAGCTGTTGTCCTTCTCGTTCTCGCAATCGCTGCAGTGCTCATGGCCGTTTCCGTTCCCTTCCATCATCTGAGGCAGTGAAGGTGCCGGCAGCTTCACTGCTGTCTCACTCACTCTCATCCGCGATCTTGGGTTGCGAGAGCCGGTTCCGCCTTTCTTAGAAATTCTTACTGAAGTATGATGAGGGGAAACTTCTTTAGTCATTTAATCTTATCAAATCTCTCACTGGAACTCAAAATACTATATCAACAATATTCTCACCTCAGAACCTAAATGTTAGCTACATAGTTCTGACACTAGGAAAAGCGATCCAGAATCTTGAGTTCTTAACCTAATCACTTCACTTAAGACACCATCTACACATTCTTCGAATGACATTTCTGCCCTTCTTTTACAATGATGGTAGGATATTTCTGAGGCTCTCATCTCCTGCCAGACTTAAAACGTAGGTTCTTATTGGACATTTCCCTGGAGAACCATTTTCCCCTCTCCTTCTTTTTCA
Source organism: Arvicola amphibius (assembly GCF_903992535.2). Taxonomy (NCBI): domain Eukaryota; kingdom Metazoa; phylum Chordata; class Mammalia; order Rodentia; family Cricetidae; genus Arvicola; species Arvicola amphibius. The sequence continues at coordinate 30,174,213 of NC_052056.1, read as the reverse complement.
AAATTACTTTCCAATTATTTGTTGTTCATGGGATAATTTCCAACATCAAGCTTATAAGTGTGATGTTCTTAATCCTCTATCTAATTGAAATAGCATAAATCTGCCAAACTTCAAAATACTGTGAAGGCCAGTTTTTTGCTTATATGTGGCTGAGTTTTGAAGTTAAAGAAACACTCATCAGTCTACAAACTCGAAATGTATTATATACACTGCAATTTTTTTTTTTTTGCTAACGTTCTGTTGTTTCTATAAATGGCCTTTTGACATCATTGGAGTTTAAAATGTTTATATGAAATATGTTTGCAATCAGTTGCTAGTATTTCTATAGGATTTTATATTATAGAAAATTCTAAAAGGAAAGGAAAACTAGAACTGTTTTCAACATTTTTATAAAGAAAAAAACCTAAGTGTAGCATAAAAATGGATCCCTAAATGGCTTCTCAAAAGAATTCATATGGAAAAACCTCCTCAGATCAAGAGGTGCAAAAATGGATGTATTTGCAGGAAAAAATTATATTTATAAAGCAATGTTTCCTTAAGATTTTAATGTCTCATTCCCTGTCTTGCCAGCAAGATAATATTTTAGATTTGATGTAAGCATTTTAAATATTTGTGATTTTCCACATGCGACTATACATCAAAACAAGACCCAAAGTTCATTTCTTATTCAAAATCTGCCTGCTGGTCTTTTAAGTATATAACGTATTGTCATGTATAAATTTATAATATGCAAAATGAAAAATGTAAATAGTACATTCTGATCTCTGCTCCTAGGGAGTTTTGTGAATAAATTTTCATTAATCTAGTGGTAAATATGCCCTAAAGTTGTATAATTCAAACTCTTTTTAGAGGACTTTAATAAGAAATAATCTTTTTGTTTTCATTTTTTTCCTTTCCCTGGTCCCACTGCCCTTCTATAGAAGTCTTAAATGTTTATAGATATACCCAGTTATGCACATTATAAACATCTGTTAAGTCAGAAGAGTGTATTGCTGGGCATTCAATGCTTTGTAGGATAAACTGAATTCACTTCAGTGAAATGAAATTTAGAAACTGCTTCCACATAAAATGCAAGAAATGTCAACCTGATAGTTTTTCTTCCTCTACTGATTACATCCAGATAACAGTGGAGAAAAATAATTCATATTCTATCCCTCTTAGTAAGACTTGAATATGCATTGTGCAAATATTTTAAGTATTAGCCCTTTACATTCTTCTAAGAATATACCTTTAAAACACAAAACAGAAGTAAGTAACATTTTAAAATAATTTATTATTACTATTAATTTTTGTTCAAATAGGTGCATCATTGAACAGAATTAACTCAGATGCAGTGGAGACTGATGCTGGAAAGCAAAGTCTTAAGAGACATGGAAATACTAGTTACAAAATGTCATACTGTAAGACTATATTAGGATACAACATACTAAATATTTTCTTCAGGCTATATTTATATGTGTGTGTATGTTAACAGATATTTCAGTAGTAGATCGAATAGAAAAATGGATTTTTTCTGAGTTCCAACAATATATAGATTTTTTCCTTGTTGTTTTAGTGTCAAATGACAGTGATGGTACCATGTTGAAGTTTCAAACTTTTTTATATTTATTTATTTATTTTAAAAAATTTCGCATCAGCCCCGCCTCCCATTTACCTCTCCCTCCCCCTCCACCCCCCTCCTCTCTCTCCTGTCCAAAAAGCAGTAAGGGTTCCCTGCCCTGTGGGAAGTCCAAGTTCCTCACCTCTCCATCCAGGTCTAGGAAGGTGAGCATGCAAACAGGCTAGGCCCCCCCAAAGCCAGTATGTGGAATAGGATCCAAACCCAGTGCCATTGTCCTTGGCTTCTCAGCAGCCCTCATTGTCCGCCATGTTCAGGAGTCCGGTTTTATCCCATGCTTTTTCAGTCCCAGTCCAGCTGGCCTTGGTGAGCTCCGATTAGATCAGCCCCACCATCTCGGTGGGTGGGAGCACCCCTCGCAAACCTGACTTCCTTGCTCATGTTCTGCCTCCTTCTGCTCCTCCTTTGGACCTTGGGTGCTCAGTCTGGTGCACCAATGTGTGGCTCTGTCTCTATTTCCATCTATCGCCAGATGAAGGTTCTATGGTGATATGCAAGATATTCATCAGTATGACTATAGGATCTGGCCTTTTCTGGCTCCCTCTCCTCAGCTGCCCAAGGAACTAGCTGGGGGCATCTCCCTGGATACCCGGGAACCCCTCTAGAGTCAAGTCTCCTGCCAACCCTAAAATGGCTTCCTTAATTAAGGTATATACTTCCCTGCTCCCATATCCACCCTTCCTATATCCCAACCACCCCATTCACCCAAGCTCTCCCAATCCTCCCCTTCCCACTTTTCTCTCCCCATCTCTCCTTACCCCCATCCCACCCCGCCCCCAATTCCCAATTTTTGCCCAGCAATCTTGACTACTTCCAATAACCAGGAGGATAACTATCTATTTTGCTTTGGGTTCACCTTCTTATTTATCTTCTCTAGGATCATGAATTATAGGCTCGATGTCCTTTATTTATGGCTAGAAAAAAATTATGAGTGAGTACATCCCATGATCATCGTTTTGGGTCTGGGTTACCTCACTCAGAATACTGTTTTCTATTTCTATCTTTTTGCATGCAAAATTCAAGATATCATTGTTTTTTACCACTGAGTAGTACTCTAATATGTATATATTCCACAGTTTCTTCATCCATTCTTCCACTGAAGGGCATCTAGGTTGTATCCAGGTTCTGGCTATTACAAATAATGCTGCTATGAACATAGTTGAACAAATGCTTTGGTAATATGATAGGGCATCTCTTGGGTATATTCCCAAAAGTGGAATTGCTGGGTCCTAGGGTAGGTTGATTCCGAATTGATGTGGGAGGGTCTTCTGTTTGAGTTGATTTCATTGGTTAATAAAGAAACTGCCTGGCTCATTTGATAGGCCGGCCCTTAGGTGGGTGGAGTAGGCAGAACAGAATGCTGGCAAGGGAAGTTAATAAATCGCCATGCCTCTGCTCTCTGGGTCAGACACGATGAAGCTCCGGCCCAAGATGGATGTATGCTAGAATCTTCACGGTAAGGCACCAATTTGTGGTGCTACACAGATTATTAGATATGGGTTAATCAAGATGTGTGTAAGAGGCTGAAACTAATGGGCCAGGCAGTGTTTAAATGAATACAGTTTGTGTGTTGTTATTTGGGGGCATAAACTAGCCAGGCGGCCAGGAACTGGGTGGGAATGCAGCCCGAAGCTCCACACTAGACCAAATTTCCTGAGAAAACCGCCATACTGCTTTCCAAAGCGGTTGCACAAGTTTGCTTTCCCACCAGCAATGAATGAGTGTACCCCTTACTCCACATCCTCTCCAGCAAAGGCTATCATTGGTGTTTTTGATTTTTGCCATTCTGACAGGTGTAAGATGGTATCTCAAAGTTGTTTTGATTTGCATTTCCCTGACTGCTAAGGAGATTGAGCATGAACTTAAGTGTCTTTTGGCCATTTGGACTTCTGTTGAGAATTCTCTATTCAGTTCAGTGCCCCACTTTTTAATTGGGTTAATTAGCATTTTAAAGTCTAGTCTCTTGAGTTCCTTATATATTTTGGAGATCAGACCTTTGTCTGTTGCGGGGTTGGTGAAGATCTTTTCTCAGTCAGTAGGCTGCCTTTTGTCTTAGCAACAGTGTCCTTTGCTTAACAGAAGCTGCTCATCTTCAAGAGGTCCCATTTATTCAATGTTGCCCTTAATGTCTGTGCTGCTGGGATTATATGTAGGAAGCAGTCTCCTGTGCCCATATTTTGTTGAGTACTTCCCACTTTCTCCTCTATCAGGTTCAGTGTGTTCAGATTAATATTGAGGTCTTTAATCATTTGCACTTGAGTTTTGTGCTTGGTGATAGATATGGATCTACTTTCAATCTTCTACAGGTTGACATCCAGTTATGCCAGCACCATTTGTTGAAGATGCCCTCTTTCTTCCATTGTGTGCTTTTAGCTCCTTTATCAAAAATCAGGTGTTAATAGGTTTGTGGGTTAAGATCCGGGTCTTCTATTCAATTCCATTGGTCGACATCTCTGTTTTTATGCCAATACCAGGCTGTTTTAATACTGTAGCTCTGTAATAGAGTTTGAAGTAGGGACGGTAATGCCTCCAGAAGTTCCATTATTGTATAAGATTGTTTTTGCTATCCTGGGTTTCTTGTTTTTCCACATAAAGTTGATTATTGTTCTCGCAAGTTCTGTGAAGAATTTTGATGGGACCTTGATGGGGATTGCATTGAATCTATAAATTGCTTTTGGTAGAATTGCCGTTTTTACTATGTTGATCCTCCCAATCCAAGAGCAAGTGAGAATAGGATATCAGAAAATGGACTGCACATTCCTAATGAAACATTTTCTTTTCTTTTCTAACCCTTGCTGAATGCTTCCTGGCTTTATTTCATTGTATCTCAGATGCACTCATTGGTTTTTATGTTCACCCTACATACCCACACACACCTTAAAACTCAGCATTCACTGGTTTATTTTTGTTTTATTTTGTTTGCCTGCTGTTTTTGAAAGCAGTCTCATTTTGCCCAGGCTAATCTTACATTGCAACTGAAAAATACAGTTTGAATATACCTGCAAGAGTTTACCTTCCATTTTCTGGTATCCTCTTCAATTTCTTTCTTCAAAGACTTAAAGTTCTTGTCACATAGATCCTTCACTTCCTTGATTAGAGTTACCCCAAGATATTTTATGCTATTTGTGGCTAACGTGAAAGGTGATACTTCTCTCATTTCCCTCTCTACTTCCTTATCCTTTGTGTAGGAGGGCAACTGATTTTTTGGAGTTGATCTTGTATCCTGCCACGTTACTGAAGGAGTTTATCAGCTGTAGGAGTTCTTTGGTATAGCTTTTGAGGTCTCTTTTGTACACTATTATATCATCTGCAAATAACGAAAGTTTAACTTCTTCCTTTCCAATTCGAATCCCCTTGATCCCCTTATGTTGTCTTATTGCTGTTGCTAGAACTTCAAGCACTATATTGAAGAGATAAGGAGAGAGTGGACATCCTTGTCGTGTTCCTGAATTTAGTGGGATGGCCTTGAGCTTCTCTCAATTTAATTTGATGTTAGCTGTCTGCTTGCTGTAAATAGCCTTTATTATATTTAGGAATGACCCTTGTATCCCTAATCTCTCTAAGACCTTTATCATAAAGGGGTGTTGAATTTTGTCAAATGCCTTTTCAGCATCTAATGAGATGATCATATTTTTTTCCTTCAGTTTATTTATATGATAGATTTTCGTATGTTGAACCAGCCCTGCCTCTCTGGGATGAAGCCTACTTGATCGTAGTGGATAATTTTTCTAATGTATTCTTGGATTCGGTTTGCCAGTATTTTATTGAGAATTTTTGCATCAATGTTCTTGAGTGAGATTAGCCTGTAATTCTCTTTCTTGGTTGAGTCTTTGTGTGGTTTAGGTATCAGGGTAACTGTAGCTTCATACAAGGAATTTGGCAATGACTCTTCTGTTTCTATATTATGAAATACCTTAAGGAGTATAGGTATTAGGTCTTCTTGGTAGAATTCTGCATTGAAACCATCTGGTCCTGGACTGTTTTTGGTAGGGAGGTTTTTGATAACAGTTTCTAATTCTTCGTGACTAACAGGACTATTTAGATTGTTCACCTGGTCCTGGTTTAACTTTGGTATATGGTATTTATCTAAAAAAATGTCTATTTCTTTTGCATTTTTCAATTTTGTGGCATACAGCCTTTTGTAGTAAGATCTAATGATTCTCTGAATTTCCTCTGTGTCTGTGGTTATGTCCCCCTTTTCATTTCTTTTTTTTTTTTGCTTGTTCTCTCCTGCTGTTTGATTAGTTTTGATAGGGGTTTGTCAATCTTTTTGATTTTCTTCAAGAACCAGCTTTTTGTTTCATTGATTCTTTGGATTGTTTTCTGTGTTTCTATTTTGTTGATTTCTGCCCTCAGTTTGATTATTTCCAGTCTTCTACTCCTCCTAGGTGAGTCTGCTTCTTTTTTTTTTTTTTTTCTAGAGAGAGCTTTCAGGTGTGTTGTTAAGTCTCCAAGAAGTGTTTTTTCCATTTTTTAAGTGGGTACTTAGTGCTATAAACTTTCCTTTTAGCATTGCTTTCATTGTTTCCCATATGTTTAAGTATGTTGCATCTTTATTTTCATTAAATTCAAGGAAGACTTTAATTTCTTTCTTTATTTCTTCCTTGACCCAGGTGTGGTTCAGTAGTTGACTGTTCAGTTTCCATGAGTTTGTAGGCTTTCTGGGGGTTGTTTCTGGGGGTTCATTGTTGTTGAATTCTAATTTTAATTCATGGTGATCCGATAAGATGCAGGTGGTAACTAATATGTTTTTGTAACTGTGGAAGTTTTCTTTGTTACTGAGTATGTGGGCATAGATATTCATGATTGAGACTTCATTCTGATGGATTTTTCCTGTTATCAGTATAAAGTGTCCCTTTCCATCTCTTCTGATTGATTTTAGTTTGACGTCAACTTTGTTAGAAATTAGTATGGCCACACTCACTTGTTTCTTAGGTCCATTTGCTTGATAAACTTTTTCCCAACCCTTTACTCTGAGTAGATGTCTGTCTTTGTGGTTGAGTTGTGTTTCTTGTAAACAGCAAAATGTTGGCTCCTGTTTTCGTATCCAATCTCTTAGCCTGTGCCTTTTTATTTTTATTTTTATTTTTTTTCTTTTTTTGGTTTTAGGAGACAGGGTTTCTCTGCAGCTTTTTTTTAGAGCCTGTCCTGGAACTAGCTCTTGTAGACCAGGCTGGCCTCAAACTCACAGAGATCCGTCTGCCTCTGCCTCCCGAGTGCTGGGATTAAAGGCGTGCGCCACCACCACCCGGCTACCTGTGCCTTTTTATAGGTGAATTGAGTCCATTGATATTAAATGATATTAATGACCAGTGGTTGTTAACTCCTGTAATTTTTGTAGCAGAGGTTGTATGTTTCCCTTCTTCTAGTTGTGCTGTTGAAGGTTCGCTAGATTTCTGAGTTATTGTGGACATTGTTGGACTCCTTGGTTTGTGATTTTCCTTCTATTACTTTCTGCAAGGCTGGATTTGTGGCTACATATTGTTTAAATCTGCTTTTGTCCTGGAATATCTTGTTTTCTCCATCGATGGTGAATGCAAGCTTTGCTGGGTATAATAGTCTAGGCTTGCATCCATGTTCCCTTAGTTTCTGTAGCACATCTATCCAAGACCTTCTGGCTTTCATGGTTTCCATTGGGAAATCAGGTGTAATTCTGATAGGTTTCCCTTTATATGTTACTTGACATTTTTTCCTTTGCAGCTCTTAATATCTGTTCTTTATTCTGTATGTTTTGTGTTTTGATTATTATATGGCATGGGGATGCTTTCTTTTGATCCAGTCTATTTGGTGTTCTGTAGGCTTCTTGTACCTTCATAGGAACATCCTTCTTTAGGTTGGGGAAGTTTTCTTCTATAATTTTGTTGAATATATTTTCAGGGCCTTTGAGTTGTAATTCTCCTTCTTCTATCCCAATTATTCTTAGGTTTGGTCTTTTCATGGTGTCCCAGATTTCCTGGATGTTTTGTGTTAAGAATTTGTTAGATTTATTTTGTTCTTTAATCTGTGAATTTATTTCCTCTATAGTATCTTCAGAGTCCGAGATTCTTTCTTCCATCTCTTGTATTCGGTTGGAAATACTTGTCTCTGAAGTTTCTGTTCGTTTACTCAGAGTTTCCATTTCCAGTCGTCCCTCAGATTGTGTTTTCTTCAATACCTCCATTTCATTTATCAGGTCTTGTACTGTTTCCCTTACCTGTTTGATTGCTTTTTCTTATTTTTCTTGTTTTTCTTGGGTATCTTTGAGAGATTTATTTATTTTGTCTACCTTTTTGTTTGTCATCTCCATTTCTTTATGGCAGTTTTTTACCTCCTGTTTACGATCCTCTATTATTTTCATAAAGTACTGTTTAAGGTCGGTTTCTTCTATATCTTCTGGAGTAGGGTGTTTAATTCTTGTTGTTTCGGGATGTCTGGATTCTGGTGATGTCATGTTGCCTTTCATGTTGTTGGAGGAGTTCTTGCATTGGCGCCTGCCCATCTCTTCCTTCAAATGGAGCCCGGAGGTGCTTGGTGTCTTAGACCAACCTTTGCTGTAACTGAATCTGGTTGGATCTCCTCAGTGCCAGAGCAGGAGCTATTCCTGACTGGATGGAACTCCACAGCACTGAATCAGGGATTCCTGGTAGCCCAGGGACACCACAGGGACAAAAGAGCAAAGGTGAGGGCAGGGCAGGGTGGAGTATCACACAGCAAATCTTGCAGCACAATCTGAGCATGCCCACACTCCCTTTCAGGAATCCTCAGATCTGCCTGGAAGGCAGCCTCTCACCCCTCTGGAACTTCAAACTTTTTTTTGTGTGTGTTCTGCCCTTAAATACTCTCTCAACAATGACAAATATTACCAGAATAAATTTCCACTAGAAGCACTGTATTCAAAAACAGACTGAAAAAATGAAAAAGGACTAAAAGCAATAGCTAAACATTTATAAAATACAAATAATTTTAGAGACCAGTAGAATATGGCATTAAAAATGTTTCTAAAACTTAGGACTTTTCATGACAATGAGACACATATGCTTCTGGCAGCACCAATCAACTTCAAGAGAATGATGGGCATTGAAGAGGCTCCTTATGGAGTTTGCTAGCCATTTGGACAAGAAACTGCTCTTGGCTGGAGTGGTTGATGCTATATACTGTATGAATTGAACATGCAGGGCCCATAGAAAAATGACTGCTGAACTTGCCTATAGGTGAGACATTCTTTCGGAGTTTCTGTTTCATGAAAGAGTCTGCCAGACATTCTGCAGGACCCAGAAGAAAGTAACTAACAAACTCCCAATATAGGTGGAACTGTCTTTGAAATTTCCTGCTTCATTAAAAAGTCTGACCGATACTACAGGCTTGTAGGCTGAAGATGGATGCTCCAATGGTACAAAAGAACTTTGATGACTGTCCTGGCAGCGAGATGTCTCTGTCAACTCTAGAGTTTTGGAAGTTGCTTACAAGACACTTTCTGTTTACTTATGTAACATTATATCTTTATGGATTCTTTAATGGAGTTGAATAATAGAAAGTTATAGTTTTACTTAGTTATGATATAAGATAAAGTATATATAAATATTTTAACTGTAATTATTGCTTTATTCCTGTTTTATTATATGTAATTTTCCTATGTTAAGTTAATGGACTGAACTCCCAAGGTTTAGCTGAAGAGCAGAAGGAGGGAGAAGATGAGCAAGGAATTCAGGACCATGAGGGGTTCGTCAACACAATGAGACATTGTGCCTGATCTAATGGGAGCTCACCAAATTCAGCTGGACCAGACTGAATCATCGTATGATCAAACAGGACTCTCTGAATGTGGCTGTCAGTGGGGGCAGACTAAACAGCCATTGATATTGGCACTGGGACATGTTTCTAGTGCATGTACTGACTTTTTGGGACCCTAGGCTATTGGGATGCACACCTTTCTAGGCCTGGATGTAGGGGGGAGGGCCTTGGACTTCCCACAGGGCAGGGTTCCCTGCCCTCTCTCAAGCAGGGAGGGTGAGGGAGGAGGGTGAATGGGGGAGTGGGAGGGGAGTGGGAGGAGGGGAGGAAGTGTAAATTTTTGAATGGAAAAATAAAATAAGAAATGAAAAAAGAAAAAATAATAAAATAAAATAAAAGGAAATGGTGTGTGTAAAGTCCTTCTCTATATGTGTTGCTTTTATTGATTAATGAATAAAGCTGTTTCGGCCAGTGACTTAGCAGAATATGGTAAGGTAGGAATTCCAAGCAGATAAAGGAGGAGAGAATAGGTGGAATAAAAGAGAAGCCATGGAGCCACCACAGGAGACAGACACCTGACACTGGACTGAACATTACCAGACTGAACCTTACTGGTAGGCCACAACCACGTGGTATGACACAGGTTAGTAGAAATGGGTTAATTTAAGATGTAAGACTAGCTAGAAATACACTCAAGCTATTGGCCCAACAGTATTACAAATAATATAGTTTCTGTGTGGTATTTAGAGTCTAGGCAGCTGGGAACGAATGAGCAGCTTCAGCCTTCACATGATAAAATACCCCATAACAGCATCTGAAGGAAGGAAGGTGTGATGTTACTCATGATTTAAGAAGGGATACAGTCTGTCAGGCAAGTGAAGATGCACTAGCAAGAATAAGAGGTGACTGGCTGTCTGGCATCTACATTCAAGGACATAGAGAGACAAAGGATGGTGCCCAACCAGCTTTCTCTTTGCTATTCAAGCCAAGGCCCCTGCTCTAGAGAATGAAATAAAACTGCCTACATTTAAGGTGACTTTCTCGTCCTCAGTTAAACCATTCTGAATATAACCTTATGGTCACATCTGCAGGTGTATAACCATAAGAGATTTTAAATCTAGTCAGAAATTTCTCGAATCATGATCCAAAATATACCCTTCTACAATCTGCTTATTCAGGTACTTGTACATATATAGCCACAAAAGGATGTGACTTACAGCTGTAATAAAACAAATAGCAATTCTAGGGGGACAGTATCCTATTCGTATATTAAAAACAATAGTTACTTATAGACCCTGGCCAACAGCTGCTGTAAAGAAAAGCGTATTTACCTGGTGACCCAACTGAAATGTAAATAAATGGTCTTTTAGTGCATTATACATTATGATTTTTATCAAGTTGAGTTATTTCATTTTTCTTTTATAAGTGCTACGTTTGGTACTTATTTACTAAGTTTGACATGATTTTTAAGTGAACAGTTTATGCAGTTTTAAGAAGTATAGTGGCATTCTAATCCAGAATTTTACTATGGCCTCAGTAAAGTTTCCAGTTTCTAATGTAGGCACCAGCTTGAACTCTCCTTGTTTAGTGAAGAGAGAGGACTCAAGAGTTAAGTGCACTGTATACTTTTTCAAAGTACTTGGGTTGAGCTACCAGTACCCATGTGGCAGCATGTAACCTTCTATAGCCACAGTTCTAAGGAGTCTAATTGCCTTTCCTGAACTTAAAGACACCAGACATGTAGACACTAAATTTTCATGCATGTAGCCAAAACACTCATACATATAAAAATAAAAAGTCTTAAAATTTATAACTTTTTAATATCTGGATTACATATTATATATATATATATATATTCATTTTCTATTTTTCCTTTTATTAAACACAGATTCTTTTCTCATACAATATAATCTGAATACAATTCCCCTTACCTTTACTCATCCCAGCTCCTTCCAACTTTGTCTCTCATCTGAAACCACTCCCTTTCTTTCTCTCTCTTATTAGAAAATAACATGGTTCCAAGAAATAACAACAAAAATAACAAAATAAAATATATAAAATGCAACAGAAACCATCATATCAATGTTGAATGTGATAAGCCAATAGAAAAATAAAAGAGTGCCTAGAGGCACAAGAATCAGAGACCCATGTATTTATACATTCAGGAGTCCCATAAAAGTGCAAAACTGAAAGCTATAGTATATTTACAGAAGACTTGGTATAGAACCATGTAGGTCCTGTGATTACTTCTTCAATCTCTTTCAGTTCATATGAGCTTTGCTCAGTTGTTTTATAGGGCCTTGATCTCCTGGTTTCTTCTGTTCCCTCTGTTTCCCCCATTCCATCTCCCTCCATTTCCATGACATTCTGAGGGTAGGAATTTGATGGAAACATCTTATTTAGAGCTCTGTGTTCCAAGGTCCTCTCTCTCTCTCTCTCTCTCTCTCTCTCTCTCTCTCTCTCTCTCTCTTTCTGTCCCATTGACATCTGGCTATGGGTCTTTACAGATTTGTTTCCATCTGCTGCACAAGGAAGTTTCTCTGATGGTATGAATGAGGTACCCATCTATGAGTAATACAGAATGTCATTAGGAATCTTCTTATTGTTTCTTTTTTGTTGTGCTTGTTTTTAAAGATCAATAGAAATTGATTTTTATCATAGGTTTCTGGGTTATCTTTTCTCTGGTTCTTGGTCAGCCAAGCAGTATCAGATATTGGTACCATCTCGTGGAGTGGACCTTAAGTCAAATCATTGGTTGACTACTCCCACAAGATTTGTGACATAATTGTTTTGGCATATTTTGCAGGCAAGGAAGGCTGTAGATCAAAGGTTTTATAGTTGCACTTGTGCTTATATTTCTCTTGGAAGCCCACAGAGTATTCTTCCATGTCATAAACACTAGAACATGCAAGTGAAACCTCTAATGTTGGAACAAGTTTGAACTTTCCATGTTCAGTGAATTATGTGGGCATTGTCTTCAGCAATGGCTCTTGCTGTCAGTTTGTGGAGAGCAACCTATCCACTTCTTCACGATCAAAGGACTGAAGATATTAGGAATACAAGAGACATATCTAAACAAAATAAAGGCAGTTTCTTATAAACGGAGACTGCTCTAGCTGTCTAGACCCAAATAACCACACAGAAATTATATTAATTTAGCCTATTAGCTCAGGTTTCTTCTTAACTAACTCTCATGTCTTAAATTAACCCATTTTTATTGATCTGTATATTTGCATGAAACTGTGGCTTATTGGTAAGGGTTCAGAATCTGTCTTCTTCAGCAGCTATATGGCATTGCCCTGACTCTGCCTACTATCTTTATATCTCTTCAAGCCTGGCATTAATCTGGTCTGCTATAGGTTGAAGCAGCTTCTTTATTAACCAATGGTAGTAAAGCATATTGATAGCATACAGAGGGGAATGCCACATCAGTTTCCAGTAAGACAATGTCGACTTAAATGGAGAACAATTGAAAAGAGCATTACTAAAATCAGAAACAAGACAAGGTTGTCCACATTCTCCATACCTATTCAATAAAATAATGAAGTCTTAGAACAATAAGATAAATGAAGGAGGTTAAGAGGATACATATTGGAAAGGAAGCAGTCAAAGTAGCACTATTTGCAGATGATATGGCAGTATACATAAGTGATCCTTAAACTTCTACCAGAGGACTACTTTGGCAAATAAATACCTTCAGAGAAGTGGTTGGATACAAGATTAACTTTAAAATATTAGTAACCCTTCTATATACAAACAACAGGTTGAGAAAGAAATCAGGGAAGCTACATCCTTCACAATAGCCACAAACAATATAAACTATCTTGTGTTATCTCTAACCGAGAAAGTGAAAGACCTGTATGTTAAAATTTTCAAGTCTTTGAAGAGGAAATTGAAAAATATATCAGAAGATGGAAAGACCTCTTATATTCATAGATCAGGTTGGGGACAAGAAAGAGAGAGGATTGAAAGAGAGAATGAGGGGAAAGAGAGTTAAAATTTAAGGGCATATATATATATATATATATATGTGTGTGTGTGTGTGTGTGTGTACATGTTTATATATATACATAATTAGTATATATATTTATTAATGCAAAGTGCTCATAAAATTAAGTCTTAGAAATTTATAACTTTTCATTTTTAAGCATTATATATTTTAAATATATATCACAACTACATTTTTCATAGAACTCAAATAGTAGTGTAAAATTGTATGCATTTCAAGCTTTTCCTTCAACAAGAGGAATTTTAAGTACAAGTAAGAATGATGGGTAGTAATTAATTGTATTCCCTATGGCATCTGAACCCATTCATTGTCTAATAATTCCTAGGATAATTACAATGCTTTCAGTTAATAGCCTCTGTCAATTTAAGCTCTTGCTGTATGTGTGTATGTGTGTGTGTGTTTGTGTGTGTGTGTGTTGTGTTTGAAAGACACTTTATGAGTCTAAATTAAGAGGTTGGATTTCCAATGATGTGCATGACTGCTACTAAATGCTACTAATCCATTCTCTATATCTTTCATTACTAAACTGAAACTCAGGAAATTTGCAGAGGTTATTGCACTTTTGTACAAACGATGATAGCATAACAATGACTCTATGCATAATTTTCCATGGCCTACATGATGTTATTCAGTTTCCTCTTTAAATGGCCTATTGTAGATGAAGTATTTTATTATCTTAATTAATTATATTTTGAAAATGAGATACACACTATGTGTATTATATGTTATATGTGTAAAATCTATCTATCTATCTATCTATCTATCTATCTATCTATCTATCTATCATCTATCATCTATCTATCTATCATCTACCTATCTATGTATACAAATTATTCATCTGATTTTTATCCATGATCACTCTTAGGAAATGTCTAGGGTCTCATATTCCTTAGTGATGGAACAGTCTGTTATTCAAAGTAGACTTTTAGACCATACTTGAAATGGCCTAGGGATGTATATTCATAATGCCAGAGTGATCAGTAATATGACTGGAAAATGGGCCTTTGAGATACAGTGTCTGGCTGACTGTTCTACTACTGGGAAAGGAATGGAGGGGATGGAGCAAGTCACAAGTTAACTCTGGAAATAAACTGATGTGAGCTTACTGATTACCAAGTACATCATTGTGACAGGCGAAAAACCCATGTAGATTCCATGTGGATAAAAAAATAAAAGCTCTATTCTAAAGACTGTAGTGAGGAGCTGCAGGCTGCATTCCCGCTGCCCGGCTCCCGGCCACCTGGATCCCTCACGGCTAGATTTACACTCAAAATAACAACACAAACTGTATTCATTTAAACACTGCCTGGTCCATTAGTTTTAGCCTCTTATTGGTTAATTCTCACATCTTCCTTTAACCCATATTTAGTAATCTGTGTAGCATCACGAGGTGGTAGCTTACCAGGAAAGATCTTAATCTGCGTCTGTCTTGGAGAGGAGAAGCATGGCGACTCACTATGGTGACTGCCTCGAGCATCTGCCTCACTGCCTTCTACCCAGCATTCTGTTCTGTTTACTCTGCCCACCTATGTTTTGACCTATTGGGCCAAACAGTTTCTTTATTAATTAACCAATGAAAGTCTTTCATCAAAAGACCCCCTGAGACATTGTTCTCTCAGTCTATCTAACTATGCTTGGTTTGTATGATTTTAATAAAATGGTTGCTAGACTGGAGAGATAGGTTAATGGGTACAAAAATACTTGCCACACCAGTGTTACAGTCTGGGCTGAGATCCCAAGAGCACAAGATGTGACAGAGTACAAATGTAATTCTAGCACCCCTCAAGTGAAATGAGACGTAGAGAAAGGAAAATTACCCACAAATTCATGGGGTCAGCTTGTCATGAATATTTGGCCATGCAGCAAAATGATAGAAACTGCCATGAAACGAGATGTATGGTGGGAACTGACTGCTAAGTATTGCCTTTTTACCTCTTCACATGCTCTATAGAATGCACACACACACACACACACACACACACACACACACAAATAAAATAAAATGATTAATATATGTGCATAGTTGTATTGAGTTCTGAGAATTTCTCCAGCCAGAATCCAAGTCTGAGTGTGACTTGGCATTCCATATAGTTTTAACCAGTTTATTACAAATTAAGACAGACTGAAGGCCATGAATTGTGGTTGGCTTCTAAAGTAAGGTCAGTGCTAAATAGTACTATTTATAGGTGGAGGGAGAGTACATGCTCATTTTCTGGCTACTCAGACAAGAATAATCACACAAAAACTTTATGAATTTTACACTGTTTGGTCAATATTTTTTGCTTATTTTTAGCTAGTTTTTATATCTTAAATTAACCCATTTATATTAATCTGTGTATTATCATGAGGCTATGAACTACCAGTAAGGTTTCAGGTGGTATGTCTTTTTCCTTTGACAGCTACATGACATCTCTGTGACTTAGCCTACTCTCTCTATATATTTCTGTTTAGATTTTCTGCTTTGCTTTGCTCTGCTAAGCCATTTGCTGAATCAGCTTTCTTAAATTAACCAATGGTAATGAAACATATTTATAGCCTACACAGGGGAATCCCACATCATCTTCCCTTTTTTTCTAATTAAAAAGGAAGGCTTTAAGTTTAACATAGGAAAATTACATATAACAAAATAGGTATTAAGCAAGAATTACAGTAGCAATATTTAGTCATATATTCTATCTTTGTGAATCTTAATTTTTATATCTAATTTATCCTTTATCATAGTTAATGAAAACTATACCTATCTTTAATGCTTTAAAGACCCCAGAAGGATATAAGTAAACAAGATGAGCAACTAAGCATCTTCCAAAACTTTAGAATTGGCAGAGACATCTTCCTGCCTAGATAGTCACCCAAAGTTCTTTTGTATTGTTGGGGCATATAACTTCAGCCTATAGGACCATAGTATCTAGCAGAATTTTCCATTAAGCAGGAAATTTGAAGATCTGTTCTGTCTTATAATGACAAAGTTTATCAGTTGCTTTGTTTTGTGTCTTGCAGAATATATGGTAGGATTTTTTCTGTGAAGCAGGAACCCTGAAGGATTAATTTATCTTCTTCAGGAAAATCCAGCAGTCATTTATCTGTTGGTCCTACATGTACAGTTTGTGCAACATAACAACAAGCAATCC
The DNA here is from genome assembly GCF_903992535.2 of Arvicola amphibius. Lineage (NCBI taxonomy): Eukaryota > Metazoa > Chordata > Mammalia > Rodentia > Cricetidae > Arvicola > Arvicola amphibius. The sequence goes on along the minus strand of NC_052056.1, from coordinate 30,157,748 downwards.
AGACAAGAGGAATTTCTTGCTGAAATGTTTAAAAATTTCATAAGGAGCCTCTTCAATGCCCTTCATCCTCTTGAAGTAGATTGGTGCTGCCAGAAGATGTGTCTCATTGTCATGAAAAGTCTAAGTTCTTAAAAGATTTTACATGCTATATTCCATAATCTTTGAAGTACTAAAGATTATCTGTCTAACTAAAATATATCTCGGTATATTTAGAAAACTTAACTAACATGACTATTAGTTTGACTATTATAAATGACTATTAATATTTAATTTTCAATTATAAATATTACATTTTTAATGAGATATATAAACATAATACCTTAAACAAGAGCAGAAATGCATATACATAGTGTAGTAAATCAACAATAAATTTGTATAAATAGTTCAAGATCCATATCAATACAAATAATATATTTCTATATTATATCCCTCTTTAATTGAAAGCAAACATATTCAAACAATCATTTTGGGAATTCCAGGCACTGATTTTTTCAAACTGCTTGCTGCTATTTGTTGGGCAATCTAGTTTTAGGGTTCATAGAGACCTTTGGGGGCATCTTTTTCCATCACATTATCCTGAAAGGAATCCATAGGTTCCCATCTTTTGTGGAAACAAAAGCAGAAACTCATTTCCAAAGCAGTATTTCCTTAGACCCAAATTTTTGGAATCAAGATACCTCTATGTTGGTTTAGCTTAGCAACTCCCAGAATCAAATACCTCTCTGCAGTTAAAAAGCTCAAAGAAAACACAATAATATATATAATACAGACTCTTTGTGTATATTCCATCTTTATAAGGTTTATTTTTCTTTATCCCTTTAATTTATGACTATCTGTTCTCTTATATTACCTTTACTGATTCTTGAATGACTTTATTTTACTTTCTAAACTAATTGGTTTTTTACTGCCTATACTCTTCTATTTCTTTCTTCAAAGCCTATGTACATTTATCTGACACTGTGACCCATTTATAAGTCTTTTTTGTTTTTTTTCTTTCTTTCTTTTTTTAACCTGAATCTGACTTTATTGTGTATCTATAAACATTTTCTAGTCAGGAGTGCTTTTTTTTTTAAAATGCTAAGTGAGCATGATTAGGACCAACTTCGTGACCCTGCTTGTTGTTTCTGCCCCATCTAACATGGTAGAGGCATGTTTTCCTCCTCTGAGAGTCATGCTCACTGCCCCAGTTCCAAGAACAAAGCAGGTCTATGTCACCATTAAGGGATTTGTAATACGTTGCTCACAGACACCATTCAAGTGCATGACCTCCTGAAAGAACCAGAATTTTTTATGCCAGCACATACCAGAAAGCCAGATCTTAAAAGTAGCCATGCAATATTTTGCTGCTAAGCCTGAGTCAGAGAGACTTCTCTTTAAGGAGCCATACCTAGTAGCAAATGGTCTATCTGAAGGAAAAAAAAAAGTGGCTATGAAGAAGTTGTGTTTAACTCTGTTCTTTTTTATTTTTCTTTATTTTTTTTATATTGAAAATTTCCATGTCCTCCCCTTCTCCTCCCTCTTCCCTCCCCTCCCCTCCACCCATACCCCCACTCCCTCCCTCTCCAGGCCAAGGAGCCATCAGGGTTCCCTACTCTATGTTAAGTCCAAGGTCCTCCCAACTCCACCCAGGTCCAGGTAGGTGAGCAACCAAGCTGACAAGGCCCACACAGAGCCCATCTATGCCGTAGAATCCAAGCCCATCGCCATTGTCCTTGGCTTCTCAGTCAGCCTCCACCTTCGGTCACATTCAGAGAGTCCGGTTTGGTCGCATATTCCATCAGTCCCATTCCAACTGGAGTTGGTGATCTCCCGTTAGTTTGTCCCACCGTCTCCATGGGTGAACGCACCCCTCACGGTCCTGACTTTCTTTCTCATGTTCTCCCTTCTTCTGCTCCTCATCAGGACCTTGGGAGCTCAGTCCAGTGCACCAATGTGGCACTCTGTCATTTTCTCCATCCATCGCCAGGTGAAGGATCTATGGTGATATGCAAGAAATTCATCAGTATGTCTATAGGATCTGGCCTTTACTGGCTCCCACTCCTCAGCTGCCCAAGGAACTAGCTGGGGGCATCTCCCTGGATACCCGGGAACCCCTCTAGAGTCAAGTCTCTTGACAACCCTCAGATGGCTCCCTTAATTAAGATATATGCTTCCCTGCTCCCATATCCACCCTTCCTATATCCCAAGCATCCCATTCCCCTGAGCTCTCCCAAGAAATTGAAGAGGATAACAGAAAATGGAAGGATCTCCTTTGCTTGTGGATTGGGAGGATCAACATAGTAAAAATGGCAATTCTACCAAAAGCAATCTATAGATTCAATGCTACCCCCATCAAGATCCCATCAAAATTCTTCACAGATATTGAGAGGACAATACTCAACTTTATATGGAATAACAAGAAACCGAGTATAGCCAAAACAATCTTATACAATAAAGGTACTTCTGGAGGCATTACTATTCCTGACTTCAAACTCTATTACAGAGCTACAGTATTGAAAACAGCTTGGTATTGGCATAAAAATAGAGAAGTCAACCAATGGAATCGAATAGAAGACCAGGATCTTAACCCACAAACCTATGAACACCTGATTTTTGATAAAGGAGCTAAAAGCACACAATGGAAGAAAGAAAGCATCTTCAACAAATGGTGCTGGCATAACTGGATGTCAACCTGTAGAAAAATGAAAGTAGATCCGTATCTATCACCATGCACAAAACTCAAGTCCAAATGGATTAAAGACCTCAATATCAATCTGAACACACTGAACCCATTAGAGGAGAAAGTGGGAAGTACTCTACAACATTTGGGCACAGGAGACTGCTTCCTACGTATAGCCCCAGCAGCACAGACATTAAGGGCAACATTGAATAAATGGGACCTCCTGAAGCTGAGCAGCTTCTGTAAAGCAAAGGACACTGTCACTAAGACACAAAGGCAGCCTACGGACTGGGAAAAAATCTTCACCAACCCCTGCAACTGACAAAGGCCTTATCTCTAAAATATATAAGGAACTCAAGAGACTAGACTTTAAAATGCTAATTAACCCATTTAAAAAACGAGGCTCTGATCTGAACAGAGAATTCTCAACAGAAGAAGTTCAATTAAGTCTGTTCTTTTGTGTCTAGAATTCTTTCTCAAGCTCTCAGTTTTTATGTGGATGTAACTGCCCCATGTTGGATGCCACTTGTAGGCAGAGACTGCTCATTCATTTCCCAGTCACCCAGACCCATCCAATCATACAGAAACTATATTAATTTCAGTATTATTTGGGCAATGCTTCACCCATATTTCTAGCTAGTTCTTATATCCCAAATTAACCCATTTATTAATCTGTGTGTCATAAGGCTGTGGCCTATCAGTAAAGTTCCAATCAGTGTGTCTTCCTTTGGCAGCTATATGGTTTCTCTGTGACATCACCTACTCTCTATATCTATCTATCTATCTATCTATCTATCTATCTATCTATCTATCTATCTATCTATCTCTGTTCAGATTTTCTGCCTGGCTTTGCTCTGATAAGCCATTGGCCAAAGCAGCTTCTTCATTAACTAATGGTAATAAAGCATATTCATAGCATACAGAGGGAAATCCCACATCAATTATTAGTTTGTTAAGTCTATACTAACTTCATGCAGTCAGCATCAAAAATGCTCTGCAGAATTGCAGCATTCCCACTCATTTCTTTGCAAAGTTCTTCACTCTACCCTGGAAATACTAGTTAAAAGCCTCTAAGAGGCAAAACAACCCAAAACACATACATATACAAAAACCAAAACCAAAAAACAAACAACTAAAAGAGTGGCCAGACAACAGTAAGATGTTTTTCATGATATAAACCAAATCCAAACAGTATGTCATAGCCATCTGCAAAGTTATACAGAGGCAATATACCCAATGATCCCAGGATGAAAAAATAAAGTAAGAGATTTATTTTTCCTCAAGACCTCCAGCACTGACAAGAACTGTAATTTTGAAAAGCATTCTAGACCTGTTTATTCTAAACGTAAATCATTAAACTAAATAATCTTTATCATACCTCAGAGCATTTTGGTGGGCAGAATCTTTTAATCTCAGTGGCTTACTTTTCACACACACAAATAACAATCAATCTGGGTGATCCTATTCAACTATATTAGCTAATTTATAGCCACTAAAATGGATCCCTTTAGAGCTGGAGTTATGGGTGGTTGTTTGATACCCAGTAAAGGACAGGGAAACAAAGTTTAGGTCCTCGACAAGATCAGTGTGTGCTCTGTACTCCTCAGCAATTTCTCTAGTCCATATATTTTTAGTCTTTATATTTTTATTTTCATTGACATTGTTGTCCCATAACCTCATCCATATAATTAATTGGTACTCTATCTTTCTGTGAAAGGAAGTGAGTTACATGTCATATTATCTCTGGGGAATAGTGTTTTTAGATTATTTTCTGTTTCCTTGTTTGTCACAAGGGTTTAAAGGTATTTGTGTATTTGGGCTCCCCCCCCCATGTTATCATCAAATCATGTGTAGAAAACAAAGCACACATGCAGCATTTGGTAACACAAAAATCTTGGTTTTGAATAAAGTTTATCTCGGCTTTAGCAGTTTCCCAAAGAGCTGCTCCAGAACCGACATAGAATGGAAATTTTTTTGCAAGCACTCATTTGGTTACTATTTACGTGGGCATTCTGACTTAAAAATCTCACTTCCTCTAAGATACATACATCTCTTTGTGGTTAGTAGGATCTGTGTGAAGACTCATTGCATCGTAGAGGTTGAGAGAAAACAATGGGTTTCATGAGTTTAAATGGGAACTGAAGTAAGGTAGAATTATCTTTTTATGTTTTTACAATAAAAATTTACCTCGCGTTCACCCACTGAGACGGCAGGACAGAACTAATGGGAGACCACCAAGTCCACTTGGAATGGGACTGATGGAACATGCGACCAAATCGGACTCTCTGAGGGTGGAGGCTGACGGAGGAGCCAAGGACAATGGCGATGGGCTTGGTCTCTACGACATGGACGGGCTCTGTGTGAGCCTTGTCAGTTTGGTTGCTCACCTTCCTGGACCTGGGGGGAGTTGGGAGGACCTTGGACTCAACATAGTGTAGAGAACCCTGATGGCTGTTTGGCCTCAAGAGGGAGGGAGTGGGGGTGTGGGTGGAGGGGAGGGGAGGGAAGGGGGAGGAGGAGGGGAGGAGATGGCAATTTTTAATAAAAAATAAATAAACTGGAAAAAAAATTTACCTCAATGCCAAATCTTCAAATATTTCAGAGCTATAAGAATCACATAAAAATGCATCTATTTCATATATGTTTTTAAATTAATTTTACATAATAACTCAGTTTCCCCTCTCTCCTCTCCTCCGATTCCCTGCCCCACCTCCCTTCTACCTCTTCCCATCTATTCCTCCCCCATGTCCATTCAAAGGGGTTAGGCCTCCCATGGGAATCAACAAAACATGGCATATAAAGCTGAGGCAGAACAAAGCTCCTCCCGCTTGCATCAAGTCTGGGCAAGACATCACACCATAGGGAATAGGTTCCAAAGACACAGCTCATATGTCAGGGACAGGTTTTGGTACCTTGTCTCACAAAAGACCAAGCTACACAACTCTCACTCAGATGAAGAAGGCCTAGATTTGTCTTGTGTCAACTTTCTACCTGTCTGTCCAGAGTATGTGAGCTCCCATGAGCTTAGCGCAGCTGCCTCTGAGCATTTCCCCATCATGATCTTGATCCCACTTGCTCATATATTCCCTCCTCTCTCTTTTCAGCTAGACTCCAGGAGTTCAGTACTGTGCTTGTCTATGGATCTCTGCATCTGTTTCCATTCATCACTGGATGAAGGCTCTATGATAACAATGATAGTAGTCACTAATCTGACTACAGTAGAAGGCCAATTCAGGCATTTTCATCACTATTGTTCGGTGTCATAGAAGGGGTCATCTTTGTCTGTTCCCACTGGGATTTCCCATGGCACCAGGCTTCTCCCTAACCCCATAATGACCTCCTATATCTAGATATCTCTTTTAATATTCTCCACTGCTTTCTTGTCCCCAACTCAAACATCCTGATACCTCATGCTCACTTCCCCTAATACCCTCCCTTCTACTTCCCTACCCCCGTTTACCTGGGACATCTCATCTATTTCCATTTCCTATTCATCTTTTTAGGGTCCTCCTTGACATCTTTGTTGGAGAGGATATGGTGTAGTGGGAACACTCCTCCACTGCAAGTGGGAGTACAAACTTGTACAGCCACTTTGGAAATCAGTAAGGCAGCTGCTCGGAAATCAATCAACGTCTAGACCCAGTGATTCCACTCTTGGGCATATACCCAAAGGATGATTAATCATGCCATAAGTACATTTGCTCAACTATGTTCATAGCAGCATTATTCGTAATAGCTAAAACCTGGAAATAACTGAGATATCCGTCAACCAAAGAATTGATTTTAAAAAATGTGGTACGATAGAGTACTACTCAGCAGTAAAAAACAATGACATCATGAAATCTGCAGGCAAATGGATGAAACTAGAAAAACATCATCCTGAGCCAGGCAGTGGTGGGACATGCCTTTAATTCCAGGAGGCAAAGGCAGAGGCAGGCTGATCTCTGTGAGTTCAGGCCAACCTTGTTTATAAGAGGTAGTTCCAGGATAGGCTCTAAAACTACAGAGAAATCCTGCATCAAAAAACAAACAAGCAAAAACAAAAAATCCAACAAAACAAACAAACAAACAAACAAAAGAACATCCTGAGTGGGGTAAACCAGAACCAGAAAGACAAACATGCTACGTACTCACTTATAGGTGGATATTAGATGTAAAGCAAAAGATAACCAGATTACAGTCCTCAGCCCCCAAGAAACTAGGTAACATATGTTGATTTTTAATTTGCTGATCTTCAATGAAGATACAGGCCAAAAACATTGGAAGTGTGAGAGAAGAAGAGAGTTTTCTCTGTTATCAGTTGGCTAATTGCACATTTGCACTTTGGGTGGAGAGAATCACTCTGTTTTTTATTTAAGAAAGAAATTTTTTTCTCTTTCTTTTAAAGTCTATTTTTATGTCAATATTTTCATGAAGTAAATATTAAAATAAGTTCATTTTAAAAGTTGCTGAGAAGAGAGATAAAGTGAAGTTGCTGAGGACAGAGATAAAGTGAAGGCAAAATCATTGATTTAAAAGAATAGATTTTGGGCTTGGAAAAAAAGAAAACAAGCCAATAGCAGTTAAGCACTGTCTATGGAAACTACCTACTTGCTAATGAAATTATAAGACAGGTATTTTGTTTTTTATAAAATTGAGGTCTAACAGTCACACAGGCATTGCAATTCCGCACTCTTTGTAACCATTTATAAAACTATCTTCATCCTCTTGCTACAGATTTGATTTTTATGAGTACCAAATTTTCTTTGCATTGAACTTCTGTTGAATTGTAATCACAACATAAAATTTATTATAGTATAACTCTTTGTGAAGTGGAAGCCTGAGTTTGCAAAATGACTTTTGATAGCACACTTGAAAAATGGCAAAAATTTAGACAGATAAATTTTTTTGGTATTAGTTGCTAGAAGTCCTAACAGGGAACTTTGTTTTATAAATAAAAATTTAATAGCCACTAAAAGATGTATAGGGGAAGGAAAGGTAATTTCACTGTATGAGAAATTTGAGTCAAATGTTCCTCCAGATTTTGAATTACCACCTAAATGTTATTATTTCAAATGAAATGTGAAAAAATATGTGAGATATCATTTATTTCAAACTGTGCTAAAATCATAGCAATAGATAACATTTGCTTTCATTTATTTTAAAGTTACAGGTTTGTGAATAGGTATAACTAATCCTTATTGACCTCGATATATTTCTCCTTCCAAGACAGATTCTAGAACAACCTGTCAACTGATGTATTATAGCATTTTGTTTTATCTGCTTGTTTATTTGTTTTGTGTGCATTATACAAGGCAACTCTTTAGATTTTTACTGCATTTTTTTCTAAGTATAGGAACAGGACAAGCTATGAAATTTCCCAGGTCTTATTTCTGGCCAAGTCCTATTGTATTATCCTTAGTAGATTTCTCAGCCTTTATTTCCCCAGATACAAATAAATTATACCAAATACCTGTAGTATTAGCCATCACTTGGATTTTTTCTCAGCATCTCTGTCACTGAGAATCCTTTAAACAGCAAGACTAAATAAACAACAGGAATGAGTGACCGAGATCAAATTTAAAATTTATAACATATCTTGTTCAAAGATAAATGAGAGTTTAGTATTGATTTCAAGTGTTATTCCAACAAACTTCATCATTTACCTCCAATTAGTATCTTTGTAATACTTCAGTTATACTAGATATCCATTCAGATGTGACAGACCACCAGAGACGAATGAACCCAGAGTTTTTAAGCCCCCAACTATAAAGGGTGGAACAGGTAAAACTGTTCAAATATGTAAAATCATGTGATCTTATCAACTCTATTTATGTAGAAATAGATGAAAAAATGGTCCAATACCCAGAAGACAAACTAAAAGGGGGTTAGATAAAACATAAGTTTGCTGATTTGAATAACATTAAACTGCATAAATATATATTTCAACATGCTAATCCAAACATGTAGAATGCACATGCTCATTTAAACATCTGTAACATCAGCATTCAAAACAGCCATGACTTCATCTTACGTTCACCAATATATTGCTATAGTACACGAAAATCTAGTTCATAGCATTCATTATTATCTCAAATATGTTTTTTTCTATGCTTGTTGTCTCTATACCTATCTACTTATTCTTATTTCACAGAAGAAGCTGCATCTTTTTTTTTTTTATTTTTTATGTGAGTTGAGTATTCTGCCATTAAGCTACAATATACCTTCTCCTAGCTTGGACAAGTTCAGTTCATTGAGCAAATATTTTGTCCTTTTTTTTATTCCAGACTATTATGGCAGTGCATGGCTCTCTTTGAGCTGGATTGATACAGGCCATGACCCTAGAATTAATTCCTCAAGTTTCTATACTTCTTGTTTGTTATGATACACCTTAATCTTTTTGTTTGTTTGTTTGTTTGTTTGTTTGTTTGAGACACAGTTTCTCCCTGATGTCCTGGAACTTGCTTTGTAAACCAGGCTGTCCTTGAATTCATAGAGATCTGCCTGCCACTTCCTCTAGTGATGGGATTTAAAGGTATGAGTCACTGTACCTAGCTCCAAATGTCATCTTTTATTTAGATGGCTTTCTGTTAAAATATTTTATCTGATAAATGTTCCAAAAGTATTGGAAGGTTTAAGCTATGAATTTGTTTCCTACTTTAACTTTGAAAAGATAGAAATGTTATGTAGTGAACAGATTTTTAACAGGAACAGAATCTAAGTTCTTGCTAAGCAGCATGTGGGCCTTCACTTACCTGATTTTTGGATGCTTCATCTTAAAAGGTTTTAATTTCTATTTATTGGTCAGAGACCAATAAATAGTTAAACCAATGGTTTGATACCTGATGCTGAATTAAACAGTTTCATAAAGCTTATATACTCTCCCAGAAAGTTCTACTACTTTGAATAGTGACTTTAAATTCACACCAACATGTATTAAAATAAGAATCACCATTTAATAATAAAGAATGCCATGTATGACTTGTCTAAGTCATTGTTTAGATCTCAAATAATTTAATTAGATATCCCAAATATTTGTTGAAAATTTTAGCAACTGGAAGCCAATAACAAAGTAACTCTTTATTTTTGAATAATTGGACACTACTTTTAACTATGCTGTTTAACAGAAATTCAAAACTAAGTATGAGTCTATATTGCAAAATGTATTTTCTACATGTTAATGAAAGTGGGCATGTTTTACTTTACAACGTACTTTGGATGGTGGGTTTTACAAACACAAAACCAAAGCAATTTCACCATAGATTTTATGTATTATGCAATGATGTGCTTACAAAATCCACAATTAATTTCAAAAGTCCACTATCACATATGTTGAAAATGTTTCCATAGTATGTCACTGGATTAAAATGTGCTTCAGAGTATACAAATTTATTATTCTTTTGTATGGTTTCTGTAAAAATGGCTGGAAAATTACATCATAAGATGGTAAACAACACCGAGTTATACTTCCTAAACTTATCCATTACCAGTTTCTTACTCTGATATACTTTTACTAGAAAATATAAACAGGTATTAATACTGTATTCAGCAAAGTCACTCAATACATTTTGAATATATTACAGACAAATATGGGCAGGAAGATGACATTGAAATTTAAGGATCATATAAGTATTAACATTTTTTTTATATATTTTTATTTTTATTTTTTGGTTTTTCGAGACAGGGTTTCTCTGCAGCTTTTAGAGCCTGTCCTGGAGCTAGCTCTTGTAGACCAGGCTGGTCTCGAACTCACAGAGATCCGCCTGCCTCTGCCTCCCGAGTGCTGGGATTAAAGGTGTGCGCCACCACCACCCGGCAGTATTAACATTTAAAAATAAAAATCACACTCTTAGAATATCATTTTAGAGCGTAGATAAAAATATTGCTCTATCAATTCAAAATCTAGATGGCCCCTCTATTATGTCAGTCCTTTGTATTTTCAAAATGTTATTTAAAAAATTTTGGTTCTAGAGCCTGTCCTAAAGCTGCAGAGAAACCCTGTCTCGAAAAACCAAAAAAAAAAAAAAAAAAAAAAAAGGAAAAAAAAATTTTGGTTCTATTTTCTAGTCAGTAATTTGGATATTTTTTCATTCACATTTCACTAATACTGAAACATAAAGCAAGCAAGAGTTTTAGAAGACAACAGGGTAGTGGATTAAACATTTTAATTGACTCGTGAGGTTTCTCTGAGTTACAGTCTAACTCTATTATGTGCAAATATTTCGTGCCTCACTTAGTGCATTTTCTGGCATATTAAAGAGAAACGGACCTTATTAAAACCATTTATTTCAATTCTACTTCAAAATAGTATTCATACCAATGAAAGACAAAAAACAGTATAAAAATTTAAAATGCTTTAAAAATTGTCCATAGCCACCTTATTCATAAAAGTCATGAAACAGAAACAACCTAGGTGTTGGAATGGATAATGAAAATTTGGAACATATATACCATGGAATACTATTCAGCTATAATGAAAAATGAAATAAACAATTGAACGTAAATGGATGGACCAGGGAAAGATTATATTTAGTTAGGTAACCCAGACCAAAAATTAAATTCCCTCTCTTCTTATCTGTGCTTTGTAGGTCCATTTCCTCAGATGTGAATCTACAATTTGGAGTTAGCACAAAATCTAGAAAAGAATAAAGGGACCAGAATACATGCATGTGTATGCTGTGTGTTGTAGAGTAATTTTGGAAGGGATATAGCAGGATACATGTAATGTGAAGTGGGAAACAGTATAATCTGAAAGTTACTGAGTTTTGTAATAAGCTATTATTCAGCTCCAGCAAGGGAAGAGGGTGGGAGGTACCTATAAAAGGAAAAGGGACAAGTGACAAATTGCATTAGCGTTGTTTGATAAAGCCTCAAAAAATCATGTTATTTTATACTTAACTAAAATTATATGTCTTTCTCACACACACAGACGCACGCACGCGCGCACACACACACACACACACACACACACACACATCTCTTAAAGGAAGATAAGCCACTTGGTCAAAAAGGATCCTCATGAAAACTATAGACTAACCAAATCTCCATTACCAAGCATGAGAAACTTTTTGAAATGGTGGTCTCATGATAGTCCAAGTGCTTCCCTAAACAAAATAATCTCAGATCACTAATCAATTAATTTTAATTAATTCATTCATTAATTGATAATAAATTATAAATATATTATAGATAATAATCTTGGTTGCCTTTTTGGGGTTGAAGGTAGGTCACAATTTCTGAAGATATGTTCTTTATCCACTTACCAGTTCATAAATACTTCTAGATTTTTACTATTATAAATAGTGCTGCAATGAACCCAGAGTCAGATTATAAAATACTATTTATTTGTCTTCTTCTAATTCACCAAGGATACTTTGAGACTATGAATATTTTAATAAAAGTCATGGGTACAAAAGAAAGTAAGAAATGTTTTGTTTAAGAAATGGAATATGTCGCTGAAATTTAGAGCTGGGTTTTAATTTTAAAAAAAGAAAACAGCAAAACAAAAAAAAATGCAGATGCCAAAAATGAGAAGGAAGAAAGAAAAAAATGTAAATGTATTAAATACTTTGCTGAAGGCTAGTCTTAGACAATTTCATTTTTCAGCACATACTTGAATTTAAAGTGAACTAAGCAGGATATATTTATCTATTTGTATATTTATACACACACAGATACATAAATATATGCAACAATAATAAAGAAAAGAGTACTTCAATTTAAGATGAGAGAGGGGAGGGGAATATGGGAGATGTTGAAGAGAAGACTGATAAGTGTGGAAGGGATATAATTATATTTTACTTAAAAATATACCTTTAAAAGTTGGAGTTATTCTTTTAGCAGGAGTAGCAAAATTTGGGGAAGAACCCTAAGGAAAATTTCCCTGAGCTCCCTAATAAACAAAAATTAAATAGATTGTTTAAATTTTTTCAACACCAACTCTCTGAGGTTTTTTTTTTTTTTTTTTTTGCAATGGTAATGGCATGTACAGGATGAGGAAACTAAAAATATTCAGTGCAACCTCTCCTGCCTCATAAAATGTTCCAGTCCTTTAAATAGTCATTAGCGATGTTTCTAGAGAAAAAGGATCTCTAGTTGCCGGTGGCTTTAATTAGTATAAAATACTATGCACATACTATTCTCCAGCTGTAGGTCAGAAAATAATTTGTTTCCATGAATTGATAGAATAGATGCCTATTAATATTTTTAGACCAATTATTTTCATTTTATTGTTCTATTGAAAGTGAATTTCAGCAGTTTTTAAGGAAGTGGTAAAAAAAAAAAACCTGCCATCCATTTTTATATAAGTGCTATGTTCTGAGGCTCTGTCTCTAAGTAGCTTTTATTTATTCTTTTTTTAAAAGTCACATCCAAAATCTCACAAGAAGTTTTAATATAATTGCTATTATAAAGAAGAAGCGAATGACGCTGGTTGATGTTCGTGCAATGCCCTCGATCTGAAAGACTTGTGTATGGGCTCTAAACATGGTTCACAGCTCAAAGCGCAGTGTGAACTGCGTCAATAGTATCAGTTTTATGCCTGTTACAGAAGAGGTAATCCAACAATGTTAGCTTCCCTATCACTACTGGAGTCTCTTGATGCTTCAAGGGGGAAACTGTGTAATATTCAAATGATATGTATTCAGTGATTAGACAGTATAGCTGTGCACCTTGTAAATTGTAAGTGGGTTCAAGTTGAGGTAGAAGTGGTAACCTGGTGTTACACTGATTTCCACTGCCCACATCAAAGACTATAGCGTGACAACCTTCTTTCACTACAAAGAGCCCTTGAATGAGGCATAAACACATACTAAGAAAGAAACAGAAAATACATGCCCAGTTTCCCAATTGTTTATGAGCACTATACTACTCAAAAGCACTACTCTATATTAAATACCTGCAGTAGAAAAAATGATTTATTTCAGAATTTTTCAGTTGAAATGGCTGCATATTCACAGACTTGCCAGACATATTTGCCAGAGTACTACTTTCTATCTAAGCCCCTTTACATTCAAATTACTGTTTATAATACCTAATTAAAAACCACTTTACATTTGTTTTTTAAGAAATTACCCCAACGTAAGCTGCATGTCAGTCCAATCCAATCATTCTAAGGGTCATCCACTGGGGCTTGTAAGATGCTTATACATTTATTTATTAATCACTTAAGTTCACATTTCCATACCCATTAATTTGACCAGCCGTGTAGTTGTATATCCTCCCATACCGAATTCCGGAGAGAACAAGAGTATTCCTGTTGACATCCCTTAAACTGCTGCTGCCCCATAGGGATTCAAAGCAATGAAGCGAGAAATTGAGTTGAGGTAAGACAAGGACTCTTGACAACATCAGCAGTAAACTGTTGCTAATCATAAGACATAGCCTTGGAGAATTCTAGGTCCTAACTGCTTCTATTGATGGCTCTGTTAACCTGAAAGTGTTGATCAATCAGATTGTGTCCAGAAATTTGTGAAAGAACAAGTATAAATAAAAAAGAATACCCAGTACTTAATTCAGTGTTGTATATATTGTCTAGCATGCTAGCAAGGGTTGGCTTCTATTTCAGGAGACTAGATAGAAATTAAGACACACGAACATGCAAAAGTTAAGTGTTTACATTAAAAACATTCTAGGATGAATGATCAAACCTGAATTGTAAAAAGCCTTGTGGATTCTTATATAAGGAAGGATTCTTATTTGATTTTATGTAATTAGTCATTTGGTTTAATTGAAAATTAATATGAGATAATTTTTCTGGTAGAGTTTTTGATATGTAATGAAAGATAGACAATGTTTCTGACTATGTAGAACTTGCAACCCAATCAGGTAATTTGACATGGCTAAAACAATAAATGCTGCATTCATAAAAATAAAATAACAAAAGTCAAGGTTGATATGGAGTTGTGAAAGATAACTAAGATATCTTATGGCTTTAAATAAGCATGATCTACAAATTCACATCTCTGTTTTTATGTGAGAGAGGGGAAAGAGACATATGTTTCATATTCCCTAAAATACTGGAATTGTTATAAAATTCAGAAGTAAAAAACTGTTCTTTCCAAATTTTTTTTTAAAAAATAATATATCAAAAACAAAATCTGAGTGTATTAATGTTTAAGAACAAATTGTTGGGCTGGAGAGATGGCTCAGAGGTTAAGAGCATTGACTGCTCTTCCAAAGGTCCTGAGTTCAATTCCCAGCAACCACATGGTGGCTCACAACCATCTGTAGTAGGGTCTGGTGCCCTCTTCTGGCCTGCAGGTATGCACACAGACAGAATATTGTATACATAATAAATAAATAAATATTAAAAAAGAACAAATTGTTCATTATCACAAGGAAGAATATCACTAAAAACAATAAGGTAAATCACTATGGTGACACAAGTCTCTTTTGCCACCATTTTAGAGAGATGTTTGCACAACAGTTCTGTTTCTAAAGGCATCTTCTCATTGTGTTTTTCATACTTGAAAAGACAAGAAAGAAAGAAAAAATGTGACTTTGGGGGCTGTATTTCTGTCATTTAATCCCATAAATACCTGCCAGTTCTTATCAGCATCTTGATATCTTTTTGCTATAAAGTTATCTTAAAGTTTAATGTATGATAGATGTATGTTCTGTAAACTGAGCCTTTTATTGTGAGGATCTTTTAAATGCCTGGTCTTTTGCTTCTTTTATCAATAAAACCTTCATTCAAGTAAGTCAGTTGTTTGCCAGAATACAAATTATAGATTAGGCCCTGAAAGGTTAACAGTTTCCTATTTGTGATACAGTTGAAAAGGCAGAGAAAACAAAGAGGATAAATGTGTGTAAAACTCTCTCATATTAACTTCTACACTAGGTAACTCTGACATGTCAAGCTCTTTCTATTTAGACATTACTCAATGGAAGTGCAATAGATTCTTATTACTACAATGTAGTTCTTCTGTTGTTCAACAGAACCTGTTAACCTTTCAATTGCTACAAAATTAAATGTTTAGCCTGGAAACCTATAAACAGAAAAAAAGAAAAACTGTTATTTGGTATAGTAAGGATCATCCAAAGGCCCATTCATTACTGTCAGGCATATGAAGGTTTAAATTATAGAAAATACCACCATGATATTTTGCCTGTGTTACAGATGGTTAGAGAATCATGAACTTAGTCCCAATTCAATATATATTAGAAAATTTGAACACACAATAATGGATTTATAACAAGATACTCCCATCTAAAAAGATGTCACTTATATCATCCGTATGGGAAAAAATATCATTTTCTCAATCATTTTGTGTTAATATTGAGCTTGAATACTGCATACTAATTCAGTCAAATATGACACTGCACACTTAGGTACTACCTTATAAGTTTAACTTCCCTAAGGCTGTGACCTTTTAATAGAGTTCCTCACATAGTGGTGATCCCCAAATATAAAATTATTTTCATTACCAATTTATAAATGTCATTCTGTTGATGTTATGAATCACAATACAAATATTTTCGAAGACAGAGGTTGGTCAAAAGGGTTGTGATGCCCAAGTTGAGAACCACTGTGTTAGTGTAAAAAAAAAATAAAAACAAGTTCCAGACCATGATAATAGGTGTACTTATTTCAAAAATAGAAGAATATAACTGCATGTCAATGATACAAAAATAGAAAATTACATTTTTCATAGAGTGATAAGAGGAAAGAGCAGTACAACCTAATTAAATGGATCTGGCCAAGTGGGATTGCTGAGTTGGTATGGAGGGATTTCAAACTGAAGAGAATAGGGAACAATGAGAGAAAAGTTTCTGTTTTAGATTTGGTGGTTTGGAAGAATATTCATTACTAGAGGAAAATCATCATGATAAGGTGGTGGATGGGGGGCACTCTCAGTGATTTCCCTAGGTATTAAAGACTTGACGATTATGTCAGGTGGTTTTAGTTGCTAAAGTGCATTTGCCTTTCATTATGATGACATTCTGATCAATTTGAATGCAGAAAAACAATGGCCACAACTTCCCACCTTTCTTTTTTTTTCCAGTTTATTTATTTTTTATTAAAAATTGCCATCTCCTCCCCTCCTCCTCCCCCTTCCCTCCCCTACCCTCCACCCACACCCCCACTCCCTCCCTCTTGAGGCCAAACAGCCATCAGGGTCTCTACACTATGTTGAGTCCAAGGTCCTCCCAACTCCCCCCAGGTCCAGGAAGGTGAGCAACCGAACTGACAAGGCTTACACAGAGCCCGTCCATGTCGTAGAGACCAAGCCCATCGCCATTGACCTGGGCTCCTCGGTCAGCCTCCACCATCAGCCACCCTCAGAGAGTCCGATTTGGTCGCATGTTCCATCAGTCCCATTCCAAGTGGACTTGGTGGTCTCCCATTAGTTCTGTCCTGCCGTCTCAGTGGGTGAACGCGTCCCTCATGGTTCTGACTTACTTTCTCATGATCTCACTCCATCCGCTCCTCATCAGAACTTTGGGAGCTCAGACGCCCCCAGCTAGGTCCTTGGGCAGCTGAGGAGAGGGTGCCAGAAATGTCCAGATCCTATTGCCATACTCATGAATATCTTGCATATCACCATAGAACCTTCACCTGGCATTGGATGGAGAAAATGACAGAGCCCCACATAGGAGCACCGGACTGAGCTCCCAAGGTGCCGATGAGGAGCAAAAGGAGGAAGATCATGAGCAAGGAAGTCAGGACCGTGAGGAGTGCGTTTACCCATTGAGACGGTGGGACAGATCTAACGGGAGACCACCAAGTCCAGTTGGAATGGAACTGATGGAACAGGGGACCAAACCGGGCTCTCTGAATGTGGCTGACGGTGGAGGAGGACTGAGAAACCAAGGACAACGGCAATGAATGTGAACTCTACAGCATGGACGGGCTCACTGTGAGCCTTAACCTTCACCTGGCGATGGATGGAGATAGAGACAGAGCCCCACCTTTCTTAACAGCAGGGAAAAGTTTTATGGAATTGAGCTATACATAAATACTATTTCCAGAGAACATAATAAATATCGTGATTATTAGAAGACAGAAACAGCTTAAAACATTCAACTTCATAACTACTTTATTGCTACAAGTGAAAATAGAAAATATATTCAATTTGGGAATAAAATAGACTTATTTGTCATCATTTATTTGTAAAAAAAAATACCTCTGTTTGAATCATCACAGACTAGAGCATATACAAATACTTATTTTTTTCAGTATAAAGCCCTTTCCAAAGTTGAGCATTTTATTTCATTTTTGACAGTAATTAAATTTATCACCAAGGGTCAGGAATCATCACTAAACACAGGTCAGAAAGATTGAAAGAGCCAGAGGTGCTGGATAACTGCAAGAAAACTGTGTTCTGGTCAGAACAGGGCAGTTGCATATATGAGCTCATAAATATTAAAATAGCTTTAAATTGTCTGGGCAAGCTCAGGCCAAGCAATACCCAAGCATGGAGGAGTTGGAGAGATAGGCACAAAAGACCACCGACTACTGACAACAGACAGCTGTTGGAAAAGGGACAATCGGTTTTTTTAAAGTGGTAGATTGGCCACTCTCCAGAGTAGCAAGGCTAACACTCAAGATTATTTGGGTAGAACATTTCTGACTTGATGAAATTAAAAGAAGGGAGAGAGAGAGTCATTATAGTGTTGAAGATAGTTAGCAGACTGATATTTGAGTTGGACTATGAAGAATTCAGTACCTTATGTAAGGAATGTTCTCAATAAAATACCACTCAGCAGATGGATGTCTAAATCAAACTGGTAATAATTAAGTAAATTCATCCTTAGAAAAACAATGGAATTCCAATGCAACAGAGGAATGATGAGGCAAGTTTAAGAATACAATAGATTCCCTCAGGAAATTAGAAAAATCTAAGTTTTACTGCATCTTTCTGTGACCAATTTACATTTTTAAAAATTTTATTTAATTTCTTATTATGTATTATTATGTTATAGTCTAGGACTCAACTCCTCCTATATCCACATAGGCAGAGTTTGTGTTGGGACCATGGGCTCCAAAATAAATGCAGAGAGACTTTATATTAATTATGAATCTTCAGTCAATAACTCGGATTTCTTACTAGCTAACACTTATAACTTAAATTAACCCATTGATATTAATCTATATTCTGCCATGTGGTATCACCTCTCTTTCACCTTGTACCTCCTGTTTCCTCTCTGTGTCTGGCTGGCTACTCCTCTGAGTTCCCCTTCTTCTTAGTGTCCTTAGTCTGGTTCTCCCACCTAACCTTACCCTGCTCAGCTATTGGCCAGTAAGCTTTTCTAAACCAATCTCAATGACATATTCATACAGTATAAAGGAATATTCAGCACATCCATACTACCTTCCTACTCCCTCAACTCTATGTTCTCTTGCTCTCTCAAAAAATATTAAGAAAAGCAACAATAATAAAATTCCCCAAAGCAAAATGCTAAAGATCCAAATGGACAAACTTAAAAATAAAGAAAATCAATTAGAAAAAAAGTTACTAAAAGTAAAGAAAAGACAAAGTGTTTGGGTACACATACATACATGATATAAAAAGAAAGAAAGCAATGAGTCTGTTTTTTGTTGGATAACTACTCCTGGTCTGGGGTATGATTGACATGCCTAAAGTTGCTGCATTGGAAAGAAACTGTTTTCCCCCTCTTTAGCAGGTATCAATTGCAATTAGTCTCTTGTTTAAAATGACACTTAGTGTCCTCTTCTCCTTCTCAGTGTTGGGATTTTGCCTGGCTTGAACTTCTCCAGGTCTTGTGTGTGCTATCTCCATCTATCTGCAACGGTCCTGTTATATCTGGAAGATGCTGTTTTCTTGGAGTTATTCACCATCTTCTGCTCTTATAATCTTTTTATATCTATAAAGATCCTTGTTCCATGAGTGAAGGAGTTTGATAATGACATTTCATTTAGTGTTGAGAAATTTAGAGTCCCTCACTATATGCACAATGTCTAGTTGTATATCTTTTAGTTCATTACCATTTAGTGAGAGAAGAATCATTTTTGAAGGGGGTCGAGTAATAATTTGCTCTATGGGTATAAAATATGTCATTAGGAATAATTTTATTGGTATATTACTTTAGCTGAATAATAGTATTAAGGTTTCCCCTGTACTCATGACCTATCTAGTCTCAGGTTTTGGCTACTTGAATATGCCTTAAATTCAATTTTAGAAGGGTAATTTGTTACTACCATAAGTGTGCCACTTGGCAGGCAAGTTTCTGCTGTAAGTTGCATGTTTGTAACTAAGTGATACTGATAGTTAGCTTTCTCATCTGGTAGTGTTCAGAGTACAGTCCAGTACCACAAATGCTAGTTAGGATGGATGTAGCTTCTATTTCATCACCCACTCAATTTCTCCATGTCCTATTAAATAAGTGAATTTTTTCCTTATTATGATATGAAAAGTATCTTCCCTTACCTGGTGTGGGAAGTCCTTCTGTATATGTGTTGCTTTTATTGGTTAGTGAATAAAGAAACTCCTTTGCCTGTGACAGAGTAGAGAAGAGCTAGGTGGGGAAAACTAAACTGAATGCTGGGAGAAAGAAGGCCCAGTCAAGAAGATGCCATATAGTC
Source organism: Arvicola amphibius (assembly GCF_903992535.2). Taxonomy (NCBI): domain Eukaryota; kingdom Metazoa; phylum Chordata; class Mammalia; order Rodentia; family Cricetidae; genus Arvicola; species Arvicola amphibius. The sequence goes on along the minus strand of NC_052056.1, from coordinate 30,137,562 downwards.
GCCAGAGGGGAAAGATGCAAGTTGCTAGTTAGAACCTTGCCAGTAGGCCACGAACCTCGTGATAAAATATAAAATAATAGAAAATGGGTTAATTTAAGAGATAAGAGTGAGCTAGAAATATGCACAAACTAATAGTCCAAGCAGTGATTTATTTAAAACAGTTTCTGTGTGGTAATTTCGAGTCTGGGCTGCCGGGAACGAATAAGTGGGTTCCTATAACACTTGCACGTAAAACCTCCAACTGCCAAGGGAGCTGACCATCGCCTTTATGAGCTGCAACATTCAGGAAAGTGGCTCTATATCGCCACTGGACAGTACAAGGGTATGAGTGAGCTGGTCCGTAGAATGTGAACCTGAAAGATCTGCCCCTACCCCTCATCTGCCACATGGTGGCACAGGCAAGGAAGAGATGTCTTCCTCTACTCCTCTATTCTTGAGGTGGGTGGGAGAGTTTACCCTGAGGTCACAAGAGCTAAAAAGCTGCCTATTCCCTTCACCAGCTGCTGCACTCAGGAGAGCAGGCTCTGCACCTCACCTGGGCAGCACAGTAGAACTGGCCCTGTTCGTGCAGGTGTGGAAGTTCCAAACCTGAGGGCTTGAAAGCAGGAGAACTGGCCTAGGGTGTCAAGCCATCCTGGTCAAAGGTCAGAGGATTCAAACCTACTTATGCTCCTTCTTTTGAAATAGGAGGTTTGACTTAGAGAGTGGCTGCCTACAGGATGCTTGATCTAGGGTATGTTCATTTTTCTCAGGAATTAATGGCTTGAAGTCATAAGTATTGAAGTAAGTAACTGTTATGGTTTTTCCTTGTATCATGTTAAAACAGTTTTTTGCCTTCCCCACTTTTGTGCTGGGGCATAAAAGTGCATGAAAAGTAAACACAGGCAAAATTCAGCATCCACTAAGTTGCCCTCCTGGTACTATCCTATAATTATGCATTTCTTTCCTATCTATATTCCTCCTACCTAAAATTTCTAATTGTCACATCCCTACCCAGGAATGTTTGAACCCACTGCAGCTAGGATCATGGAAGAAGTCATCATCCTAAAAGGTTTCTCGTGACGGTGTGGATAATAGATTTTAAGCTTTAAAATGCATGCATTTCAATTTGAATAACTGCAAGAGTTAGGAAGCTATTAAGAGACGAGGAAGAAGAGGAGATCTGCCAAGGAAGAGGTTATAGTATAATATAGTATGGGATGGTACAGTATATGGTGTTATAAAGACATCAGGGGAAATTAAGATAGTAGGATTAAATGCGCAGGGAGATGGGACCGCAAGGTAAGGGGGGAAATATGGGGAGGGAAACTAACAGTAACAACATTTGAAATTCCTTCTGGAAACCATAGAAGCTTCTATTTAGAAATGTCATGAAATGTATACATATCTAGAAGTAATTTAAATAGTGTCATGTAAACAAGAGAGGCAGCGCTACAACTTGACATCTTATGTCACCAAACAAAACCTGCTGTGCCTGGAATGGGATATACCTTGTTGAGTGGTTGGCCAAAGGGGTCTCATAGACACCCCAAACCCAGGCTATTGCCAGGACAGTTAGTGTAATTTGCATTTTTAACAAATCCTCAGATGTATTTCAAGGATGCTTTAAGAAAATTTTAGAGACTGCGTATCTTTAAATTACAGAAATGCATTCTTCCCACAATTCTTCAGGCTAGGAATGTAAATTGGAGGTTTTCAGCAGGATTAGACTTTTCTGGGTTTTAAGTCAGATGGTGGCCTCCTTGTTATGATCCGACATGTTATTTTCTTTCTCTTCCTCACACACTCTCTCTTTCTCTCTCTAAATACATATATACATATATGTGATATTTTTCATAGAATTTTTATATAAGGATCTAATACTTGGCACATATTTGGTTAGGAATGACACTAACAACCTCACTCTAATTCAGTCATCTCCTGAAAGGTAGATTCAACCAGAGTAACATTACAAAGTACCAAGAGTTAAGTCTTCAATATATAAATTTGACAGAACACATTTCAACACATGCTTCCTGGCTTGCACCACACTGAGAACCTTCAATGCATAGATCAGAAATAAAGCTAAAATTTTGCTGTGTAATACTGATAGTGATTAGGATAATTAATGGACTACTACCTGTGAAGAAAACTCAATGTGAGTTTCAGTTAAAAATGTGCCAAAGATTGACAGTTATATGGTAGCAGAAATATGGAGGGGTGAGTTGGTAAGATAAAATGCAATTTCTCTCACTTAATTAATAGCATGAATATTTCCCTATAACACTGTTTACTGAAAACTAGGCATTTTCAAGTATTATCTTTTTTTTTTTTTGTTGTTGGATAGACAATTTTCTCATTAGCGTTTCAATTTGTGTGAAGAGATACTATGACCAGGGCAACTCTAATAAAGGGATAGCCTTTAATTGGGGTGAGTAACACTTTCAAAGGTTTAGTGCATATCATCATGGTGGAACAAGGAAGCATGAAGGCAGGCATGGTGCTGGAGAAAGAGCTGAGTTCTACACCCTGATAGGCAGGCAGCAGGAAGTGAACCGAGACACTGGGCATGACTTAAGCATATATAAGTCCTCAAAGCCAACCTCTTCAGTAACACACTTCCTCCAACAAGGCCTTACCAACTCCAGCAAAGACACACATCTTAATAGTGTCATTCCCTTTGAGCTTATGAGGCAATTACATTCAACCTACCACACTCATAGGGAAGAGTAGACTTTCTAAACTTATGGAGGTGTTTGATTTGGTAGGATTATAGTAATTACAGTTATTTATTCCATGGAGTATTTCAAGATAATTGGGACAGGAGCTTCAAGTACCTTTGCTAATTACTAATATAATCTTCTTTCATGCTATTTATTTACTGTTCATACTTTGAAACTGTGAGTCACAAAGCATTCCCAACAAAAACATTTGGCCATATTGTGCTTTCCTTAACTTTTATAAACTCCACATCAAATCAATACAAACAGAGCCATTAAAAGTTTAGGTTACTCATTGCTTCATCTCACTACTGGATATTCCAATCATTGTCCCTTTCTGACCACTAAAGAGTTGTGACAATTTAAAAATGCTTTCCAGTTTTACTATATGCCTAAAGAAGATGGGGAGGTTTATGAGTCTCTTTTGTATTATAAATTTTTATTTTTAAATCCAACAAGCATGTATCCCTAGTAGAAAATTTTCTGGATACCTACCTCATCATGACCCTAATAATAATACTTATTACTATACCTAAATAAGTCAGAGCTTGGAACACAGTTCACAATCACTAAAGCCAGAGAAGGGACAAGCATTTCAGAATACAAATTTGTGGAGAAGTTTTGAGAAATTATTGACATAGCCAGAACCTGGAAACAACCTAAATGTCCTTCAACTGAAGAATGGATAAGAGAAATGTGGTACATTTACACAATAGAGTACTACACATCAGAAAAACATAATGACCTCTTGAATTTTGCAGGAAATTGATGGAGCTAGAAAATATCATTTTGACTGAGGTAATCCAGACCCAAAAAGACAATTATCACATGTACTCACTCATAAGTGGTTTTTAAACATAAAGCAAAGAAAACCAGCCCACAAATCACAATCCCAGAGAACCTAGACAACAATGAGGACCCTAAGAGAGATATACATAGATCTGATAACATGGGTAGTAGAAAAAGACAAGATCTTCTGAGTAAATTGGGAGCATGAGGACCTTTGGAGAGAGTTGAAGGGGAAGGGAGAGGCATGGAGAGAGCAGAGTAAAATGTAGAGCTTAATAAAAATCAGTAAAAAAAAAAAAAGAAACAAAAAGCATACCAACAAAGGTGATCAACGTCAGCGTGGTCAGAGATTACTCTGCTTCTGTTATCTAGTAAAATATCTAAAACTACATCATTTATTTCTCCTACTTCTGCAGATTGAAAGTCCAATACCCAAGTACAATGAAATTTCATTTCTTCTGAGGTCTCTCTTCCTGGCTTATAGATGTCAGCTTCTTACTATATATTCTCAGTAGCTTACTGTAGCTTCTTCTTTTTTTTTTTTTTTTTTTTTTTTTGGTTTTTCGAGACAGGTTTCCCTGTAGTTTCTAGAGCCTGTCCCGGAACTAGCTCTTGTAGACCAGGCTGGCCTCAAACTCAGAGATCCGCCTGCCTCTGCCTCCCGAGTGCTGGGATTAAAGGCGTGCGCCACCACCGCCCGGCTGTAGCTTCTTTGTGTGTGTAATCTTAATTTCCCCCATCCACGTGTAGAGTTTGCTTATGTGTCTTTACTTTGAATTAGGGCCCCATCTTATAACTCCAATAATTAATTCATTTTTCAATGTTCTATATTTATTTTAATTTTTGAAAATTATTTCTCTAACTTTTGAGAGTAGAATATGCATCATTTCCCTTTTTCCTTTCTACCTCCAAGCTGTTCTTATTCTCTTTCAAATTCATGACCACTTTTTTCATTAACTCATCTTACATACATGCATGCGTTCGATCTTCTCCCTATGTATATATTATTTGTATGTATACTTTCAGATCTGTCATTTGGTATTAGATCACCACCTGATGAGTTCTTTTCTGTGGAAGGCTTTTTCTCCTGCTCTCACTCTTCTTAGTTGCCTACACATATTTATTTAGAGAGGATGCTTTGTAGCATTTTCCTCATCCACTTGTGTGTCTATTGTAGCTGTCTGTTGTATTTTGAGTAAGAATGATTCCTTTAGCTCATATATTTGAATGCTTGCTCAACAGAGAGTGACACATATTGAGAGGGATTAGGAAAGGTGGCTTTGTTGGAGGAAGTTTGTCACTGGTGGTGGTTTTTGAGTTTTCAAAGGCCCAAACCAGGCCCAGTATCTCTCTTCTCCTGCTGCCTGTAGATCTGTAGTAGAACTCTCAGCTGCTTCTCTTATGTCTGCTTGCATGCCACCATTCTCCCCATAGTAACAAAAATGGGCTAAACCTCTAAAACTGTAAACAAGTTCCAGTTAAATGCTTTCCTTTATAATGGTTACCACAGTCATGTTGTCTCTGCACAGAAACATAGCACTAATTAAAACCTGGTCATTGTTTAGCCATAATAGGGCAGTCATGTTGGTGATACTTTGTGGGTATATCTTATGATATTACTAGGAGACACAACCTCTGAAAAAGCCAAGTCCCTGATCATCTGACTCTTACAATCTTTCTGCCTCCTCTTTCACAATGTTTACCAAGCCTTAGGTGCAGGAGTTGTGCTGTAGGTGCAATCATTAGGACTGGGCTTTACATTCTGCATTTTGATTGGTTGTAGTTTTCTGTAATGGTCTATATCAGTTGTAAAGAGGTTTCTTTGATGAAGTGAGAACTAAAGTATATGAACTTACTAAGGTATAAGAACAAAACTTAGAATATACTTAGGGGTTATGCTGGTTTAGTTGAGTGGTACTTGTAGTTTCTTCTTTAAGGTATATGACATCACTTGCCCTAGGGAGATGACTAGGTTTCTTGTACCAGGAATGTTTTTCCTCTTGTTAATAGGTCTCAATTCCAATTAGAGAGCTGTTGGTTTCCACCAAGGTATGGTATGCATGGGGTTACTCTTTTATTCTTTTTATTGTTATGTCTCATAGGTATTGTAGCTGGGTAGGGCTATTGGTTGCTTCCCTCCTTTGGAAACTTGCATGGCACCTTCTGCTACTATAAAAGATAGTTTCCAGAAAGGAGACTTTCAGGTCAGTTTTATCTCAGGGATCTCTTAAGTACGTGGTTTCACAATTTGATACGTGCATATGATATGTCTTATGAAAACCACTAAAAATTTCCTCCCTTCCAATCCTTCCATAGCTTTCCCATCACATTTCTTTACAACCTAATTGTATTTCTGTAGTCTTTATATTTATTTACAGGCCAGGATTGAATCTTGTCAACTTTCATTCATTACTTCATATAGCCATATTTTTCAAAGGATGCCAAGAATATGAACTATAACGAGGGATGAAGTAAAAGTGCTAGGTTAATACAGATTGATTTCTATCTTGCCCATTGAGTAATGAAGAGAAAATGCATTTTTAAAACTTTCCTCAAATTAAGAAAAAGAAGAATTCTAACCTAGATAAATACAAGGCATGGGTTTGGAAAAGAATCACATATTTTCCTCAAATCTGAGCCAGCTCTGAGTCTGGATTGTGGTGCACAGTGTCTGTGTTTCCTCTTTGTTTATTCTGATTCTGTCTGCATCCTTTGAAAGGAAATGAAAAAAATAACAAAATATGTCCAACTTAATAAGTTATTATCTCAATCAACTTGTTAAGCTATTTTGTTAATACGTAAGGTAGTACAAAAGACTCCTCACTGAAATGGGATAAGATTTGGATGATGGACACATATTTTGAATTGAAGTTAGTTTACCATATATTAAATTATTACAAAAAAGACAAATCATAACAAAGAAAAGAAATGTTAAGCATGATTGATACAGAATAGAATTCTGTATTCTACAAACCAAAGGCAAGAAGGCACATAGATGCAAGTCTACAGGATCTGTTGTTCAAAGTGAAGAAATACAAAGGAATAAAAATAAGTAATGTAATGCATTCAAGTTTTGTAAAATAATCATTTTCCTATGACAGTATACAGCCTAATTCCTTTTGGAAGAGCATAAGAAACAATTGCACATTGCATTCTCATATTTAAAGAAAGAGATTAAGGAGATGGCTTGTTGTTCCCATGGCACGGGACCCCCAAACAAGACCACCACAGAGTTGGTATCTGATGAAAACACACTGGGGTTTATAGATTACAAGTTACATAACTGGGACTAAAATCCAACACACTGCATCAGCGGTGGAGGAAAATGGCCCCGAACCTTCAGGATAAGAGAAATTTTAAAGGAAAATAATACAGAGTGGCATAAGCCTTGGCATTTCGGGATTGTGTAAAAGTATACAACTTTGAATTTTTGGTTGAGGTATAGGGGATTTTCAAAACAGCGGGTAATCAGATACCTACAAGGACATTTGAAACAAACAGATTAAACAGATATTGCTTGGACACCCTGGTGGAGTCACTTTGACCAGGAAATGTTTATGATTTTGCTGGGCTGAATTTACCCTACTTACTAAGGTCCTGTCTAAAATGGAATCCTTTTCAAAATGGTTTCTGTTCTGCTCTTTCAGGCTCAGTAGAGTAAAAAACGCTTACTGCACGAGCATGTCAAAGTTCACACACCCAGCGCCCTTGTAAAATCCAACCAGTATGGCTCCCACCTATAAACAACCCATCAGTGGTAAGGTACAGAGCCAGGTGGATCCAAGGAGCTTGCAGGCTAGGCAGGTTAGCCACAAGGCAAGTTAAAAGTTCAGTGGGAGAGCCTGAGATGGAAAGATCTAGGAGAAGATGAGGAAGTGAAGGGGAAGCTCAGCCAATCACATTCTGTTTATAGGATGTGTCCCCCTAAGGCCAAGAATTACTTATAAATCTTGCGGGTGCACTTTCTGCTTCCTCTTTGGTTTCCTGCGCTCCTGACATTCGCAGGATCTTTGGTCGTGAGTTTTCCCTCATTTATTAAAATCTTTTAAATAGAGCTGGTCTGGTTATTTATTAATTGACCTCGCCCCCTACAAGGGAGGGAAAAACCATGATCTAAATATGTTTCATGAAAGAAAAAACTATTTTCAATTAAAAAATATGGAGAAAGAAAGAAGACACCTGTCATTGACTTATGGTTTCCACATGCACACACCCAACTACCCTCACATGCCCTTAATGAATGGAAATGCACAGTCTAGATTAGCTAATTATTAAGTGGATCAGGAATTACTGTCCCTTAACAAACATTGTAAATGTTATTCCAAAATTGAGATCTAAAATTTTCTGATTAGGTTTCTCATACTTGCCATTTTATATATCTTTCCAACAAATATTGATTAATTTTGAAGCGAAGTAGATGTTATTATGAAAAAAGTCTCTAAACAGGCCAAAAACCCAAGCCAAAGAGCTGTATCAGAAATGTGAATGAGCACTGAAGTTCTGTGTGCAGTTAGGTGCCCTAAACTATGTGTTAAGTCTCTCTGAAGCCCAATTGTATTTATGGGCTCAGATTTTCTATATTTATACTTTTAAATAGCAAATCCAATGAGCTAACTTAATTAAAAATAAGTGCAGGACAAGCAAAACGTATTCCCAGGACTGATGTGGCCTGCACAATGAAAGCTTCTCCAATTTTGGAAGATTAAATATGAGTGGCACAAATATGACTAACTGACCTTGACTTTTTGTTCAGGTATTTTGTAGTCTTTGAAAGTCTTGCTAGTTTGTACACAATTTTCTATTGTCTGATCTCATTTACTGACACTCAGCCTTTCTGTCAGTGCAGTAGAATGCCTCCTTCTCTGTGGTTTCCACCGACAACACACACCAACTTTATTTGTGTAGAACTACAGGCTAGCCTATTGGCTCTCAAGTCTTTAGTAACTTGTCACTTCTGGAATTAATTAAAATCTCCTTAGGAGAACTTTGGTCTTAAGTGCCTGGTTTCTGGATAATTTTTTACAGCCTTGTCTTGAACCTTGCACACTCACTTGTCACTTAGATGTTTTTGGTTTAGCTTGCATTTTCTGAATCAGAATAGCAGTCTGTCTTGATCACAGAGTTCTCTTCTCATAGGATGCTTTTACAAGTTGCAGCAGCCTAGCTCATTCTGAGTCTTTTTTTTCTTTAGAAATTTGAAGGTGTTTAAGGTGTTTTCAGAAATATTGTCTTTGAAATCCTCGGCAGAACTGATTTTCTTTACTTTTAAGATCATCTATCATCTGTACATTTTCTCATAGCAGCTCATCCATTTGTTTCAAATGTTTCATTTCAGTACCCGTTTGAAATATCAACACCTGAAAGCAAGATCCTAGCTTTATTCATCCTGGTGAAGTATCTAGTTCTTGATGAGTCTATCATTAAATAGTTAACAGTGTTTTTAACCTTCTCTAGTGGTAAATTTTAGTCTATCATGAATGTGTCCTACAATTAAAATATGAACTTCTAAATTAACTATACATTTCTAAAGGTGGTAATTATAGTTCATTTTCATATATTCATTAGCATGCCAAGTATTTTCCTAATGAATAATCACAAAAGTTTTTTTATAATCTTCCTTATCAAGGGCAAAGAGATTATCTACAATTAGCTAAAATATGGCTTTCACCGATATTTAAAATTAATGACAGGTATATTGACATAAGTAATATGCAGGTATTTTAAATACCTCAACTAGATATTATTTTTCAATGCCGAGAAACTGGGTTCTTCAAGAATGTAAAACTAACTTAAAATACACTTTTAAAAAATCTATAAATTATATTACTTTAGCAGCATTCATAGGGTGCAGGTGACAGTTAAAAAAGTCAAAGTTGATTGGTCCAAGAATTAATAGAAAGAAATTTTCTTGAAGAACTATGGTATAGTTATGACAATATTATGACAATATTTTTATGAAATTTATATTTCTATTTTAAAATCTAGAAGCAATATGTTTTTAGCCTTGAGCAACGGCTAAGTTAGAAAAGGCTAACCCTGTAAATGTGATGGACTAAGTTAGTATCCCCGGACAGAATGGAAAACTGCCTCAGTAGCACCTGTCTGACATTTAGTACTTAACCATGGTGAGATAGGAAGCAGAAGCCATCCCAGTATATAAAGAAAACACCCAAAGTTGCCTTCTGACCTCCACACCTGCACAATGGCAATCTCAGAAATGTCTAAACAATCTGAAACACATACATATCATGTGTGTGCATACACACATACACATGTACACACTGAGAAATATAAAAATGTGTTTTTAATGAGTTATTTTATAACAAATATAACTTATTTAACAGCAATTAGAGATGCTGATTTTTGTTCCTAGTTTATGTGTGCTTTAGTTATTTATATAAAACTTAAGAAGTATCCTATAAAAGATTACATCAATAATAAAACTAGGTAGGGTGACTTACTTAAGTAACGCATTATTTCTAGTCACCTAGTACTATTGTCAACACAAAATTTTGAGTGATGTTGCTGGAATTTCCTCTACCAAGGCCATTTTCTGCTTCATCTTAGATCTCTGAAGATCCCAATATGCAAAGAAGAGAGGTCAGGTTTGTCTGACCTTGAAAGTTGTTAGGAAAACATTCGAGTTATTAACTTCAGCAATATATCATTTTGTAAAATCAGAGAAAACAACATTTTCTGGAAGTGTCGCTCTTTCCCTGGTGCTTTCCCGGTCTCAAGTTAATTCACACATTTTAGTTTTAACCCCAAAAGATTGTACTACACCATTTATTAAACCACAGGAAAACCTTGAAATGCTGATTTAATTCCAAAGTAGCAAAAGTAAATCTTTAGCTTAAAATAAAGTAAGAAAACTCAACTCTTCTATTTCACTTAAAATAGAATGAAATGCTTCTTTATAAAGACTTTTAGCACTTACATCAATAAAAAATTAATATACTTCCTTTTTTAGTTTTGCTATCTTCTCATTGCTAAAAAATAAAAAAAACAACATAAAGATGAAGGGAGAAAGATTGGAGATCAGAGGTAAAATGAAAGTCGGGAGGTGGAATGCTGGATGTGGAAAGGCTTAAGCAAAGAAGGGTATAAGAGTGTGTGTGAAATCAGGGGTAGAGGGAAGGTTAAGCTAATAGAAGGGTGTATAAAAATGAAATATGGACCCCCAGTGCCAGGGAAGATCTTCAGCATCAACTTTATGCAGTTTACAACCTAGGGTCACCATGAATAAGAGCCGCCATTGCTATTAAGGTAAGCTGACATCCACTGATTCTTACCCTCTTGAGAGCACTGACTGATGCCGATGCCAAGTGATGTCAAGCTTCCCCCATATGCTATTTTCTACACATGCCACTTTCTTAATAGGCCGGTTCGCTTCTCTTACCCATTTTACGTTTGGATGCTTTGCTTTCTTATTATTTTGCTTTTAAAGGCCCTCTTGAACTCATAGCAACTTCGACGAACACTTCGAAATTAGGCCTGTCAACGCTGCCATAGAATCAGGAGTGAGTTTGTACTTTCTATGAGAAGCTCACGCCACAGAAGAAGCTACTGAAGCTCTGAGCGAAGAGTGGAAGGGACGGCGGTCCCAGCATGGGTGGGAACAACAAACAAGGTTTTCCCCTTAAAGCAGGTGTCTTCGCCCATGGCTGAGTGTGCCTGTTGTTGAGGAAATGGCATCTTTTTTATTGACCAAAGAGAACTGGAGAGCAGAGGTGCAAGTCCATTCAGGGAGCCATTGTGGATGAAACTCAGAATGTTCTCAACTGGGTTGTTTTTTAAAAAAGAAGAGAAGGCTGTTCCTGGAATGACAGACACTGCTGCACCTTGCAGCTGGGGCCCAAATGAGCTAGCAGAATCCAGAGGCTTTCAATATCTCTAAAGAAGATATATCCACCAACATGTTATCACACATCCCTCAAGCAATAAAAGGTAAGAAGTTCCAGACCAAAAAAAAAAAAATGAAATATAGAAACCTGCTATCTCACAACCAAATTATAAATGTAACTGGAGGGGCATGACCGTATTATATATAGGAAGTAGTTGTACCAAAATGAAAGTTTAAGAAGGACTGAAACAAGTCAGAAAGGGAGAGAGAAAAAGGTATGGGCCAGTGTAACTAAAACCAACACCTTATGGAAATCTACTACTTAGTACGCCAACTTCAAAATATGATTGAGAGAAAAATAGGGAGACATGATAATATGTATCTTTTATTCCAAAACCCCAGCACACTTGGTATTTCTTTCTTTGATTTTGAGGCCAGCCTGGTCTACATTGTATGTCCCTGAATAACTAGATCTGCACAATGAGATCTAAAAATATTAGTGCTTTGGTGGAGATTCTTGCATAGCTGGACAATGGTATTCTAAGAAGACATGGGTTATTAAACATGGAATACATATCCAGCAGTTACTTATTGGTTGAGAAAAGTCCAGAGACACAAAAAGTAACCCAGGTTATTGCTATTTTTCTAGGCTGTTCACCATAACTAGGTGATAAGACCAGATTGTTAAAGATACCACACACATTGGCTACATGACATAGCAAAAACAATCTCAAGCTCATTGAAAAACCCTCTACCTGTTTTATAGTTTTCATAGTCTTAGAAGATGCTATGATGAATACAGCACTGAACCCTATATCCTACAATACAGAAAGGCCAGACAAGATTGAACCATGGTTGCAGTAATGGTATAACTGTTAAGGAGAAATCAACTGATTCCAAATTGAATTTAAGGCTTACTCCACAATAAGGATTTCACATTTGGAACTGTGAACCTGGTCAAAAGTTCAGGATCATAAACCATGGTCCTTTAGGAGAAACTACTATTATTTTTCTAACTGGTCAGGTTGGCAAACTTCCATATAAATGTTTATCTTTATAGCTACGGATCTGAGATACTCTCAACCTTGATCAGAGAATCTGTATTTTGCATTGGATTTGTTTCTTTGTAAAAAATGGAGAGCAAATCAACATAGGATGCTTTGAATTACATTGAGCCTGGGCAGGGAACAATTGATACATCTGACAGTTTAAAAACATATATTTTATTATTTATTTATTATTTATCATAAATTTTCATTACATTATGCAGGAAAGAAAAGTTCTCAATTTCTTTCTTTCTTTTCCCTTTTCTCCCCAAGAGGAGGAAGAGTCCCAAGAGTAGGCAACAGAGTCAGAGATGCACTTGCCCTCTCTGTTAGGTTAGCTAACAACCCTAATATATATGGAGAGGACCTGATGCGAACCCAAGGATGCCTGGTGCTTGCTGTTTCAGTCTCTGAGAGCCCATGTGAGCACTGCCTAGTTGATTCAGTGAGCCATGCTTTCCTGGGGTCCTTTTTCCTCTCTGACTCCTACAATCTTCCCTGATCCCCACTTTTCTGAGAAATTCAAGGGTCTTCAAGGAAGGGACCCAATGGAGACTTCCAATTTAAACTCCTCTCTGTATAATATCTGGCTGTGGGTCTCTGCACCTGCTCCTTTCTGCTGCCAGAGGAAGTCCTTCTGATGACGATTGGATAAAGTACTGATCTATGAGTACAGCACAATGTTGTCAGGAATCAATTCACTGATTTTTTTCCTGCCTGTTGTGTTTGATTTTACCCTGGGTTTCTGGGCTACCCAGTTTCTGGGTTCTGGATATCCGAGCAGAGTCATCATACTCCCTCTCCTGGTGTGGTGCTCATGTTAAACCAGACATCAGCTGGCCAGTCCGACAAGTTCTAGGTCACCATTGCTCCAGCACATCTTGCAAGCAGGGAAGATTTAGGTGGAGGATTTTGTATTGCTTGGTGTTCAGGTTTTTCTTTTCATAACCTGCAGGATTCCTTCTCCTACCAAAGAATCTAGAATGTAGAGGTGAAAGCTCCTAGCCTGTACCACCTCAACTTCTCTAGTTCAATGACCTGCATAGATTTTGTTCTGGGTAATGGGGTCTCTGCTGCCGGTTTTCAGAGGATGGCCTTCTGTCCTATCACCATCCTTGGTTGTTTATGGATCTCCACAGGATGTCCTCGGCAAACAACTCACCTGATTGCAACTCATTTCCACCACTGGAAGCCTTGCCTGGTTACAATATATAGCCAGTCCAGACTCCGACTCCGCCCTTACTAGGAGTCCTCACTAGGGTCAACCTCACAGATTCCAGGAAGTTTCCAATGCACTAGGTCCCCGTATTTTCTGTTTTGTTTTATGTGTTTTGTATGTAATCAAATTATTACTAATTACAGAAGTTTAAATGATTTACTAAATGTGAAGATAAAATGTATCTTTAGCTTTACAGTAGAAAACAATAAAATTCAAATGAGTACAGATCCATAGATTCTTGTCAGAAATATAATAAGCCCTGAGTTAAACTCAAATCATTTATTTAAATAAAGGTTGTCAGTGCTCGGCAAGGGGGAAAATTTATCTTGAGTGACATCTAGTGGAAAAATCTAGAATGTTTTGTATGTTAAATTTCTACTATAAAAAAGCTTCCACTTAAAATATCTCCATACAAGCAGGAAAGTTATGTTTTTTAATAACCAAATGAAAAGTAAAGATGTCTTAGAAAGCCTTGAAATGGAAAGGTAGAATATAAATGTTTATAAATATGCTGTGCTGTAATATTATTGTTGGAAAGGATGTCTATTCCTTCAGTAGCATTAGTTCTTACTGTTACAAAATAAGAACTTCTCTATACTGCTTTATTTGAATAGCAACATCGATTTCTCCAAACTTTTGTTTCTTTGTTAAGTTATGAAATGAAATAATTTGGTCAGGGACATTTATTCTAAACATATATTTTCCTGTGTTTTTGTTTGATTGATGTACAAAATCTGATCTTTTGTTCCTATTATTTAGGAGGACACTGTAACATTTCCCATTGCTCTTTGACTGTTAATTTTAATAATGTGCAAATTATACCTAACATTTATGATTGTTATCCCTTTGTAACTAGCCAGCTATTTGCTCTTGAGGCCACGCTGTTCATGTACTGTTCGTTATGCTTTTCTATGTCTTTGTAAGTTGCAATGTCTGTCTTAGTAGTGCATTATGTGGTGTTTGACCTTCATGTTGCTAATACGTGTTTGTGTATGGCTTAAGTCTTTTATGAACCCTGTTCATCTCATACCTTTCCCTTCTCATGTCATTCAGTTCATGTTCCCATTTTGTGGAGTAAATTGACTTTTATTGTTCTCCTCACCCTGGTGCTTTCTTTTTTTAGTGTTTGCCACTAAAGCCAGGCATTCTTTCCAAAGCAGAACTTTCTGAGCTGTAATTACATCGCTAATGAGCCCTTTGTTTTTGTGCACACATTATTTATTCCTTTGCCCCATCTACTTTCAAACTGGTCCTGAGCTTATAAGTGACTGATAAATGACAAAATGACAAGGTCAATACCCACTGAAAGGAGAATCCTTTACTGGATTTCTCAGTGAACATCCTTTCCCAGCTTCCTCGGGGTCCTTTGACTTCACAGGCATGTACTCTGTTGCCCACACAGGTTTTCTTTATCAAAAATATTTTTCATACAGTCTAATCGAATCACAATTTCCCTTCCTAAAACTCTTCCCAAAATCCTACTGATCTCCCCCCACAAACAACTACATATTGTCACTTTCCTTCTTTTTAGAAAATAAGCAGGCAAACAAGATTTTTTAAATTGGATTTAAGTCCCAGATCATGAGATGGCACCCACACTGGACACTGCTGAAGTACCCAAAAGCCTGAGACTAGATTGTCCAGGGAATTAGGGAAATATCAAATACTACTGTCTGGCTATAGTAACGTACCAATAAAATGACTTCTGACAGCATCTGTTATATTCATAGAACCATGCTTTGCTCAACCTTCATCAGAGAGGCTTCTACCTGCAGCAGAGGGGAACCAATACAGAGACCCACAGCCAAGTAAGATGTAGAGAGTGAGAGATCTTGGAACATTGGGATGTCTCTACCAAATCCCTCCCCTCAGGGAACTCTGTAGAAGAGGAGATATAAAGAGCACTGGAGTCAGAGGGATGGAGGACTCGAATGAAATAAGTTCTTCTAAACACAGCAGAACCAATCCACATCTAAACTCACAAAAACTGAGGCAGAGTGCACAGGACATGCATGCTTCTGCACCAGATGGGGTGCAAGATTTGAAATAAGAAGCGGACACATACTCCCTTCCTAACCCAGAAGCCACATCCAATTGATAACAATTGCAAATGAAACTGTAGTTTTTTCCAAGGGAATCTCAATAGGGAAACAAACTACTCTTAAGGTTAGGCTATATACCCAGAAGTGGATGGTGAACAGAAAACAAATAGCATCCCTAGAGGTTTCTTAACTCATATCATATCAGGGGTCATTTGGGAAGTCCTTCTGCATATGTGTTGCTTTTATTCATTAATGAATAAAGAAGCTCCTTTGACCTGTAATAGGGCAGATTAGAGCTAGGCAAGAAAACTAAACTGAATGCTAGGAGAAAGTAGGTAGAGTCAGTGAGATGCCATGAAGCTGCCAGAGGAGACAAATGCCAGAACTTTCCGCAGTAAGCCATGACCTCGTGGTGATACACAGATTAATAGAAATGGGTTTATTTATGATGTAATAACTAGATAGCAATATGCTTAAGTGATTACCCTAGCAGTGATTTAATTAATATGATTCCTGTATGATTATTTTCGGTCTGGGCAGCTGGGAAGGATGAAGGGGCAGTCTCCCCCAACACAGGGTTTTTTTTTTTAAATTTTATCTTTTATTTTTATTAATCAATCAATCAGTCAGTTATTTTGTTCTCTTCTTTTAACCATATTATCTACAGATCCTTAGGGTATGTATTATGGCTTCTAGTTTAGTGGGTTTTTTTTATGGGATTCCTGAGTGGATCTTTGCATCTATGTGTAGTTCTTTTGCCTTTTCTTGGGCTCTTTTTATTCTGCTTTTTTTTATCCCCTTCTCATGGGCTTCTATATTATTATCATCCATTATTTGCCTGTTTGTTAAAATGATAGACAGAAAGGAGTTGGATCTGAATGGGAGAGAGGGAGGAGGAACTGGACAGAGTAGAGATAGGGAACTCTAATGAGGCTATATTGTATGGAAAGTTTCTCAATAAAAGAAAAAAGTAGGTATATTTTAATATGTTGAGAAACTTCTAAACAGATTTCCATATTTTTTGTAATGATTTATGTCCCAAGAAACAGTGGGCAAGGTTGCACTATTCCACATCCTTTGCAGCACTTGTATCATTAAATATATTTTGATACTCGTCATTCTCACTGAGAAGATGTGATTTTGATTTGCTGTTCCTTTATGGTATGATTTTGAGCATTGTTTAACAGATCTATCACCCATGTTCATTTCTTCCTTTGAAAAAAATATATTTTCCAAATTAATTAATTATTGATATATAGCATTTTAAACTGATAAATCTGTACGGGTTTAGAGCGTACTTGTAGATGCCAAGAACATGAAATTAAGGGGCAAAGAAAAGTATTGCTGTGACCAACTGGAAATATCTGTGAACCAATAGAACAATTCTTTATCTTAACTGTCATTTTGGATGAAAGGTATATGCATATGACAAAGATGAATAGAGTTACATTTGCCAGTGTGTGTACATACAATTAAAACTCTTGATTTTGATTATAGATATATATATATTCAATTCCGACATCGTCAACTTTCTAGTTGCAATACTTTATAAACAACTTGATGTGCAATTTCCCTCTGTATGCTATGAATATGTTTTATTTCCACTGGTTATTAAAGAATCTGTTTTGGCCATTGGCTTACTAGAGCAAAGCCAGGCAAGAGATATAGAAAGAAAGTAGGCGGCATCAGAGAAATATCATGGAGCTGCCAAAGGAGAAAGTCACCAGCCAGCAATCAGAACTATACCAGTAAGCCACAGCCTCGTGCCGATACCTAGATTAAAAGAAATGAGTTAATTCAAGATGTAAGAGTTAGCTAAAAAATATCCCTAAGCTATTGGCCAAATGAAGTTGTAATCGATATAGTTTCTGTATTATTATTAGGGTCTGGGCAGCCAGAAAAGGAACAACAGTCTCCATCTACAACTGTCCAAGATGGCACCACTTCAATAAAACTTGGAGGATTATGTCTGTATTCTTTAATTTTTACTTAAAAATTTTTTTTCATTGTTTTGATCATGTTCTTTTTCTTCCCACAAAACTTTTCAGATACATCCCCTAACTTCATATTCTGTCTCAGAAGAAGAAAGAGAATGAGAAGGAGAAGGAGAAGGAGAAGGAGAAGGAGAAGGAGAAGAAGAGACAAAAATAATAACAGTAGCAGCATGGAGTCTCTTTTGTGCTGGTCACTATGCTAGGCCATAAGTCCTGCCCTTGCATGAGGTTGATCTATTCAGTGTGAAACCATTAAAGAAAACCAATTCTTCCTTTCCTGGCAGCTGTTAATGACAAATAGCCTTTTCTTTAGAGGTGGACTTTGTGCCCTCTTCTCCTTTTCCACACTGGAATTTTGTCTGTTTTGGCCTATGAAGATCCTGTACATACTGTTGAAAGTCTCTCTGAGTTCATGTGTGCACCTATTCTGCTGTGTTAGGAAAATGCTGATTCAACCTCAGACTCTTACAGTCTTTGTGCCTCCTCTGGCTCCCAGATCTCTTAGTTTTAAGAGGAGGGTGGGATTAAAGCATTCCATTTAAGGCTGAATTTTCAAAAGTCTGTCAATCTCTGCACATTATACAGCCACGAAACTATGACCATCTATCTATCTAATCTCAGGGTCTTGGATACGTTAGTACTGTCATATATGGATTCCATCTCATGAAGCAGGTCTTAAGTCAATAAAAATTAGTTGGTTTCTCGCATAATATTTGTGCCACTGTTGTACCAGTAGATTACCTCTCAGACAGCTCACTACTGTAACCTTCATGGTTCATAGCTGAATGAGATTGATGAGTGTCTTTCTTCTCTGGTAGTATAAAAATTAACTTCTAGTTAATATGTGGATTCTAACAACTGCATTTATAACAACATTACCTTTATTTTTGAGATAAAATATGATTATAATACTTTCCCTTTTCTTTTCATTCCCAAACCATCCTATATACACCCATTCTATCTTTCAAATTTATTACCTCTTTTAAAATAAAATGTTATTACATGCACACACATACATTTTCTAAATGCAAACAGTTCAGTTTGTGTAATGTTATTCTTATATATTTTCTCAGAACTGACAATTTGGTATTAAAAAACCAATTACTCTGTTCTTCTCCGGAGAAGACTATTTTCTCACCCAGCATTACTTAGCTTCCTATAGTTTCTTACAAAGAGTTAAGACCTCATGGGATTACCATTGTCTACTTTGGAATGTCTACTGTTGTTGGACTTTCAGTTCACATCTGAGTAGTCAGGTTGGTGAGACTTCATAGGTGAAGCTTCTGACATTAGCAAAAAGTACAATTTCACAGCAAATCTGGGATCCTCTAGTTTTTGCAGAATTTCTGCCTTCTTTCCTGCAATGTTACTGAAACCAGTTTTGTGTAGGAGGTCCTTCTGTATTTGTGTTGCTATCATTGGTTAATAAAGAAACTGCATTGGGCCTGGTGGATAGTACCATAATGGATAGCTCCTATAATAATGTCCACTTTCCTCAAATTCATTTTTCAGCTTTCTCAGGTGTTACTAACAAAAAAAAAGCATCACATATACAGAAGAACTTCCCATACCAATATCCCATGTTCATCTCTGTCTTTTTCTTTCTGTAGCCTTTTATCCAGTTACTCAATAGTTTTCTGCTTCAGTTACCTGATCAGTGAGATAATGATAAGAGATGCTTTATTTATAAAATTATTATGTGCACTAAATCAAAATGTACAAATATTAGATACCCTGATTGCTAGAATCTAGCTTTGTTTCCTTTCTCATACTGATACCTTTGTCTATAGCATCACCAATAATTGCTTTGGATTGGAAATGGTTTGGATGTCGCCATCAAAGGCACATGTGCTGGCATCTTCATCCTTAACATAGGAATGTAAAGGATGGTAGAAACTTTCAGAGATGGAGAACAGTGGAAGATGAGTAGGTCATTGGAAACTTGGGTTACTGGAGCTCCCTGTTATGGCTAATTCTCACAGTTTGTATTTGAGACCGCCTCACACAATGTTTCTTTTTACTTCTCTGCCATGTTAGCCTTCATTCAAAAGAGTTCTTCATAGAAGCTGAGTTATATTTACTTTCTAAAGCTCTGAGAAAAATACAAACCCTTTTCTGTCATATAGCATTCAAAGCAGAATTACTTTGCAGCAAGAACAAAAATAAAATAACACAATAAAGCCAAGAGATTATTTTTAGATCCCATTTATTTCTAGTATCCCCCTATTAGGTTTCATGTTATTTAAATATTCTATTTTTTTCACATATCTCTGCCTCTTCCTTTTTACTTTTGTCTTTTTTATAAACTCTTATTTTCTTCCCTCACTGATTTATCACTGCAGCCTCTATTGTGACACACAGGTAGAGGTTAATGCGTGTACAAAACTGGGGTAAAGGACAGCATAAGTAGAGGCCACGGTCAACTGATGAAAGCATCATGGTCAGCTAAGAGGAAGGGTGGTGAAAAAGGTCTGTCTCAGGATAAAGAGCAAGATTAGAGACAAGGGACACTACCATAAGTTTGATTTTGACAGGGTACTTTTGGGGTCCAGCCCCGACATAAATTATTTTTCATTCCAGAGGGGAGGTGTGGGAATAAAGACACAACTTACATGACTTTATCGGGAGGGAGTTTTCAGGGATCCCTCATGAAATCCTGAGTTCACATCCTGAAAAATCACCCACGTTTATTTTCAAAACAGCTTTTATACCAAAATGTAAACTGAGGGGGCAATTCGTTAGCCTTCTGTTTCCTAGGTACTGGGCAGAATTACAGTAGGCAAGTCCATACATTTTCATGCCATTTTGTCAGGTCTTTATACCTGTGCCTGCTCTGGATGCCTGCAATGTCACATAGACTGAAAAACACCTCTTCCTCAGGCAACCGCCTAAATTGTAACAGAAGGAGCAGAGCGACATTAGCATATCCTGAATCTTTGTTTAGGATGGCATCAGTTTGTTTCACTATCAAAGGGCTAGGCAATCATCTTCTGTGTGGCAGGTGCAAATTGTGCCTTGCCAGGTCGTTCAGAATTTTGACTGCCTTACAAAGTAGAAATATGTGTCTGTTTAATCCATCCCCTAAAGGGTACATTTGTTAGATTTTTTGAGGTTTTAAGAATATTAATGTAGGAGATAAAAGCAGAAAGAAAATGTTAAACAACATTAAAATTTTGCCAATCAATCCTCCCCCTCCCTGCATTTAAATGCATTTATATTTTCATCTAAGGGAAGTTGTGGAAAGGTGGTGTGTTTGAAGCGCCATCTCTGTCTGAATCTTGAGTTATTGCAATCATTTACCAGCTCACTTCATTGCTTCCTGTCAGGCCAGTCTGATGCATTGAAGAATCTAAGCTCAGCCATGTTACTCTGCTTTTTAAGAGTTTTTGTCAAGTCGTCAGCATCCGTGAGCAGTTTCAATGGCTATGTGCATTCTTCTATGGAAACAATGCATAATAAGTACCTTGCCATGTGCCATTCCCAATCATGTCACAGACCCCTTGAGGGATAATATCTACCCAGTGCATCACGAGCATCTAAAGTGATGTCTGACACGTGTTCATTGTTCAAGTTTAATAATGAATTTAGCCTTCAGGGATGATTAAAATTTGAATTAGAGAAATGGATTAAATGCCTTTGAGGCCTGTTGAGAGCCATAATTGTATAATTCAAATTGTTTATAACCAAACTTGGTTCCCTGGGTCAGCAGCAGCAGCAGCAGCAGCATTGCCTAGGAACTTGATAGAAAGTTATACACTTGAGCCTTACTAACATTAACGTACAGAATTGGAGAGTTCAGAAAGCACCCAAAAATAGTGAGTTCATGTAATAGCTGATTTTGACTTCCTCTAAAGCACCAAGCCCCTCTCTATAGCAACAGTGTGTTGGTACAT
Source organism: Arvicola amphibius (assembly GCF_903992535.2). Classification (NCBI taxonomy): domain Eukaryota; kingdom Metazoa; phylum Chordata; class Mammalia; order Rodentia; family Cricetidae; genus Arvicola; species Arvicola amphibius. The sequence continues at coordinate 30,116,037 of NC_052056.1, read as the reverse complement.
TATATTTGGTTGCATTAATTGGCCATAGATATAAACTGATAGCCATTATTAATAGAACTGTAACTTGTTTGCCAGTTGTCTTTAATGTAAAGCATATAACACTGTTGGTGATATTTACCAGAATGCATTCCCTAGGTTCAACAAAAAATGTCTTCTTAAAAAGGTTTAAAATGGCAAGTGTAGTGGCACACCACTTTAATGCCAGCACTTGAGAGCCAGTGGCAAGAGGGTCTCTGAAAGCCTGTGGCCAGCCTGGTCTTTATAATGAGTTCCAGGGCAGTCAACTCTACATAGAGAGTACCTGTCTCGGAAAAACAGAACTAGCAAACAAAATTTTAAAAAAAAGTTTAAAATATGTATTATGAGTTAATTTACTTCCTCTCTTGAAATACTCTATGTAAATTGTTAGGCTGAGTTCAACAGCAGATAAACATTTAGAGCTCGCCCTCTTCCTCCTTTATTTATTGACTTAACTCTGCAAACGAGTGGAAAATATGTTATAAAACAGCATGAGAGTGATTAATTGGCAAGAAAATTCAGATACAAAAGTCAAAAATGACACCTGGGGCCTCAAAAAGTAGAAATAAACACAATGTCTCATTGACTCCTGCATTCCTTAGACATCTGTAACAGTGAGTCAGACTTAATAGAAACCATGACAATGATTTTAGTTTTCCATAACTAGTTAGCAGTATTTCTAGGTTACAGTTGTTGCATTCATTTGTTTTCTTTTCAATGATGAGCATATGACTCCTTGTCCTTTCAATTACTTTGGGAACATTGTTCAGAAGGGAAAGAAGGTAGGTTCTAACTGAAAGTAGAATGTCATATTGAATGCCATTGCCAACATCCTGTTTCAAATTTCTGCTTCACAATGTTGTTAGCCATTAGATAATTTCTACAAGAGAAAGTCTTAAACTGTGATTCACAAAAGTACTTTAAGTTTATGTCCATTTTTATGAAAATAAGTCAAACAAAAATGAACAACAGAAACAGCATGGATAAGTGATTCTCAATGTTAATATAGACCTTGCAAAAATATGCTAAGCTCTCTTGCTTTAAATTAAGCCTTCTTTCTGTTTTTAAGTGAGGCATACAGAATTTCAGTTATACTTATGATTAAGGCATATGCATAGACTCAACACATCTTAAACAAGAAGGTATTACTTGATCCATGGCTTCTTTTATAGTTCCTACATGACTCATTTACAATCTAGAGAGACCAAATGACTTTTCTGAGGAGACTTTGTTGCAGCCATCAGTTCAAATCAACTCTACAGACTTCAGGTTCAATTCCTTTACAGCACATGATCATTAACTTGATTGTATATATTTATAAAATATTTTGGTAACACTCAAGACATTGGGTAACAGAGAAATTTGAGAAATCACTTTTGAAGTGTGGGATAATTTGATAATTGTTAAAATTATAGGATTCTGATTATATTTGCAACTTCCTGCTCTCAAGTGTGTACTTAAGATACAAATTAAGGAAAACAAGAAGGATAAAGTATTGGCTCAGGAATATCACAGACACTTACATCTGTATTCAGCAAAGAAAGTTGGCTCATTAAGTGTAGTTCCTACTTTTCAGAAAAGTGGTGTAGAAGGTCCTTCTGTTTATGTGTGGCTTTCATTGGTTAATCAATAAAGAAACTGCTTGGCCTGATAGGGCAAAACTTAGGCAAAGAAGACAGAACTGAATGCTGGGAAGAAGGGCAGAGTGGCAGACGCCATAGATCTCCTGCCTGAGACAGACACTGGTTAGAATTTTGCCAGTATGCCATAGTCACGTGGCGATCCACAGATGAACAGAAATGGGTTAAATTAAGATGTAAGAATTAGCCAATAAGAAGTTATAGCTAATGAGCCAGGTAGTGTTTAAATGAATACAGTTTCTGTATGTGATTATTTGGGGTGTAAAATAGCTGGGCAGCCAGGACAACAAGCAACCTGTTCTTCCTGTTACAGAAAAGAACATATGATTCACTCAAATTCTTTTCTTTGTGTTCTGAAAGGTAATATGTTTCATTCAATACATATTTATTAAATTGTATGAAGTCCTGGGGCCTTTGCATGCTCATTATATATAGCTCAAAATAAAATAAGAATGATTTTCTGCCTTAGTACAGTTTGAGTTATAATGGAAAAAGTCAAGATTTATATAGTGTATTGGAAAAATGTAGTAGATATTATGCACAAGTGTACCTAGGATTGTTAAAACAAAAAATATAATAAAAAGTACAGAAATAATATAGGCAGTACTAGAAATTCAAAGACAAGACAATATTTAAAAGTAAAGTTTTTACTTATTTAAAAATAAGTTAAAAGAGATATGAGAAAACATATCACCTGTGTGTCTAGGATATATGCATGTTAAAATGAAAGATAAACTCAAACGCGCCAAGATCCATAACTCAGCTTTATGTGCTTAAGAAAAGCGCTGAGACCAGTAGGTACAGCAAGTTAGAGTTAGTTATAAGAACCAAACAAAGGGTTCTGTACATTACTGCCATGCCCATCTTTCTTCTAGACCCTCTTTTTACTTGAATGAATTGCAATAAATAACCATAACATTTAGCATGCTGCTCAGTAACTACATTCCCTATTTATGAAGTGGGCATGGAAGCCTGAGAGATACAGAGCACAAAGGAGTGGTTGGGAGCTCAGAAAGTCCCCATGTTTTTCAGGCTCTAGAGTTGAAGACCTTGTGGCAGTTTTTAGTTAGGCTATATCTTTACCTCTACCTAATTTTATACCATAGATAATCGCCAAACAAGTTTTTAGAATTCCTTAAATACAGCCATGAAACAAAACTAAAAGATACATGCTGTGGGGGAATTCTTCACACTGTCATTCCACTGTGCCAATAAAGCCACCTTGAATCAAAGGACGGAATCAGTGATTGGCTGACCAGAACTAGCCACAGAGATGTTGGAGAAGTGAGGAAGTCAAGTAGTGCAGAACAGGGAAAAAGGAGGGAGGGACTTGTGTGGGGGGTGTTCTTGGATTTTGGATCTGGAAAACATGGAGAGTAGGGCCAGTGGAATGTCACTCAACTATTCCTAGGATTTATTAGCATTTTTAATCTCAATATCGGATTTCTGAGTTTTTATTAATACTAGAACAATTAAGGTAAATGCATTTGATATAAGCATTACATAAAGTGAGCAAAGTCTTCCATTAGAAATAGCCTCCTGATCAAATTCAAACACTGCACTTGTTGCAAGTACTCTGTTGTTTTCATGAACATCTGGAATGCAGTCCCAGTATTCTCAATATTGCAAAAAAAAGGTGAAGAATTGGAATGCCATTTGAATAGAGCTGAAAATTCTGGAACAATACCTTCAAATTATTTTAAATATTTTCTCTATGAATATGAATTTTAAAAGAGTTTAGTATAATACAATTAGTATACTAAAAACTTGCCAAAATTTTAAAATTTTCTTGTTCATGTAATATAGCTATTTTCTTAAGGATTCTTTCTTTTTTCTTTCTCTTTCTTTCTTCTTTCTTTCTTTCCTTCTTTCTTTCTTTCTTTCTTTCTTTCTCTCTTTTTTCGTCTTTTCTCCATGTGTCCCTGTTATATTGGGTATTAAACTCAATGCTTTATATGTTATAGTTAACAAAGTTACAGTTGACTTCAAACCTTTCTGCTTCAATAAAGAATTTTATATATGTAAATATCAATTGATATATTAATATTTCACATATTATTTCAATTTTGCTCATATCTCTCTGTTTTCTTTGGAAACCAATTAAAGTAGAGTTGTAAAAACAAAATTTTATGTCATAACAATTCTCATTTGTTATTTTTATAATAAGAATCATTTGACCTGGAAAGCAGATATTTTCTGAAATGTAGCTATGTTCTATGTGGACATATTTGTTACAAGGAAAAGCAGACTTAGAGACATTTAAGGATGGACACAGGTCTCATGTTCAGTTTTGGGTGTGTATATGAGGACATTGTTAAAGCCCTTTATCATAAAGAGAAAGCTGATTTCTTCTGGTTAAAACAATAGAATTTATATTCTGCCCTTGGCTCTGGGTGGGAGCATGACATTCTGGTTGGCTCAGAGAACTAGCACATTAACATTAAGGGTTAATCCAGAAGGGCCTGTTATTCAGTTGGAAAGAAGACTGGGAGATAATAAATCTGAACTTTCTTGAAGAAATGAAGGAAATGGGAAGAATAATTACCACTCTGGGGGAGTCACATGATCTTTGAAAGTAACCCTCACCTGTGCTTATAAAAAAGTTTAATAAACTCATTGGATCACCATGTCGACCTTAGGTGGAATTTTATTTTGGTCTGTCATACAACTTTTGGTCTGAGATAACATACTAGTGCTTTCTAAAAGCTCTTCTCCCAGAGCAACCCCTTAACAAAACTTCCCCAGCACTGCTAAGCCTGCCCACTTTTCTGAGTTCTAACTCAAACTAGTGTTTCCCTTGTCTTCTTTCTTTTTCACTTGTATATTACTCATTGTTCAAAATATTACTCATGCATTTCTGACTCTCCATCATTCCCATACTTTCTCTGAAGTGCACTTCCCTTTCTGACACACAGGCGATTTCTTACTTCCATTGCTAAACATGCTGGGCTTTAAGTCAGAAAGGGATAACTCTCTCTCTCTATTGTTCTTTTTCCATATTTCTCACCTTGGCAAATGCCTAGATTTGCAGCTTGGCTGCCCCTTGTTACTCCTCAGTTCTTGGAAATTGTCACCAGGCTTCCCAATCCCTTCAAAAACTTCTTTCAAAAGGGAACCACTTACTGAGGTCTGTCTCTGTCTGCCTGTGTGTCTAGCTATCTCTTTCTCATGTATGTATGTGTGTGTGTGCTTGGTAAACACTCATTTGTTTCATTCTAGATGTAAGAGAAGACTTGAGGGCCAGCATCAGACTTTAAGCTTTTCTTTAAGACCCTGAGCAAATAGCTTAATCTTTGAAAGTTGCAGTGTTGCAATCATTAAATCAAGTTAATACCATCAAATAAAATGAATTCACACAAAAATGTGAGTGGATTTAGTTCTAGAAAAGTGCTTTTACTCCAGGCACAGCATGCTCACTTCATTGTCACCTTGGAGTATAGATTATCTTAGGGTTGTAGCGTACAAATCAATTGAGCACGAGAGTGCCACGAAACTATTGACATTCCATAGTGGAAGAAGGGAGGTGAGGGTCAGGCTCACACTTTCTTCACCTGCAAGTCTCATCCTTGTACCCTGTTGCCCTCCTCAAGCTTCAAGTAGTTTTAAAGACACGAAAATATAGGAAATAGGAATTTAGCCATAAGTAGGACTCAGTGATATAACTTCTATGGATCGGTCTACCAAAAGAATGTGGGACATTACCATGATAAAGTTAATTAGGAAGGATCACATGATCTCTTAAAAGTAACATTTACATGTGCTTGCAAATAGGCTCAATGAAATCATTGATACACTAAGTTGCTTTTGGTGGAACTGTGCTTAGGTCTGCAATTATGCTCTATATATGCCGAATAGATCAGTGGTAGTCTCCCTTGGAAAAGTTAATACAACAAGTAATATGTAATAATACTATATATTTCCAAGGTATAGAATGAAGAATAAATGGCAGAGTACATACATACATACGTGTGTGTGTGTGTGTGTGTGTGTGTGTGTGTGTGTGTGTGTGTGCATGAAAGTGCCTTCATGTGAATGAACACTAGTGCCTTCATGTGAATGAACATTTATTAAAAGTTAGCTTTGATAATTGTTAATGCCATGTTTATTGGATGCTGAACTTGTCTTAGTGCAGTAGACATATTCATCTTAATTTCAAAGATTTTCTCATGCTTTTCAGAAAAACGGGCCTCCATTTATGCTCTCATTTTAAGGCACATTTGTATGCACAAAATACAGGCAGTTGATTCTATTTAAGTTTTGAGAGCAGAAAACTCACACCAAGAGAAAAACACTGTCTCTGCCTTACATGTTATGAGCTATGTTGTGTTTTCATTCGGAGCAAGAGTTTGTACTAAGAAAGGCCAGGATAATTACTTTTTCCTGTAAGTTATTATAATGATAATAAGAATTAATTAGCACTATTTCGGAAGAACTCAAGGTTTACCATGACATTTTCACATATGTGGTTTTATTTGGTCTTCATAAGAAGTCTTTGATTTCCAGAATTCTGTTACTTTAGGTTTCTCAGAAGTTCAGTGTTCAAAGACCAAAAAGTAACAGCCATTGCAGCTAGCATGATCATGCCCATCTGTCAAAATTTAAAATGTCAGTTCTTGGAAAGGATATGACACAAGATTGCTCTTTATATAAACTTTATTGTGGGAGCAGACCTTCAGGTCTAAGAGCTTTATTGGAAAGATAGCATTTACAGTGTGACTGATTGGGAGACCCAAAAGGGAACAATGGGACTTTCAGTTCCAGGACTATCAGAAAGCATATTATCACTATGACCATAGACAGCTTGAAGGGAAAAAGAGAGCAATTCTCTTGCAATCTGGAGAAAAAGGGGGATTTTGACTCACTAAGTTTCAGTGGGGTTGGGTGGGGTGGGGCAAGCCATATCATGTGATTTATCCTTCCCTGGCTTAGGTACAGGGCAGGACCTCGAGATTTCCATTTAAGGGGTACAGCACAGTGTATTTTCTTGCTAACTCTGCAAAAAAAAGAGAGAGTGAGAGATGAGTGGGAACAGGAAAGAAACAGGAATAAGAACACAATAGTGGATCATGTCCCTGTATCTGGGAGAAAGAGGTAATTACGGGATCTGGGATCTGACACCATCGATCTCCCAGTCTGAGAGTTTTCTTCTATCCCAGGGCATATCTCCTTTTTCCCTGAAGGCAAAAATTGACATTGTAAATGAACAGGGATAGTACGACCAAAAAATAATTAGTGCCGGGCGGTGGTGGCGCACGCCTTTAATCCCAGCACTCGGGAGGCAGAGGCAGGCGGATCTCTGAGTTCGAGGCCAGCCTGGTCTACAAGAGCTAGTTCCAGGACAGGCTCTAGAAACTACAGGGAAACCCTGTCTCGAAAAACCAAAAAAAAAAAAATAATAATAATAATAATTAGTTAACTTCATAGCTGAACCTATGTGCTGATAGTCTCAAGTTAACTTTGAGCTGATAGAAGAAGGTACAATAAGAATGTACTAGATTAAATTGGTAGAGCCATATAAATCATTAAAATTTGTTAAAGTAAAACTTTTAATATTCATTTTAAGTGTACGTTACATACAGATGTGTTTATAAAAAACATTTTGAAAGAAAATTTGCATATATTTGGATCTTCATAATTTAATTTTCAGATTTTTTAAATTATTTTATATTATCAAGCAGATTAAACTGAATTTGGAATTTTGAGTAGATGATTTTGTCTTAGCTAAATGATTGGAAAAGATGAAGACAACACATTCATATTTATTTGTTTGCATATGGATTGTCAAGGGCAAATATTTGACAGACAAATGTGGAAATAGTAAATAAAATGCTGTTCAAAGAAATTAAGTTCAAAAAGAGAAGGGCTGACACACATTAGAGGTCCAGGGCATAATCATCCTCAGAAATACATTAAGAGAACAGGATCATTTTGGTAACTTGATGGAAGCAGAAAAACTTGCCACAGTGAATTAAGGAAGTATAAAGAACAAAATAGAAGGGAGGAAGAGTGATTAGTTTGAAGATGTTAATTCTGACTGACCCTGGTTTTTTTCACATTAATCATTGCTATAACTAAGCAGTTTTTGTAATATGATCAATTCCTGTTCTTATACAGACTTCCCCTTTAAGATTCTTTTGCTAAAATCACAGTTGTTGCAAAGCAGGGAGACCATAGGTATGTTAATCATGAAAACTGGCTGTTTCTAAAATGCATTTTACTATATTGCAGTCAAAATGCAAACAGATAAAAATTCAGATAAATGCAATTAAGTATAAATCTTATATAACACCAAGGCAAATGAGTTCTAAACTCTCAAGATAGCATGCAAGAATTATTAATTATAATTAATTTTAACGACATATGGCTTTGAGCTTGCATGGATCCTGGCATTTCGAAAGGAATTGAAAAGAAAGTCATACTATGTTACAAATTTTTATTTTTGTGTGTGTATCAAAGCAGACAACTAAATTGGCCTAAGGTAGAGTAAAACAATTCAATAAGCAAATTCTTGATGCAGCCAAGCTTTAAAGATTCTCATCAATAAGAATTATATCAAATAACCCTTAACGATTAAACTGCATAATGAGAATTAAAAGCTCCAGTGACACCCATTAGTTATTCTACTGTTCCATGGATCCCACTAATATCAATTGCTTTCAGAAAGCTGCACTCTTGAGTGTTTATAGGCAAGAACTAATAATCCACAACCAGTTTCCTTTCTAGTCTCACAAAGGTAGCTTAATATGTTAAACACTCTTTCCTTTGCTTCTCATTCCAGTCCCAGATCTAGGACAAATACATTGAACGTTGACAGTTACATCTTTTCTCTCAACAATGAGAACACAGAGAAATATATTCAGATTTTAATGCAAACTGGCAATTCCTCTCTAACTTTATGTCACCATTGTAGTCGTGGTATCTTAAAGAATGTTCCTTTGTTTGCTTGATTTTCAAAGAAACATTAGTGCAGGGCTATTGAAGGCATTGTGTGCTTCTCATAAAGAAATCTAATTTGCCTCATTTGTTTGAGGTTCCAAGATATACAGTTTCTAAAATTACGTATAAATGTATACAGAGAAAGAAATAATTGTTTATAGGCCCAAGAGCAACTAACTGAAGTATCTGATAATTGCAGAACAAAATATTTTTCCTTTTTATTGAAAATAGATGTTTTTTCCTCATATAATGTATTCCTAATTTCAAATTCCCTATCTTTACTTTACAAAGTCTGACCACATATCCCCTTCCATCTGGTTCTATCCCCTTTCTGTCTCTCATTAGAAACAAATATGCTTCTAAGGAAGAAAAATAAAATAAGTTGATAAGCTAAAGCAAAACTAACATACGGAAAGAGACCAAAACAAATAAATAGAAGGAAAAGTGGCCATTAAAGCCACAAGAAACAGATATAGGCACAAAGGCCTGCTTATGTCCACACCCAGAAATTTCTTTAAAACACAAAACTGGAAGTTATAATTGTCATGACTAGTTTTATATCAACTTGATACAGTCATCTTAGAGAAGGAAACCTCAGAAAATGTTTATAAAATCTAACTGTAGGGCTTTTTCTTAGTTAGTGATTGTTATTTGAGGGCCCATATCATTATGGTTATACTATCCTGGGCTAGTTGTCTTGAGTTCTATAAAGGTAAAAAAAGCAGGTTGAATAAGCCCTGATGAGCAAGACAGTAAACATTATCCCTATGGTTTCTGCATCAGCCGCCTCCAGGTTCTTGACCTATTTGTATTCCTGTCCTGGCTTCTTCAGATGATGTCAAACTATAAGTCAAAATACTCTTTCCTTCACAACTTGACTTTGGCCATAGTGTTTCGTGACAGCCAAAGAAATTCTAACTAAGTTGATAATATATACACAAAGAATTTGTAGATAAATACATATAATTTATATATTTTTCTCTTAATTATATATATATTATAAAATGTATATATAATAAAAATAGAAGAACCATGATAAAAAACAACAACAAAAAACCCTGAGATGTCAATGACACTATGAATACAAGAACCTCCAAAGATGCCATAAAGTTTATTTTCCGTTGGCCATCTACTGTTGGGCATGCAGCCTACCTTATGAGCAGTTTGTTTTGGGGCATTCCCTGGTCAGGTACAGACCATACCAGCCAGAAAAACACATAGAGGGACTCAAGCAGAGATTCACTGCTGAACGAAAGGCCATTCTGGCTGCCAGAACTCAGTCCACACAGACCAGAAGACCAGAGGCGAAACATAAACCAAGGAAAAAAGTGCAACAAAGATAAACTCGGGAATCAGTACTTAGACCTATATCCACCCCATCCCAGATGCCTAGACGCCGGCAGAAGAATGTAACGAACAACAGTCAGGGCAATATGTCACCATTGGAACCAAACTTTCTGCTGCCACAAACACTGAAAATTAAAACATAGGTGAAGCACGAGAAAAAGACCTTAAAGCCAACTTTATGAAGATGATAGATCCCTAAAAAGGATATAAATGAATACCTTACAGAAATCTAGAAAAACACACAAAAATTGGAGGAAATGAATAAATCTCTGAAAGAAAACAAGAAAAAACAGTTGAAAAAAATGAATAAAGCTGGTGAAGACCTGAAAATGAAAATAGAAGCAATGGAGAAAAAAACATACTGAGTGAACTCTGGAAACGGAAAAAAAAATGAATGAGCAAATAGGGACTATAGATTCAAGCACTGACAACAGAATACAAAAAATGGAAGAGAGAATCTCAGGTATTTAAGATACAACAGAAGAATTATATACACTGGGCAAAGAAAAAAAAACTAACTCTAAAAAATAATTTTGACATAATAAATCCAGAAAATTTGGGACATTATGAAAAGACCAAATCTAAGACTAATAGGATTAGAAGAAGGAGAAAAATCCCAGTTCAAAAGCCAGAAAATATTTTCAACAAGACCAAAGAAGAAAAACTTCCAAATCTAAAGAAGAATATGTCTATAAAGGTGCAAGAACAATGCAGAACACTAAATAGAAGGGACCAGAAAAGAAAGTCCCCTCCCCACATTATAATCAAACCACTAATACAGAACAAAAGATTATTAAGAGTTACAACAGAAAAAGAAAAAGTGATATATAAAGATAGACCTATTAGAATTACACTCAGCTTTTCAATATAGACTCCAAAAGCCAGAAGGGTCTTGACAGTTGTCATGAAGACTCCAAGAGACCACAAATGCCAGGCAATATCATTATGCTAGCAAAATTTTCAGTCACCATAGATGGTGGAAGCTAAGTATTCCATGATAAAGTCAAATTTAAACAGAATCCACCTATAAATCCAGCTCTACAGAAGATACTATGAAGAAAACTCTAACCCAAGGTACCCCCAAAATTACAGAAACTACATACTCTCACTCTAGTAAATCCCCCAAAGGGAAGCACACCCTGCACAGACACACATCATCACCACCAGCAATAAAAACCAAATAATATGAATTATCAATAATTGGTCATTAATATCTCTCAATATCAATGGACTCAGTTTCCCCAATAAAAGGAAATGGACTAACAGAACTGATTTGAAAACAGGATCCATTCTTCTAATGCATATAAGACGCACACCTCAACATCAAAGATAGACATTATCTCAGAGTAAAGTGTTGGAAAAAGACTTCCAACCAAAAGTCTAAGAACAAGCAGGCATAGTCATTCTGATATCTAACAAAACAGACTTCAAACCAAAATTAGTCAAAGAGATGAGGAATAATATACTTTATACTCATTAAAGGGAAAGCTACCAAGAGGACATTTCAGTTGTTAGCATCTATACCCCAATCAAGGGTACCCACATTTGTAAAAGAAACATTACAACAGTTTAAACCATACAACAATCCTCACACACTGATAGTTGGAAACTTCATTACCTCAATATAACCAACAAAGAGAACATCCAGACAAAAAACTAAACAGAGAAATGCTGGAGCTAACAGATGTTAAGAACAAAATATACCTAACGAATATCTGAAGAATACTTTTCCCAAACAGAAAAGAATATACCTTTTTCTCAGGACCTCATGGAACTCTCTTCAAAATTGACTAATTGTTATGGAATAATCCTGTTGTTCACAATAAATATGTGTTATTCTCATTGGTTAATAAAGAGCTGACTGGACAATGACTAGGCAGGATTTCAGACTGAGACAATGCTGGTTTGGGGTCTGATGAGGGCTACAGTTTTCCAAATGTAGATAGGTCTGAACAAGTCCCAGACTTTGTTCTCATTTGTTTTTTACCTTGAGTTTATTGATGGTGGAAGCCAGGTGGTCTAGTATGCACTGATGCTGAGGGCTAGCTCAGGCCTGGTTACTGCATATACAAAGTATTTTTGTCCTTGGTTCTTTCAGGGGTCATTGGAGAGATGCAGAGGAATAGGAGATGAGCAAACATACTGAGATAAGATACTGAGTCATGTGGCAGACTATAGATAGAAATATGGGTTAATTAAAGATGTAAGAGCTTCCTGGATTTCACTGAAGAGAAAGAGGATGGATCATATGAGCAAAGGGGTCAAGATCAGGATGGGGAGAAAGCCACAGAGAAAGCTAACCTGAGCTAGTGGGAGCTCATGGACTCTGGACTATCAGTTGGGGAACCTGCATGGTATTGAACTAGGCTTTCTGGAGGTGGGTAAAAGTTATGTGTCCTGATTTGTTGGGGGAGCCTGATAGTGGGGCTAGGATTTATTGTGGGTGTATGACCTGGCTTTTTGGAACCCATTCACTATGGTGGATACCTTGCTCAGCCTTGATGCAGGAGGGAGGGGCTTGGTCCTACCTCAATTTGGTATGCCAGAGTTTGTTGACTCCTCAAGGCAGACCTTACTCCCTTTGAGGAGTGAATGGGGATGGAATGGGGTAAGGGAGTGGGAGATGGGGAGGGAGGAGGAACTGGAGTTGGTATGTAAAATAAAAAAATTAAAGAGGATAGTTAGTAACAGCAAGTCTAAGTTATCAGCTAAGCCTTTGTTATTAACATTAGGTCTCTGTTTAGATTTCTGGGAGTGGCTGGAAGAATAGCACTGACTTGCTCTTCAGATAAAAAAAAAAAACTTTGCATACCACCAAATACTTGGTCATAAGGCAAGTCTCAACACATATAAGAAAATTCAAATAACCTCCTGAAACCTTTCAGACCACCACAGACTGAAGCTGGATTTCAACAACAGAAATAATAAGAAGCCTACAAACTCATGGAAACTGAACAACTCTCTATTGAATAACTACTGGATCAAACCAGAAATAAAGAAGAAATGAAAGACTTAGTAAAATTCAGTGAAAATGAATATACACCATACCCAAACTTATAGAATGTGATGGAAGTATGCTCAGAGACATGTTCATAGCACTAAGTGCTTACATAAAAAAAATCTGAGAGGTCTTATACTAAGAACTCAACAGCACACCAGAGAGATCTAGAACATAAAGAAGCAATCAGACCTAATAGGAGTAGATAATAGGAAATAATCAAGCTGGGAGATGAAATCAATAAAATAGAAACAAAGAATATAAACAAAAACAAGGACTTTGAGAAAATCAGCAAGATAGACAAACCCTTATCTAATCAAAAAATAAAGAATATCCAAATTAACAATTTCAAAAATGAGAAAGGGCACATAACTGAGAAGGCCAAGCAGACGTCATAACAAAGTAGTCAGTCTTCTCAGAGATCAGGCCTCAGTTTCAGTATACTGAGCCTGAGCAAGCAATTTCTGTGGAAGAACCCTGAATGAAACAAGGACAAAAATACCTTGTATATGCAGTAAGAGGCCTGAGGCAGCCCTCAGCATCAGTGCATACTAGGCCACCTCGCTTCCACCATCAATAAACTCAAGGTAAAAGCCAAATAAGGACAAAGTCTGGGACTTGTTCAGGACTGCCTACTTTGGAAAACTGTAGCCCTCATCAGACCCTAACCAGCCCCAGCCAATTAGAACTTACTAATATGATTGCCACCTGCTTAAGCCAATTGGAGGTAAAATGACTGTTGCCCTAGAACCTCCTTTTGGCTGTGTTTAAAAGGAGTCTGTGAGTTCCTCTTAGGGTTGTTGGCATCCTGCCTTTCTATGTAATGGCAGGCCCCAGTATGTTGGAATAAATATGCTTATTGCAAATATGGATGGTGGTCCTTTGTGTGACTTCTCCAGGACCCTAACAATAACAACAGATACCAAGGAAATCCAAAGAATCATTAGGTCATAATTTAAAAACCTATATTTTAGAGAATTGGAAAATCTAAAAGAAATGAACAATTTTCTCGATAGATTCCACTTTCCAAAGTTAAATCACGATCAGATAAACAACTTAAAGAGGCCTATAAACCCTAAGGAAATAAAAAGCAGTCATTAAAAGTCTCCCAACTAACTAATTAATTAAGTAAATATTTAAATAATCCAGGTTCTGATGGTTTTAAAGTAGAATTCTGCCAGACTTTCAAAGAAAAGCTAATGACAATACTCCTCAAATTATTCCACAAAAGAGAAACTAAAGAAACTTTTCCAAATTCTTTCTTTGAAGCCACAGTCACCCTGATACTCAAACAACAGAAAGAATAACAAAAATGAAAATTATAGACCAATTTCCCTCATGAAAATTGATGCAAAAGTACTCAATAAAATACTGACAAACTGAATATGAGAACATATCAAAAGAATCACCCACCTTGATACACTAGAGATGCAGGGATGGTTTGACAAATGAAAATCTGCCAATGTAACCCACCATATAAACAAACTGAAAGAAAAAATCACAGGATCATCTCAATCAATGTTGACTTTAACAAAAACACAACACATTGCCTGATAAAAGTCTCAGAGATAGTAGAGTTATAGGGAACATATGTAAATATCATAAAGACAATTAATAACAAGCCTGTAGCTAACATCAAATTAAATGGAGAGAAACTTAAAGCAGTTCTACCAAAATCAGGAATAAAATAAGGCTTTCCAGTTTCTCTATTTCTATTCACTATATCACTTGAAGTTCTAGCTAGAGCAATAAGACAATTGAGGGAGATCAAAAGTAAACAAATTGGAAAGGAAGAAATTAAAGTATTATTTGTATGAACATGAAATAATAATATACATAATTGATTTCATTTTCTACCAGGGAATTTCTATAGTTGATGAACACCTCCAGTGAAGCGGCTGAATACAAATTAACTAAAAAAAAATATCAGTAGCCCTCCTATATACAAATGACAAAAGGACTCAAAAAGAAATCAGGGAAATAACATCCTTTACAATAGCCACAAATAATAGAAAATATCTTGCAGTAAATATAACCAAACAAGTGAAAGACTTCTATAACAAAAACTTTAAGTCTTTAAAGAAATAAATCTAAGAAGATACCAGATGATGGGAATATCTCCAATACTCAAGTGTCAGTGGATTTAATATAGTAAAAAAGGCCATCATACCAAAATCAACCTACAGAGTCAAAGCAATCCCCATGAAAATTACAACATGATTCTTTACAGGCCTTGAATGGACAATACTCAATTTTATATAGAAAAACAAGAAAACCCAGCAAAACTAAAAATATCTGTGAAACAAAAGAACTACCAGAGGAATTACCATTCCTGATAGTCATAACAGTAGCCTGATATAGGCATAAAAACTAACAGGTTGATTTTTGGAATAGAATCAAAGACCCAGACATAAATCCACACCCCTAGGGACATCTGACTTTTGATAAAGAAGCAAGAAATACACAATGGAAAAAGAAAAAAAATCTTCAACAAATAATGCTTGCCTATCTTGATGTCTGCATGTAGGAGAATGCAGATAGATCCATATCTATCACCCTACATAAAACCCAAGTCTAAGGCAGTTGATCAAAGAAATCAATGTATAATCAGATATGCTAAACCTAATAGACGAGAATCCATTGGCAAAGGAGACAACTTCTTGAACAGAACACCAACAATGTAGTCACTAAGATCAACAATTAATGAATGGAACCTCCTGAAACTGCAAATCTTCTGTAAGAAAAAGAGCAAAGTCAACAGGACAAAATAACAGACTATAGAATGGAAAATGATTTTCACCAACTCCTCATCTGAAAAAATATGTAAATAACTAAACCAAAACCAGACATCATCAAACCAAGTAATTTAATTGAAAATGGGATACAGATATAAATAGAAATCCCAACAGAGGAATCTCAAATGGCTGAGAAACACTTACAGACATGTTCATCATCCCTAGTCATCAGGGAAATGCAAATCAATGACTTTGAGATTCTATCTTACACCAGTCAGAATGGCTAAAATAAGAAACATAGTGACAGATTATGCTGATGCTGGAGAGGATGTGGAGAAAGGGAAATACAAACTTCATGGGGGTGAAAACTGGTACAGTCATTATGGAAATCAATATGACAGTTCCTCAGAAAATTGGAAATCAATTTACCTCAAGACTCAGCTATACCACTCATGGGCATATATCTAAAAGATGTTCCATTCTACCACAAGTATATTTTCTTGATTATGTTCATAGCAGCTTTATTCATAATAACCAGAAACTGGAAACAACCTAGATGGACCTCAACAGAAGAAAGTATAAATAAAATGTGAAACGTTTACACAATGTAGTAACTCAGCTGTTAAAAAAAAAGTAATAACAATCTTTGCAAGCAAATGGATGGAACTAGAAAAAAATCATCCTGAGTGAAGTAATCTGTATTCAGAAAGACCAACATGGTATGCATTCACTTTTAAGTGGATATTAATGCAAAGTAAAGGATATTCATGCTCATACTACAATCTACAGACCCAGAGAGCCTAAGTAACAAGGAGGGCTCAAGTGTAGATTAACGGCCCTCCCTTGGAACAAAGGTAGAATAAATTTTTCAGGACGACTGGGGCATCAGGCACTTGGGGTTGTGGAAGGGGTAGGAACGAAGGAAACAGTACTGGGAGACATAACTTTACTTGGGAGGCATTTCAGGGGTGATGTGGAATCCCAGTGTAGTGGAAACTCCCTGAAATCTGCAAGGCTGACCCTAGCAGAACTTTCTAAAAATGGGGAACCCAGAGCTCAAAATACTCATCTTCAGGAACCAGGTAATCTCACTAGTGATGGGACTGGGACATCAACCCAACCACAAAATCTTGGACTAACAAGTTGTCCTGCCCACAATATGTGCTGAGGTAATGGTGGTGCAGAATGCGTGGGAGTGTCCAACGAATGACTGGTCCAACTTAAAACCCATACAATGAGAAGGAGCCCGTGTCTGACACAGCTGGATGACCAGAAAATAGAGACTGGATAGCACAGTGACCTAGGGTGAATCAAAGATGATAAGCCAAATAAATAAATAAATAAATAAATAAATAAATAAATAAATAAATAAGGCAATGAAATGATTTGTAATGATATTCTTCTATACTCATATATTGGTGCCTAGTCCAATCATCATCAGAGAGTTCATCCAGCCACTGATGGGAGCAGATGCTGATACAGAGATGTATAGCCAAATAATAGGCAGAACCCAGGAAACCCTACAGTAAGTTGGGGAGGAAAGACTGTAGGAACCAGAGGGGTTTATAGATACCAGGAGATCATGACCTATAGAATAACTAAGAAGGATTCATAGGGACTCACAGATCTAGAAGCAGCAATCATGGGGCCTGTTTGTGTCTGAGCTAGGTCCTTGCATATATGTGATTGTTGTGTAAATTTGTGTTCTTGTGTGACTGGGTGGTGCCTCTGATTCTTTTGCCTGCTCTTGAGATCTCTTTCTTCCTTCTGGATTGCCTTGTCCTGCCTTGATATGAGAGTATGTTGCTAGTCTTATTGCAACTTATTATGCCATGTTCAGATTATATCCCTGGAAGGACTCTTATTTTCTTAACGAAAACGAAGGAGGAGGGGGGAAAGAAGAGGAAATATGAGATGAGGGGAGGGGAAGAGTGGAGTAGAGAGAGGGGAATCAAGAGTCGGGATGTAATATATGAAAGAAGAATAAAAAATAAATTAAAAAGAATAGTTTGTTTCCCCAGTGAGCATTACTTGGAACAAGCTAAACTTTCATTTTTATGTGGTTATCAGTTGGAGATTGCTTGGCCTTAAGGATGGGGACATGTGTCTACTTCTTTTTCAGCTCAAGGACACTTATGGTGCAGACCTATGTAGGCACTGTGCATGTTGCTTCAGCCTTGGTGAATATTTAGAAGGCCTTGTTTTCTAGGTGTCCTCCATCTCTTTTGGTTTTTACACACTATGTTGCTTCTCCTTCTACAGAGCTCCCTGAGCCCTGATCAGTAGGTTTTGAGATTTCTCACTTGCAGCTTATTTTGTGACTCTGGGTCTCTACATTTGTTTCCTTCTCCAGCAGGATGATGGTTCTCTGATGATGACAAGCAAGGCACTGATCTATGAATATAGCACAATGCCATTAGGCATCTTGTGGTGATATATTGTCCTGGCTATTACTGATTGTGTTTTCATACAGGAGTCGAGGCTTTCGGTTTGGGACAACTGAAATTCTATGTGCTGATATCTGGTCTTGTCTTTGTCGTTTGAGTATTTTGCGTTTTAGTTTCTGTTGCCTGTCTGGTTCTTAGAAGAGTGTGCTGACTGTGTGTGGCTGGTAGGGAATTCTGGATTCTGCCTGTTGTGACCACTGGGCGGGGGGGGGGGGGGACCGGTTTTAATGTGTTTTTAGGTATTGGTAGCTAACAATTAGGAACGGGGATGGGCTGGGAGATTGGTTGCAGAAGTCTACTGGAGGGAGAACAGAGGGGTTTCCTCCAGTATCTGCTTAGTATCCTGGGAGTAGAGACAGAGAGTGAGGAGAGCCCTCAGCAGGTAATCTGCTGCAGAACTGTAGATGAGACTGGGAGATTAGATGTGGAGGACAGGAGGCAGAGTGAAGATCTGAAGATTGCCGCCCTGCTTCACTTGGCTTGCCAACTTGCTACTCTGGCAGGGCTGGCTTTTGGGTTCCCAAGAGAAGCTGCATGGAGTTTCAGGGTGGGATAACAGGAAGAGTTGGAGGAATGTTGGGGAAGAGCTGCTTGATCTGCTGGTGATAGGCGCATAGAGGGTGAGGCTGCATCAGGTTGTCTGTTATGAGTTTGGAGAAGAGAAGGGAGAAGTGAACATCTGCAGTTCGTCTACCTGTTTCTCTGGCTGGAGAGGCATGTGGGTTCCCAAAGAATGACTGGCAGAATTGGGGTCTGGGATAAACTGGGGCAGGGAAGGTTGGAGGGGAAGATCTGTGTGATCTTCTGGGATGGGCAGCATAAAAGAAGGAGAGACTGAAGCTAGTGGTTTGCTACAGAGTTGGAGGTGAGATGTGAGGAATTGGGTTTGGAAGAGAAGAGGGAGAGGTGAAAGTCTGTAGTTAGCCAGAACAAAGTCTGTGGTGGTCAAGAACAGAGTCTTACTTATTGACTTATGTTGAAAATATTGATTTTTAATTCTTTTTTTTTTTTTTTTTTTTTTTTGGTTTTTCGAGACAGGGTTTCTCTGCGGCTTTGGAGCCTGTCCTGGAACTAGCACTTGTAGACCAGGCTGGTCTCGAACTCACAGAGATCCGCCTGCCTCTGCCTCCCGAGTGCTGGGATTAAAGGCGTGCGCCACCACCGCCCGGCTGATTTTTAATTCTTTTGCCTAAGATTAATCTGATACTCATTCAGGGGAAATATATTTCTGATTAAAGACAAAACTAAAATACTTTTATAAAATATTTGATTAAACAATAACAGGTATAAGAACTTATAAAATTACCACAGTTCACCTCTTGAAATTTGGTCCTAATGTGTTCTAAAGTGAAGTGTAATTTTTATGAATCAAATATAATCATAAAAACAAACTTGAGACCAAGTTGGTTCAAGACATGTGGTTTACCTTTAAATTGGCATATTTTGAGGCGCTTACCCAGAGCCTCACGCATGCCTGGAAAATGTTCTGCAAATACAGATTCACTGTTCTGTGCGAGTAAAATGATGACATTTTGTTAAATGTGAAGTAAAGGTTTTCCAAAATTACTTGGAAAATTTTCTATGAAGGAAAAAAAATTTAAAACCTACACATTGTTTTTCCATCAAATGTTTAAAGATAAAGCTGAACATATTCTATATTACCTTACAACTCTATAATGCTGACTTATAGCCATCAGACCAACTGGAAATAAGGTAAAATCTTGTCAAATCTGAGGTACCAACATACAACTTTAATGTGAAGGAAGACATACAATTTATGGACTATTATTAGAATTCTGTTAAATTAAGTTTTATTCAATACTCTGTGAATTTAGACATTTCTTTTCAAAATATGTACCCATGACTTTTTTTTTTTTGAATCTTCAGGTAAATATCTTGTTAAAATGACAAATGTTAGACTTTGAGAGATGACTCAGTGGGAATCTTCTTGCTGTGTAAGTATGAGGGCCTGGAGTCCATATCCTTAGTGACCACATGGAACTAAGGAAAGCGTGGGCTTGTGATCCTAGCTTTAATGAAGAGTAGACAGAAAGGTCTCTGTAAATTGGTGGTTTAGTCAAACAGTGAGTTCTAGATTCAGGGACAGAATTTGTCTCAAAAAATAAGGTGGATGATGATAGAAAAAGACACCCAAGTTTGACCCTGGATATACACACACAAGGACACACATATCCCTCATATGTACACATTTAAACTAACACTTTACAAAGACCCATATAGACATGATGAAACTATATATAAATCAAGAATTTTCCTTCCCAGGACCTCAAATTATCTGGAACATAGTAATTTCCTATAGTTGTCAATGGAATTGATTCTTTGCTATAGTGCTTATTAATAACTATCTTATAATTCTGTGGAGGTATTTGTCTTGAAATTCTAAATCCAAAACAATATGTAACATATAAGAATATAATAAATTGCATTATAAAATGATCTTCAGCATAGGAAATGTCAATGGAACCTATTCTATCGTGTGTTAAAACTTTTTCAAAACTGTTTTGTAGGCTTCTCTCTGCCTTCAGAATACTGGTTTGTTTTTTTAATAATTTTATCCAATAGTTATTTAAACATATGTAAGTGAATTTATATCAATTGATCAATACAGCATCACATGTAGTTTTCAATGTTAAAGGACTGTTACAAATTCATCCATGTATGAAGGTATATGCATTAACTCTTAATGAATTGTCAAAGAAAAATAATATGAAATTTTATAATAGTTTTAAAAGTAGTATTTCCTTACATAACTCCAAAGAAAACTTTCAAGTATAGTATACATAATGGACAATTCGCTCACTGAAATTAAGAAACCTGGTCCATTTTAAGTGGATATATATTGTGCTGACTGACATAATTGTACATTTTTACTCATGCTGAATGATGGGTCTAGTAAGGCCAGAATATGATAAAATATAAACAGTTTACTTAGAGGTAACAAAGTCATTCAGCTGATAACTTGGGGGCTCATGTCAAGAATTTCTTCATGGATGGATTTATGTAACAATCTGATCCTATCTAATTTTTTTTTCTCGAGACAGGGTTTCTTTGTAGCTTTGGAGCCTGTCCTGAAACTAGCTCTGTGGACCATTCTGGCCCTAAACTCACAGAGATTCGCCTGCCTCTGCCTTCCAAGTGCTGGAATAAAAATTTTTATCTCTTCTGTTCAGATGGATTACACCTGCCTACAGGAGAGAATATTCCAGTGACAATGGCATCTTGGGCTATCAAGGGATGGCCAATATAACAGACGAATGCATGTGGCTAGCCTTCTCATAATGCATGTACAGAGTAAACAAGTAAACAAGCCATATTTAGGATAAGGCAAAGATCCTGAGTCATGTGGTTCCAGATTGTGATAGTCATGTGGTTCTTTTCAATCTGAAGCAACCAGTAAAGCAGCCAAATACCATTGTGGCATCAGACAACTCTTCTGAGTCTGTGTTGTGGAGGGGTGGTAACAGAAACTAATGTTGCATTTACCATTCCTAATAGAGCTGAATATTTTTTCTACACCTTAATACATTTGACTGAAACTGGTAGTCAGATAAATTGTTTAATATTTCTCTCTGTCTCTCTCTTTCCTATGCCCAAATGTGTGTGCTTTTTCATATTTTATGCTTTAAAACACCACACTAGGAATATTTGACATCAAATATCTCTACTTGCTTACTTCAATACTTTATTTCCTCATCTACAAGTTACAAACCATGAACAACTTCCATACTATTTTACTAGAGTTGGCAAATGGAAATGATAGATTTTCTTCTGTATTGCTATGAAGACAGTAATACCTTTGGTTTTAGAAATTGTCTCAGAGAAAAGACTAGGAATTTTATTTAGGTGAGTTAATATAAAACTCAATTTCTAAGTATTTGAAAACAAGGAGTCTAGGACAATGGGACTGACATATTAAGCAAAATGAGCATGACTTTTATTATATTTATATTCACTTGTATACTTATATAGGTAAGCAATCTGTAACCTTGATAAATAATTCATGATAGTTCATAAACCATTTTGTTTCATATTAACACATATTTGTCTAGCACATCTAATTGCCTACTTATATTTTATGCTAATATTTGTATTGTCAGTTATTTCACAAAATCTCACATTTCTTCATGATTCGACTTTGTGACAGACTACAAATTTGTATAGAAGAGACATCATATAATCAGATTATTCCTCATTGAAAGGGTGATCAAGGTTTTGGGATGTTTGCTAGCAGAGAGAATCTAAAAGTATTTAGTGGTGTTCAAAGGAATGATGATCAATCTTTTGAGTCCGGTAAAACTAGAGCTGAGTTTTTTAACAGGGTACCTAACAGAACTGGGAGTATTGGAATATATGGAGGCACAAGATGGTCCAGCAGCAAAGACTCCCACACTTATTACCCACTCTGAATCTATAATTTTGATGAACAAAAATAATAATGAGATTTTTGCAGATCCTTTTATAAAAAATAATTTAGAAATAAATAGTGGCCTGAAAGAAGATTCTAATACAAGATTACAGAGTTAAAGAAGTGCCTAATTATGAGATAGAATTGTACGTTGAAAGGAGATATGGACTAGCTAATGTTCATTAACCAATAGAATTTAGGAGTGCACAATCAGTACCAGCACATGTACATCCAAGTACAAATTCTTGGGTAATCAATGTGCCAAAGACAGGAGATATTTGTCAGTTTGGGCTACTACTTTGTTTTGTTTTTCTTCATATAATTAGGCTTTTAAAATATCAACCACATAATGAATGTTTGCTATAAATTTTCTGCATGTGAATGTCTAATTTAGACATGGGATTTAGAAACATAGTGAGAGAATCCCCTGCAACCATGGGATTTGACATTGTCAATGACATTGTTTCACTTTAAGCCTAAAAAATAAATCAATGGAGAAATTTAATTTAGAGCTCTTTACTTTATAATAACAAGCAGAATCTTGTGCAATATAACTTTTCCCTAAGAGAGCAATGATTTCGTGGTAGCTATAAATTAATAGTTCCCCTACATGTATCATGTCACAGAAATGATCTGTGTAAGTAAGCATCTCATATTTTTCTCAAAATAAAGTCAGAAATAATAGTTGCTATATTCTGTGATGCATACTTAGAATCCCAGCACCTCAACGTCAGGGCATGAAGAATAGGAATAAGATCTTCTTGGAGTACAACAGGAAGGCTAAAAAAAGGTCACTTTGTGAAACTGACTTGATAATAAATATATATGTAAAAGACATTGGCTAGATTTTTTTATTGCCTAGCATGAAAGTTTGAAATTTAAATTATTTGACTACATGGGTTCTATTTTTGGAGACTATGTACTCATTTCCCAACACCCTGACCCAAAATAATTACTCAGAAACTACATTATTTGCAATGCTGTTTGGCCAATAACTTAAGTGTATTTCTGGCTAACTCTTATACCTTAAACTAACCTATTTCTGTTAATCTGTGTATTGCCACATGGCTGTGGCTTACTGGCAAGATTCAGGTGCATCTGTCTCCTGCAGGCGGCTACATGGCTTCTCTCTGGCTCTGCCTACTTTCTCCTCCTCTATCTGCTTGGAACTCCCGTCTTGCCCTATTCTGCTAAGCACTGGCTGAAAGAGATTTATTCATTTACTAATAAAAGCAACACATAGACAGAAGGACTTCCCACACCAGGGTTCTACTGTGAATATTCTAATTAGAAGCTATACAACCAAGCATATAACCAAATTTCTGGGTTTCATATACTGCATAAGTACAATATGAACACAATTTTATCTATATTTCTAGATACTAGATATATTTATACAAAATATTATTTTTGCCCACCTTAGAGCTTTCTTTCAGATTTTCATTTAGAAATGTCAAATGCAAAAGATCAAAAAAAAAAAAAACCCTCATTTTACAAAGCTCAGGCTGGTGAACCAGGTAAAAGGAGAAATGAAACAAAGCTTCCTTGATGGGAGAATAAGGACGATCTCATCATTCTTGGCCAGGCTCTGAACCATTATAGAAAATGACTTTTTTTGGAGAAAGAAACACATTCAAATCACTTAGTGTAGAAACATTAGTTGAAGGGCTAGAACTTGGGGAGATAAACACACAGATATGTGGCCTTTCTAGTCCTTATATGACACGTCTCAAAAATAAGACATTGCAAAGAAAGTTTCAAGAGTATATAGAATTCTTTTTTTTCTCATTTTTTTTTATTAAAAATTTCCATCTCCTCCCCTCCTCCTCCCCCTTCCCTCCCCTCCCTTCCACCCATACCCCTACTCCGCCCCTCTCCAAGCCAAAGAGCCATCGGGGTTCCCTTCACTATGTTAAGTCCAAGGTCTTCCCAGTTCCCCCTAAGTCCAGGAAGGTGAGCAACCAAACTGACAAGGCTCACAGTGAGCCCGTCCATGCTGTAGATTTCATGCTTATCACCGCTGTCCTTTGTTTCTCAGTCCTCCTCCACCGTCAGCCACATTCAGAGAGTCCGGTTTGGTCCCCTGTTCCATCAGTCCCATTCCAACTGGACTTGGTGGTCTCCCATTAGATCTGTCCCACGGTCTCAATGGGTAAACACACTCCTCACGGTCCTGACTTCCTTGCTCATGATCTCCCTCCTTTTGTTCCTCATCAGGACCTTGGGAGCTCAATCCAGTGCTTCTATGTGGGGCTCTGTCATTTTCTCCATCCAATGCCAGGTGAAGGTTCTATGGTGATATGCAAGATATTCATGAGTATGGCAATAGGATCTGGACATTTCTGGCACCCTCTCCTCAGCTGGATATTGGAAGTAGACAAGATTGCTGGAACTTTTTAATGGGAACTTGGGGGTGGGGTGGGATGGGGGTTGGGGGGATGGGGAGAGAAAAGTGTGAAGTGGAGGATGGGAAGAGCTTGGGGGAATAGGATGGTTGGGATATAAGAAGGGTGGATATGGGAACAAGGAATTATATATCTTAATTAAGGGAGCCATTCTAGGGTTGGCAGAGACTTGACTCTAGAGGGGTCCCCAGGTGTCCACGAAGACGCCGCCAGCTAGTTCCTTGGGCAGCTAAGGAGAGTATATAGAATTCTTAAAGGTGCTTCCAGTTTCTTAGTTGTTCTCAATAGTGAAATATAATTTTACAAACCATATAGTCGAGGCTTTCATGTAATTAATTTTTTTTCAACGAACAGTCAATGAGTACTTTCATAGACACACTGAACAGTCTGTATCGTGTTTGTTCTACTTTCTGCCTATATTATTAAATCATGAATAATTAATGCATTCGTTCATTGTTGTTTATTTAGTTCATGCCCTATTCAACAAGTTCAGAATCTGTACCTTCTTTTCTAAAGAATTTAAAGTTGTTTGGCATCTTTCTTCCTATAGTTCCAGCTGAAGAGTAGTGAACCTAGGAAAGCTTAATATAAATTAGGTAAACACTGACAAGATGCCCTAGGAGGAAGATGCTGCAGATAAATCATATATAATAAGGTGATGGAGGAGAGTTATCTGTCTATGTTACTTTCATTGGTTAATTAATAAAGAAAACTGCCTTGGCCCTTTAAGAGACAGAAAATTAGGTAGGTCGAGTAGACAGAACAGAATTGTGGGAACAAGGAAGTAGAGTTGGGGAGATGCTTCAGGCAGTCTCCATGCTTCTCTTCTCAGAGATGGACGCAGGTTAAGATCTCTCCTGGTAAGCCACATCTCGTGGTGCTACACAGATTACTAAATATGGGTTAAAGGAAGATGTGAGAATTAGCCAATAAGAGGCTGAAACTATAGACCAGGCAGTGTTTTAAAAGAATACAGTTTCCGTGTAATTATTTCGGGTGTAAAGCTAGCTGGCGGCCCAGTGGCGGGACATAGCCCCGCTGCTCCCTTCCACAATAAGGTGATTTTACAAAATCTCAAATGCAAGTTAAAACTTAGAATGGAAGTTTTATAAATATTATATAACAAATTATATATAAACTTAAGAAAACAAAGCATTGTACGTATACTAGGAAGGAAAATTTCTTCATAGCACAGATATCCAGTGGAGAATAAGATCACAGGTGGAATAAACTGGAACCCATATCTGGTTGCTAGTTTTCTTTTCAGTCTCTGCTAATTTTAAATGTTTCAAGAAGTTTCTCCTAACTAAATGAGTTTCAAACTGATATGTGAAAGTAGCACAAACATTTTGTGCTATCATGAGTAGATGTTCAGATTAGTTTCAGATGATTTCTTAACATGAATACTACATTTTGATTCTCAGAACAGAAGGTCATCACAGAGCCGTGCTTCATAAAGTCATTTGTCTAATTTTAAGGAAATTCAATTTTTCTCTTGCTATGTAAAATGATTTACTTTGCCTGGCAATTATACTATTAGACAAAAGGAAATTATACCCTTCTCATAACATTTTTAAGAGTCTAAAATTCACAAAAACCATGTTTTGTTTAGTTTTATTTAAGGCTTGCTTAGTTTAAATGAAACCATTTATTGTCATTTTAGTTAGCACTTATTTATAGCATGAAGGCATTTCTGCAATTCATGACATGCCAATAATAACCAAGAGGAAGCCAAAATTAGCATCAAAATATTTCTGCTTTTGAAAGTTATCAATTTTATGAGACACACAAAGGAGAGAAATAGAAAAGGGGCTTTCAAATAACTAAAGATCAAAGGAAATAATGTTAGCATGGGTTCCCCGATGAAATAATGATAGCTGCTAAATTCCTTGAATAAAGATGATTTTTTTAAGTTACACATCAACATATCATTTAAATCTTGTGTGAAAGATCACACCCAACTATTCTGAAGAAGTGAGGTAGAGAGAAATAGAGAAAGTTGAAGGGTTTTATTTTTTTAAGTTAAAATGGGGAGGAGCAAACTTTTAGAATCTACAAGGACAGAACATATGACCCACTGCTGAACTGGCAATTTAGGAGGGTACTATGATAAGTATCCTTATTATTTCATGTAGTTGCTTATTTCAAGAGTTGCTTAAAGACATTAACTAGATGAAAATATAGTGAGATACATAAGTTTTTGGAAGCCTAGTTTTTGATATTCATGGGCGTTTTAGTGTTGAAACAGAGTGTCCTGCAAAGGGAAAAACAATATCTATA
Source organism: Arvicola amphibius (assembly GCF_903992535.2). Taxonomy (NCBI): domain Eukaryota; kingdom Metazoa; phylum Chordata; class Mammalia; order Rodentia; family Cricetidae; genus Arvicola; species Arvicola amphibius. The sequence continues at coordinate 30,088,805 of NC_052056.1, read as the reverse complement.
TAATCGGATGATAATAAAAATTTTAATGCATTTGTGACCTAATCACTAATAAGTCACTGTTTTGTTCAATAATTTCCACTTTTAGTGGTGACCAGTGAGTTCTATGCTTTGTGTTTGTATAAGTGTTTACAGTGCATGAGTTTGTGTTCAACTATATCCAAATAGTTTTCCATATTATAAACTGCCTTTTATAGAGTTCAATCTCAAATAATATTCTTATGACATTTTTTCTTAAATTTATTTTCAGTAGGTAGATAAGATTCCTTTAAAATAACTTTGTGAGTTCCCAATTTCATTGGAAATTAAGAGTTATAACATTTGTATAATATGTCTACTGACAGAGACATATTTTCAGATTTATAGGATTAATGAATTTATTTAAGTTTAAACCTGTATAATACTTTAAAATAATCAAGATTAATGTTTTACTTCCCCTTTCTAATAGCAATCACATGTACATTTCCCAGGAGTTTAGGTAATTCTAACAGAATCTTTTTTCACATCATATACAGTATGAATATTCATGTCAAAATGAGGACTATTAAAATAAAGTATAAATTATTTACTGCTGCCCAGAGACACATTAACTTCATGGACTATTACTAATTCACAAAGGCTTTGAACATCTACCTGAGGTCAGTTTCACATTTATAATGCATGATTCTAAAAATAATTTCCCTAAAGTATGCAATTTTCACTTGAAAAAGTCAATACAAACCTAGTGTGATGAATAGTAAAATTGCATCTGGGTCAGGGATGTGGAGTTCCCTTTCCTCTGCAGGTTAGTAATGAAACTGTGATTTCTGGAAATACCTCTTGAGAAAAGGAAACAAGGTTCCTGCTCCTGGGACAGTGTCTTCACACCTACAGACATTTCACAGTGACTGGAAGACAGGGACTGGACTTCATGCTGACATTTTGATAGCATCTGTGTCACAACACCCTACAGTGGGGAAAGTCCTGTGGGGTAAGTTTAGAGACTTTTGCAAGGCCCAATTATGGAAGTCTGTTTTCTCTTGACTCTCAGCCAATTCACAAAGCTACAGCTGTGTTAGAAAGCTTACTATCCCTTCAGAGTTAGTGTGATGAGAAGAAACTGGAACCTGAAGCAGAGCATCTCTTTATTTTGACAAATTAATGAATCTCTCTGAATTCTCACTTCTCTGTGCCCCATATGGGCATCCTAGGATGGATGGGCACAGGCAATGAATTCATGTGTATTAATCACCTAATGTTACTCTCAGTGAACTAGCAGGGATTTAACTGTCAATTTCCCTCTTGTGCATTTGCTAATTTTAAGGGAAGTTACATACACTCTCTCAATCTCAATTTATTAAATTATAGAATAAGAAGGTTAAAAACACCAGTGAGCATTTGTGGGGTTTGTGGAGGCACAAATATGAAGTACTTAGCATGGGAACTAGATTGTCAAGCCATTTAGTTAAAGTTAGACTTTCTTCTCCTGGTGGTTAGCTTTTTAAAAATTTTTTAAATTTATTTGATAATGCTATTAAATTCCTGGCTTAGCAGTAAACTTTAAAGCTTTGGGGAGAAGTAAGCACTTCTTTTCTTCAACAAATTGGTAATGAGCAATTAAAGGTAAAAACCACACAATAATAAATTCAATAATACTAAAAATTTCACATTAAAATTACTTTAAAACACTGAGCAGAAATATGTGTATTGGTCTCTCATTGCCAACTAACAAAATGTGGTCAATTTTCAGAAATTTTATATGACTTCTAAGAAAGGCATATGAAATATCATTGCTGATTCTTTAATTAAATTCAATTTTAGTGAAAAGGAAAATTAAAAAAAAAATCTGCATTTTAATGTATGCCACCTGCATGTGGGTTTCCCCAGGAGAACAGAATGAGGTGCTGTGTCCCCTGAAATGTGAGGCAGTTTTAAGTCCTGACTGAAATGGATGCTGGAAAACAACTGGGGTCTCTGCAAAAACAAGTATTCCTCACTGCTGAGATATATTTCCAGCCACAGAGGGGACATCATATTTTGAACATGTTTGTGATACCCTTGTTCATTTTATCCCTTACAAATAATGATGGGGATGTCGCTGGCCTAGATTGTATAGCTAGGCCCAGGCCAGCCTGAGCAGCATAGTTTAGCTATGCCCTAAAATAAAACCGCAAGAGTGCTGAGATGTAGATTAGAGAAGTGTCTCTCCAGCAAGTGCGGGGACTGAGTTCAACCCACAGGCCATACACAGACGTAGACAAAAAAATCATTAACTACCCACCCACTATTTCACTGTTATGGTTTTTATGATTTTGAAATTGCTTTCTCTAGTTTGTATGTGGCACTGAACAAATAGATTTTTTTAAAAGGAGGGGTTATCATTATAGACTAATTTAACGTAGAGTAAGTCAAATAGGTTTGTGTGATTTAGAAAAATATGGACTGTTGATAGGATATGACACAGCAAAAGTGGGCCACCAGGGCCCTCACCGGTGTTGGCAAGGTCTTGAAGAAGAGACTGCCGTTGTGGAGAGATCCAGAGGACATGAGGGTAGTTTGTCCTCCATGAAAGGAGATCTGCACCTGGGATCCTTGTGTCCCATAGTAAGGAATGTGGTAAGAAGGATGACCATTGTTGGACAAGTTACTGTGGCCACAGCTTTTCGAAGATTGTCCAAGCATGATGGTTTTTTATTTCTGAGAACTGTCATTAATTTTTGGTCACATGAATTAAAAAAAATTACAATAGAACTTGTCTACATGCAACATGACCCTCACACACATTTCTTTCACCAGCCCAGGAGGTTCTGGCTTATATTTTGTTTGGTTTTAAAGTTCCCCATAAACATACAAAGGTCTTCATTCAAAAAGAAAGTATACTCTTAGGGAGTCTCTCATATTTTTTATAGATTCACCTTTCCACCCTAAGAGGGATGCCTTTTCAAAATGGGAACAGAAAGAGTCAAAATTCCTGGCAAAAGCAGAGGAAGTGAGTTGATTAAAGGCCTCTACAGCTTGGCAATAATGCAATGATATAAGTATTACTGAGTACAGTTTTGCATAGCCTTATCATAAGGATAAAAAAGGATATGAATATTTTATCTTCACATAAAGTAGCTCTCCAAGCCGCAAAGCAGGAGACAATCATAAGTGCCTGTAGACTCCCTTCTAGGTAAAATGTCTTATTAAGAAATCCTCCCAATAGTGGTATAATTAATGCCTCATGTAATAGTTTTCAAAATTCTTATACTTTTTAAAACTTACTACAAGCCCTATATGATATAGACATTTTAATGTATTTATTTAAATTAAGGAAAACTTAGGGGTAAAACTCATGAATGCTCATTACAAGTCAGTAAAATTGTAATGATTTTCATTCTCTGTGTTTTTCAGCTTGTAAATTTTCTCTGAAATGAATACTAAAAATGTTTAAAAGCTAATCTTTTTAAAATTTCACATGAGAAATATAAATGCCTATAAAAAGTTTTAAATCGTAAAAAAGAAAAACCTTCTATTGCAGTGCTACCTGGACATGCAGCTTGGGTTTTCCATGCAAAGCATCGGAGAACAACTTTTAACATGATAATAAACCTTGTCACAGAAAACTATCTCAGAGTGAGTGTGATGACACCTCGGTGATTTCTAGAGAAAGAAAAGCCATGCTTCCCTCCTGGAACTCACCTGATCCACTCAGGAGCCACTTTTACACAGCAACAAAGATATGCCACTCAGCGTGGACTGCGAAAATGTCAAAGGGAAAGAAGAAAATTCCAGCGCAAAAGGAACTCTCGCTCTTCAAATGTGTTCCCTCCTACTCTGAAGCCGGAAACTTTGACTTGTCTGTTCGTTTTCATCAGTAACTCGACTGGAACTTGTGGTCTGAAAACACTTTTGTTTCTCTGAGTCTACTTGACGCTGCGTCATGCACAAGCTAATAAGTGTCCCACCGGGCTGTCCAAGGCGCAGAAAACTTGAGTATCTAGGGAGAAGCTGCCCAGAGCAGAAAGCACAGGAATGGAAGAACAGAAAGTTCTTAAGTTGGAGTCTGGAGTCTTTCGGGTAGATGGATAGAGTAAAACATGCTTCTTTTAGTTCTGCAAGAAGGAACTATATGGAGTGAAATCCCTTTCCTTCCCCCCTGTAGTTGCAAACAATGCTTCTCAGGGCTTTCCCAGTAAAAGAATAAGACAACCATTTCTAAGAGTAAACTTGGAGTCTGAGAATTCCATCCTTCATCATCACATACACTATCACAGAGGTATTGGGTCTCTCTTTTTATATGCCACTTGTTTTCTGTCCATGGAAGATGAAAGGCATTTAAGTTTGCATAATGAATAGTGAGACCTGGAAACAAAATTCTTTTTCAAATAAAAAGAGCTTCATTAAATACCCTTCCCTATAATACAAATTCTTTAAATCATAATCTTAGTACTAAAAATTAATATTTATAAATCATTTCTGCAAATGCATGTTTTAAATAACAAATCCAGTTCTTGAAATATTATTTGGGCATAAATAGAATCATGATACTACTATGTGTCACATCTTTTGATTTATCATGAGATCGTTCTGATCAGATTTTGGTGGAGAGAATGTCATGAGTCATAATAAATGAGTGGAAAGTAGAACCTGAGGACAAGTGATAACAGAAATTAGGATGCCCATTTGAGACAATTACAAAGTTCATGGAAGGTGGCAATATAGAGATAAGAACAAACATGAATCATTTCCTCCTCACAAAACTATTTGTGCATAATTTCATCAGAAATTGATTAGTTGTGGATGTGATTTTTGTGAAAGCAGCTCTCTCATGAAAAATTTCAGAACAGCACTGTCTGAGAGGCACAGATATTGGAGAATATTGGATTTGGAATCAATTGCTATACGTGGGGTGTGTTCTTAGGCACCATTGGTGAAGAGCACAAGAACATCACTGGAGTACACTGGGTGGTACCTCCAGTGACACCTGCACATGCAAGTTCTAAATTTGTTGCCAGATTTAAAATACTGGTTCTATTGTGTGCCTTGGTTAAAGGGAAAGAAAAATCTGCATTTCAGTGAGCATGTGTTAGGTCTGAGGATGCATACATGATTTAGCCTATTTCAAACAAATGTGTGTCTACTCTGATTCTGGGGATATCGATGCTGCGGCAAAGTTCTATATTCCTGTGTCACACCCCTCCCCACGGTAAAGAACTTTCTTCTCACCATTTTTTAAATTTCTTTGTGTAGATATATTTGTTTTGAAGGCAAGGATTTTTATAGCAACTAAGAAAGGTAAGTCTGAGTTTATAATTAAAAGCTCTGACTGGCTTAGGTTCAATAAAACAAAGACACTGAGCTGGGAGAAATGATTGCTCTCTTATAATTAGGAAACTTATTCCCCAGAAAGGAGGGCAGGATGGGGATGAATGTTTTTCATCCCTCACTTTTTCTATCCTCCTCACCTCTCTTACCTTATAAATTAGCAGATTTGCATACATAAAATATACCTAAAACCTCAATAAAAGTGTGGTTTAAAAATATGCAGCTAATTATATGAGAATGTTCTTTGCTTTTCCCTATAAGGCAAATGAATATTTATCAAGTTAAATTCCGAGATACTTATTATCTCACTTGCATTTTGAATATAATTACATTGGAAGGGAATTGTTCTGATGGGTATAGGCAGAGATTAAAAGATTTGTATGCACATTTTAAAAATGCAAAATAATCATAGTTGTTTTACCATTAACAGAGCAGCTCAATCCTTCCCTTCGGGTGAAAATAAGTTAGCACTAAAACACAGAGCTTGGGAGATATGGCTCTAATCAAAGATGGACAGAGAAAAGCAGGCTTACTTGGAGGTGGGAGGAAACTAACTTTATAACCACTAAGCAAAATACCAGAATGCTTAAAGGAGCTATCTAATATGTTATATGAAGCTCAAACTTAAATGTAACATTATTACATTTTTCCAGAAATATGTGTTCTAGATAAAAGCACAGTGAACAACTATTAAATAGCAGATAATTTTAAATGAGTGACATACTTTGGGCTAGGGAAGATAAAATCAGAAATTTATATTTTTATATATGTTTAGGCATATAATCTCTACAAACAAAGAAGAGATTTAAGAAGAGATTTTCTATGTCTCTCAATTTTTTTTTCTTTGAGACAGATAGAGTTTCTCTGTGAATCAGTCCTGGCTCACCAGGAGCTCACTTTGTAGACCGGGCTGGCTTTGAACTCACAGAGATCTCGCTGTCTCTACCTCTGGAGTGCTGCAATTAAAGACGTGTGCCACTGACGCCCAGTACCACTCACATTTCTTAAAAATATTCTCGAGACAGACTTATCTGTTCACATCCTCTTTCCTCTTCTATTTCTAAGCTTTTAGAGATTACAATTTTTAACTATTATTTATTATTTTATTAACTTCAAGAACCTTGGAAAGTATTTTTCATCTACTGGGTATCCAGTGTATATTTTCACCCACAACATTATAAGAACAAAATAGAACAAATATATAAAATATGTTAACAAATTAAGAAGGAAAATAGTTTTCATTGAACTGGATAGAAAGTGACTAATTTAGTAGCCTCATTCATCTAAAATGTTCTCTAGCTTTTATTCTTTCACACAGCCACTTTTTTTTTCTTTTGCAAATTTAGCTAAAGTCTTATCAGATGTAACAGAGGATGTGTATGATGGAAAAGTACCTGCTCCACCCCAGTGCTAACATTGTCATTTAAATGGGAAAAAAATCAGACTAAAACATTAGGTGAAGGGGTCTGACATGAATTTAAGCATATGTCACTAACATAGGGAAAACTTTGGCTTCTAAAATATTGAGTAAAACCCATCTGATATTACCCCTGAGAACTTTATGGCCAAATAGGAATAGAATTATATTACTTCTTAGACATTAGTTTTACAGGCTAATAAAATACTAAATGTACACGTGATTTGGTTTTAACTATGGGAAAAGAAAACAGTCCTTTGGAATTTGGAGGCTTTTCATCAAATTTCTAATTAATTTTGATAAATCTCTTTTAATGCAGTAAGGAGTTCCACTTGGGCTTATCAATTTAAGTGTTCTACATGCACTCAGTGGACTCGAGTATCCCTGCAGAGAGTTATGCAGAACACCTTCTAAAGTTAATAGGCTTGCCACATGAGTAACTGATTTGCCAGTCATGAAGAATGAACTAATAATGAAAATTTCCTTACACTATCTTTAGTTTCCCATTTAAGGAGTACTTATTAGTTTTCTTTGTCCCTTATATAATTATTTTTGATATACGCTAGCTATATTTCAAGTGCCATGACTTTTTTCTAATATATGATATAACAAGGTCAATGAAATAAAAACCATTATCTTACTTTAATTAAAAGTTATGCAACAGTATCTTAATATTAATTCACATATAGAAGATATGTTTAAGAAAAATCTGCAGATAGAGAATACTATTACAAAATCCCTAAAAGACAAGAAATGTAATAATTTTCTCTCTGTCACAAAAACATAGTTATTGATTTCTAAAAGGAAAGTATTCAATTCTTAATAAATGGTATTTTAAATGTTTTTTAAAGAGATAAGACTGATTCCCTCATATTAATATAGTCATTCTCATACTGGTGTCCATTTCCGTGTCTATATCTACTGACTCTTCCACTGATAATAATACTCTTTCTTCAGTTTCTTGAATATAAGTTTTAAAATTTAGATGCTATCTTGCCATTCAGTATAGTCTTTCCTATATTGGAAAATGACCCCTTGCATCAAATTGGTCCAACCTCCCTTAATTTGTGTGTTTTTCTCAGTGTATCTCCCATATCTGCATGCTTTGTTTTATATTCAGAAGGAAAGCTTTTAAAGCAAAAAATAAATTCTTACCGTTTGGGTTTCTTTATTTGAAAAATAGAACAATGCAAAGTAATTTTACACTGATGCACAGTGAGGCCGTATGGGCATAGATTTCACTCAAGGTATAACAGTGGCATAAGTGCTTTGGTCAGTGATGCAATGTTCCATTTTCTTATGCGACCCACATTGCTACAGAATAGAGAATATTTTTGGTTGTGAGCCTAGCCTTTAACGGCTGAGCCATCTAAAATTCTTCATATTTGTCCAACATTAATATAGTATTTTAAATGCCCATTCATTAGAGATTGACTTGTATCATTCCTGTCACTAACGTCCTATGTTTCTAGTGAAAAATACCAATGCTTTCTTTGTTGCATCTGGATTTAATGTTGGTATCACTTTTGTCTCTTAATTGTTTGTGTTGACTTTTATTACATGCTTTGTACTCGACATAGAAAACCAAGTGTTATATCTCTCTACAGGCTATTTCAATACTTTCAAATAAATTAATATTGAAGAAACTATTAAATTTGTTTGAAGCACAAAGAAAATGAAGAATTGCTCAGGGTCTACAGCCAATACAGAGAATGATGCTGCGTGCTGAGACAAATGAAGATGATGCTTCACAAGACACAAATGGTCATATTAAACTTCAGATGGAGAGTATAGCTTAGGCAGATGTTACTTATCTTCTTAAGAGAAGGTTTTAAGAAAGGGGAAGTGTATTTAAGAGTTACCATTTAGTTTACTAAACACACTACCACAAAAATGTAATTGAAGAACGTTAGAAGAAGTGAAAGTGCTGGAAAAATGACCCTCAAAAATAGGATAATATTTTTCAAAAGGAAAATCTAGGGTGATTTCTAGGTGATCTAGGTGATCCAATAGAAAACAGAGATCTGAAATTGAATAGAAAATATAAGGACATTGGTCAGTAGATATTTCTCTGGCTTTATCAAAATCATATTCTACATGATTTTTTTAAATCTCTATATTTCATGTATCTTTGAGGCCTCTCCCAAGCCTTCCCTAGTGTATTCAAGTGTCCTGTTCCTGTACTAAGGCCAGCCACCCAAAGGGATCAGACTATGGCCTCTAGGCAGGTCTGAGGATTCCTGCAAGGGAGAGCGGGTTCCTTCAGATTGTGCCGCAAGGAATAGCTCCTGCTTTGGCACTGAGGAGATCCAACCAGATTCAGTCACAGCAAAATTGGTCTAAGACACCAAGCACCTCCCAGCTCCATTTGAAGGAAGTGATGGGCAGGCGCCAATGCAAGAACTCCTCCAACAACATGAAAGGCAACATGACATCACCAGAATCCAGACATCCCGAAACAACAAGAATTGAACACCCTACTCCAGAAGATATAGAAGAAACCGACCTTAAACAGTACTTTATGAAAATAATAGAGGACCTTAAACAGGAGATAAAAAACTGCCATAAAGAAATGGAGATGACAAACAAAAAGGTAGATGAAATAAATAAATCTCTCAAAGATACCCAAGAAAAACAAGAAAAACAAGAAAAAAAAAACTAATCAAACAGGTAAGGGAAACAGTACAAGACCTGATAAATGAAATGGAGGTAATGAAGAAAACACAATCTGAAGGAAGACTGGAAATGGAAATTCTGAGTAAATGAACAGAAACTTCAGAGACAAGTATTTCCAACTGAATACAAGAGATGGAAGAAAGAATCTCGGACTCTGAAGATACTATAGAGGAAATAAATTCACAGATTAAAGAATAAAACAAATCTAACAAATTCTTAACACAAAACATCCAGGAAATCTGGCACACCATGAAAAGACCAAACCTAAGAATAATTGGGGTAGATGAAGGAGAAGAATTACAACTCAAAGGCCCAGAAAACATATTCAACAAAATTATAGAAGAAAACTTCCCCAACCTAAAGAAGAATGTTCCTTTGAAGGTACAAGAAGCCTACAGAACACTGAATAGACTGGATCAAAAGAAAGCATCCCCATGCCATATAATAATCACGTATCTTTGATCACGACATATATTATCTTCATCTTGTATATCTTTTTCTGACATCTTGACATGTGTGTCTAGATGCTCACATGAAAGTTGTACTGAATTTCTGTAAAACATCAAGTCCCCTTGTTGTGAGTATTTGATCACACTGCATAACTATGTGTTTTGCCTTCCTCTTATGCTGAAGGCAACTTCTGATTGAATTAATAAAGAACTGAATGGTCAGTAGCTAGGCAGGACATCTGGGGAAAGAGAGAAACTTGGGGGAAGAATCTGAGAGACAGAAATTTGCCAGTTAAAAAGTTGGAAGAACAATATAAATGAGAGGTAACAAGTCATATGGCAGGATGTAGATTAAAATAAATGGGTTAATATAAGTTTTGAAAACTAACTTGGAACAATACTAAGCTAAGGCCAAGCTTTCATACTTAATAAGAAGTCTCCATGTCATTATTTGAGAGCTAGTGTTCCAAAGAAAGTTCAACTATATTTGGCATTCAACATGGAGGCCTATGAGCAGCTGGCATGTTGTTTCATGAGGCTGGATACCAGCATGAACCCAGTAACTTTGTAGAGCTGGTGCGGTAGAAGCGACTTCTGGCTGATGCCCACAAGCAAAATATTCAGGTCTCCCTGAAGGGCCAAAAGAACATTTCCTCAGAGCTACGGTACTCAGAAGCCAGGTCCAGACTGGAAAAACATATAAACAGATACCGTATGCTAGAAAATGTGCATAGGTGCTAAAGAAAAAATAAAATAAAATAGGTATAGACATAGAAAATAAATAGTTTAAAAATAACAAAGTCTTTAAAGAGAGAGTAAAATAATATAAAAAGAATATAAATATAAAAAGTCACATAAAGATGGAAAATACACAGTGTACCTAGATCCTATAGAATACTTTATTATCTTTAAATCTTTTAAATGCTGTTTAGCAAAAAGAAAGCTGATGAGAGATATTGGGCAGTAGAAAAAGCTGCTGAATTAAACCAGCCTACCTATATATTTTAAGACTGTCTTAACTTGTAAATGGAAGTCAAGAAATATATAACATTGGAGAAAATGTTATGCCTTTGGTTCCACAAGAAATGAAAAGCCATTGTGTTTGGGAATGCTATTTTCAGTTGTGTGACTTTTGTTTACACTGCATTGGTTTAACTCTGTGAAGCTGTGTTCCGTTACCTCTCTGAAACACCTGATTGTACTAATAAAGAGCTGAACAACCAATAGTGAGGCAGTAGCAAAGATAGGTGGGACTAGCGGGCAGAGAATTTAAATAGAAGGAGAAAATCTGGGAGTAGAGAGAACAGGGAGCAAGAGAACAAGGAGAGGAAAACATCAGGTGCTGCCAGAGCTCCTTCCACTCCTTTAGCCAATAGGCTTTAAGATACCAACTCACTGGGGTGTGGTCTCTTATACTTTAAAAAGCTGCAGGACCAGGAGCATTCTATCTCTCTTGCTCCCCTTCTGGTTGCTAGACTCTCTATTTCTTGTTTACCATGAGAGGACTGTTGTTTGGGATGGTGATCTGTAAGTTTTTCCCCTCAAATAAATAACCCTTTTAATTATCCATTCTTCTGAACTGGTATGAGATTGTTTACAGCTCAGTCAGGGGTCAGTTACCCAGATACACAGCAAGTCCTAGGAAAAAAAGCAAAAAAAAAAAAAAAAAGGTATACAGAACTAGAGAAGGATAAAAGTCAAGTCAAGAGGCAAAAGATAGTTGGGATAATATAAGTTAAGAAACAAGCCAAGTTAAGTCTGGGCATTTATAAGTAATAATAATCTTCCATGTGTGTGATTTATTTGGGAACTGGGTGGGAACCCCCTCAAAAATTCAAAAGAGTAAAACATCACACAACACTACGGATTCCTTCAAAATTAATAAGGATCAGATTTGATTGACGAGACCTCCTAAAAGTCTTGACTATAAATATAAAGGAAGAAACAAAGAAAAACTAAAGATAGGTGACATATATGGATTCATCTACATGGGAACATTTCTCAGACTATGAGACAGGATAAACCTTGTAGGCTCCAGTGTCCTCATGACTTTCATATGGCATTGATGTTGATATTTAGATGCACTCACACTGATTTTTAATGTTGACAGAAATCTTTTACCTTCTCAAACATACTAAGAATCATCTTTAGCTGATTTGTACACATCACACATTCCAAACTTGTGTTAATACAGATATATGTGTTACTTTTAAAAATTTGGGGACTTTCAGAACAAAAGAACCTGACACCAAAAACGTCAAGACAGGTAGCACAAGTGATCCAGCCTCTCACAATGCCTCTGTTGCAATTTCATCAAAAATCTGCACCCAGAACAACTTCAAAATGGCTAAATAAGATGGTCTGGCCCCCCAGATTACTCCAACCAAGATATCAATAAAGCTTCATACTTTTCATCATACAGAGACTGGACAACAAATGATAAAGCTTGTCTCGCAGAACTCAAGCATCATCAAAATTTACTCATGGTCCCCTAAAGATGCTGTTAACCCCAAACAAGAGAAAGTAATTTTAAGAACACAATGTGTACATTCTCAAGAGTTGGGATGGTTTATAAATGTTTGTCATCATTTAGGGTGGTTAGTTGATCATGGTCAGAGAAAAAAAATAACTAAGCAAAAGAGGTTAGATTCAGGGGATATTTTTCTAAGAAGAAAAGCAGTTATAGGAGTGATAGGGAAAGGGGTAAATTATTTAATCTAATTTTAAATTAAAAAGCAATGACTAGTGTCAAATAATTTACAGTGGCATGGATTTTTTATATTGATTCAAATTAATGTTATTTTTGTTATAACATACAATATATATGTTTCTACTCTTGTTTAAAAATTTGTACCTATACAGCTTATTTACAAATGTAATATAAAATTCTAGCCCTTGAAAACTGCGGGAGAATTGTCTGTATTCTGTCAATCATGTTTTAAATAAATGCTCATTGGCCAGGCAGGAGGTAAAGGTGGGAAAACAAGATAGGAAATAGAAATGATACAATGAGAACAGGAGAACTCTAGGAAGGAAGAAGTTGATTCCTCCCACTCCTGCCCAGATCACCGAAGCAGCAGGATGTGATCTATAACCACTGAAAAAGGTACTGAGCCACATGGCTAACATAGATCAGAAAAGTGGGTTAATCAAGATGTGAGAGTAAGCCAGTGAGAGGCTAGAGCTAATGGGCCAATCAGCTTTATAACTTATAGAGATCTCTGTGTTATTTCTTTGGGGCTTGCCGGCTGTGGGGTACCAGGCGGGACAGAAACCCAAACAAACAAGCAGGCCTGGCCCCGTTCATGTTACAGAAAACCATTATTATAAACAGTTTAGGATAATTAATAAATGAAGTTTTTAGTAGTTAGTCATCAACCACAATTAAATTTATAGTCATGTTAGATATGTTTTCAAGTTTAAGAGTTATATTTTAGATAGTTTGCCTTCAAACACTTCAAATACCTAAAAAACAAAGCATTTAAAATGTTTTAATAACATAAGGCTTTTCATGACAATGAGATATGTCTGCTCCTGGCAGCACAAATCTACTTCAGAAAAGATGTTGCACATCAAAGAGCCTCCATCTGAAATTTGTTTTAAATATGGTAAAGCTAGTCACTGGGCAAGAAACTGTTCTTGCCTCAACTGCTAACAATATGCTGTCCAAATTGGACAGTCTGGACACAAAGGAAGTTGACTACCAAACATTTCCAGGACAAAATAGGACATTACTTCAAAATTCTTGCTTCACAGAAAGGTCTGTCAGATATTCTAGGCCTATAGGATGAAGGTGGATGGTCCAATATTGCAGAGGAACCTTGGGTGACTTGCTAGGAAGCCAGCAGTCTCTGTAGTTTCTGTAGTTATAGAAGTTTCTTGCTCTGTACTTCCTTTTTACTTAGGTAAAACATCATCCTTCTCAGGTCTCTGATGGAGTTAAAGACTAGAGCATTACAGTTTTACTGTTTTTTTTTTTTACCTAATTAAAAAAAAATAAACTCACAAAGGAGACGTAAACTTTATAAAGATTGAGAGACATAAAAGTACAAGTTGTTTATATTATTAAATATTTTAAGTCTAAAGGGATATTTTTAGGCTGGAAATACAACTTACGATAGAAAGTAGTTTAGTTATAAAAAGTTGGACTCACCGAGGTAAGATAGATAATAGAGTACTTTTCTTGAGGTTAACAATTATAAATGGACTTGATATTATGAATGTAATTCTTACCAGATGATTGTTCTTATTGTATATAGTTTTACTGAGTTAAAGTTAAAACCTTTCTTCTTTGTTTAGACAAAAAGGGGAAAATGTTGCAAGGTATTTGATCAAACTGTGTAAACATGTATGTGTCCTGAGTTCCTCAGTTGTCTAAAGCACCTCCTGTTTGGTTTAATAAAGAAATGAATGACTAAAAGCTAGGCAGGAAAGATAGGTGGTCTTCTGGGGAGAGAACAGAACTTGGAGGAAGAATCTGAGAGGCAAGGATGTGTTAGCAAGACACAGAGAAATTTGGACATATAGTATGGAGGAGAGGTAATAAGGCATGTGACAGAATGTAGATTAATATAAATGGGTTAATTTAAGACCTAGTTGGGAACAGGTCTAAGCTGGGGCCTAGGTGTCATATTTAATAAGAAGTCTCCATGTCATTATTTGGGAGTTGGTGATTCAAAGAAAGTCTGGCTATATCCCTTGTACTAGTGAGCTGTATCACAGATAGCCAGTCATCTCTTACTTATAAATAGTAAAAATACAAGACATTTTTGGACACATACACTATTACAGGTAAGTGTGATCCTGATATCAAGTATTAATTGGCCTAGAAAATAAAAATAGAACTATATGTACCTTTCAGATTTCTATGATTACTTATAAGCAACAAAGGCAATCTTTGTTCTGTTATTTCTTCTGTTGTTTCACTTGTTCATTGAAACACAAATATTGGAGTAAGATGTGATGCTGAAAAAGCAGCACTAAGTTAGTTAGCACTAAGATTAGAATAGCATTTGGGGACTAAGGCTATTCAAATGAGAAAGAAAGAAAGTGAAAGATCTTGGTTATATAATTACATAGAATCAATCCAGATGGAATTCCAGTAATGATGTGTGGAAGAGGACACAAGCTCCTATCCTTAACCAAGAATCTATCTGCAACTGACACCTTCTTGCAAAGAAAAAAATAGTTTTTCATAATGGGTATATTTAACGCACTTAAAGAAGGTTCCACACCCAGAATTAGATAATCAAAACAAACCATATGATACCTTTTTTTGATCTCATGTCTTTTACAGGTATTTTTTGTCTTAAGATGTTTTATTTGTATTTTGTGGTTTTTCAATTTTTTTATATGTGTGGAGGGTGTGTTAGTTGTTTTTTCCCATTTCTTTTATTTCCTTTTTTGCCTGTTTGATTTCTAAAGAGAGAGAGGAATAAAAAAAGAAAAAAAGAAATGGGGGGAAGAAAGGAGGAAATAAACAAAGAAAAAGCATGGAGGTGAGTCAGTGGGGAGGTGCAGTGTTCTGAGAGGAGTTGGGGGGGGGAGGAAGGACCATGATCAGAATACATTGTAAGAAAAATTCTTTCAATTAAAGAAAAAGAAAATAAAATTGTACTCTAATAGAAGTTTCTGTCTTCCTTAAGTCACTGTTCCCTGGGGTCTTTTATAATAATCAAAACAAAACATCACTTAATATAGCACATTTACTATAAATATCTTTTTACCCTTATCTTCCCTGAATTTGAAAAACACTACCAATAATTCAGATGTGCAAAACAGAGTGTTTCCTTTGCTTCCGGATTAGAATTGTTTTTTTTTTTTTCCTTATTAGATTATCCCACAGGGTGATCTTTCTTTTAGTCTTACTACACCTTAGTCCATATATTTCTTTCCCAGCTGTATTACTTATTTTTGTTGTTTGATAAATACTAAAGTACCCTGACTAAAAGTGACTTATTGAAGCAATTAGTTTAGCAAGCAGTTCAAGAAAGAAAGCCCATAATGCCTGGAAGGACATGACAACAGGTTGCTGGAATAGGAGGATAAGCTATCAATAAGCAGAGAGCTATCCTAAACAGAAATGGGACAAGATGATAAACTCTCAAAGTTCACCGCCATTGACATAATCCGTACAGTAAGGTTCCATTTCCTAAAAATTGTATAACATCACCAGAGAGTCATCTAATGGGGATTAAATGTTCAAAACATAAACCATGGGGGAACATTTCTTATTCAAACCATCACAGTAGCTAGTTAAAGGGTACAATGCAATTATTAATACAACTTTAAAGTAATATACATATCTCAAATATTAATTGTCTATGCCTCCCTTGTCATTCGCTGTCCTCCCTTTGAATCTCAATATTCACAGGTTTCCACATGCTCTCCCACTCACGCCATTAAGAGTCTCTCTTGGAAGTTTGTCTGGATCTCATGCTTTCTTCTGACTCTTACCCTTGAGCCAATCTCTTCCCTTCTGTTCCTTAACCAAAGTCCACATATTTTCAATCATCTACTTAACAATCTCTTTTACTAAGAGGCTTTTGAGGAAGACCTGCCATCTGTATATTTCCCAGTGTACTTTCACAGCCTGAATGAAATCTTTGTTCCATGTGATCTCAGTGATCCCTACATCTCACACCATATCGACCTAGATGGTGAAGTAAATACATTCCTCATTACCTCTCACACTAGAGTCTATGGTTCATTTGAGTAAGGACTTGTCATTCATTTATAATTTACAGTAACCAATAAGGAATTACTTTCATCCATCAACATGTTATATTTATTTTTTAAATGGCTGTGAATATATAAGTTCTAAAATAAATTTTAAAAAAATTATCTCCAACTTAAATTGTAGAAAAGTTACAACCTATCTGAGAGACAAATATACACATGAAACAAAAGGTAAGAAATTACTCCTTTGTTCCTCTGAGGGAGAAAATGGGTATAAATTGGTTAAAAGAGAACTTTGAAATCATGAAAAACCAACCAAATAAGGCAAATAATTAGCAATACTATAGTATTAGAAGACAAGTGTTGCAAAAACTGTGTGTTTGTATATAACTTGGAAAATATGAGAGAAATGACTTCATTTGGAAGACAGACACATCAAAAAATGCACAAGTTGGTTGTTAGCAAGCAAATAGTGTTTTATGTTTATAGAGGCATACATCTATAGAGTTCCCAAAGAAATGTTACATATATTATAGTATTTTTATGAAAACTTCATAATGGAAAAATTCTTATTATTCCAATATAGTTATATAGGCGAGTCTCAAGAGAGTCAGAATATCATTCATTGCAAATACATACCTGATAGGCTACAGCACATATTTTTCCCAAAACCTAAAAATCAATATATGTAATAAATTAAAATGATCTGAAGTAATATTCAGAAATCAAAATAGATTTGAGACATTCTATAATTATACCTACTGGTTTACGCTTGTACTGAAAGTTAAAATATCCAAATGACTTCTTATGTATGTGCTTTTCCTAATCCTTGTCTATCTACCTACTCTATACCTTAATTTCTCCAGAATTGAGAAAGATATTACCGTTGAATTCAGCTTCATCATTTCTTAGCATCAAAATATAGAAAGTTTCATCTGTCATAAGACATTGTTTTGTTATAGACCTGGATTCTCACACTCTTTCCCTGAATCCAGTCTTTGTCCTTGGGACTTGAGGGCATCCTGGTATCGAGAACACTTAAAGACTTAGACTTAGAGTTTAATCTTTTCTTTAGTGGAGAGATTTGATTACTTCCAACTTAATAAGAATGTTGGATTTACTTTACTTTATAGTTCTTCCAATTATCTTTCTGAGTGTTTTTCTGAAGCCTTTAATCTCACCAAAACTTGTGAGAAAGTCAAGAGAGAAATAAAAGGAGCAAGCTTATTTTAAAAATAGATATTACCACTAACTATCTATATAGACTTGACTGAAGCAATCTCATAATTTGACTATGTGAAACTTAGTTTAATTATATGAGCATATGAGGTTTTACATTTTATTTTATTTGGCTGACATTTTCCATTGGTAATTGAGCCATGGGCATCACACATGGTAGGAACCAATCCAAGTGTGCAGCAATTATTTTACTGTTTTTATTTTGTGACTAGGTGTCACAAAGTTGGAAAGTGTAGCAAGTGTTGAGCTTGTGATCCTCTCGTCCCAGGGTCCTGTAACTGGAATTATAGCCATAAAGCCCACCTTGCTATTGTATTCCTAATTAATATTTAATTTTTGCACATGTGATAGTATCTGAAACTGAATGAAAGGAAACTTGAAGGTGAGGCCACTAAGCAGAAATTTGCAATTGTCTTAATAAGAAATGCAATTTTTTAAATTTAAATTATTCTTTATTTTTTATTTGTTAATTAAAACACAGACTTTTATTTTAAGCCAGAAAGATAAATTTGAATAAACCTTGTGTGGCTAGACAATCTGAAAATCTTTTCTCTTTTTTTTTTTTTACCGAAAAATTGTACATGTTAATTTAGCATAGAAATTAATAAAATACATTCTTTTAAATTAAAAATTTCCATCTCCTCCTCCCCCTTCCCTCCCCTCCCTTCCACCCATACCCCCACTCCCTCCCTCTCCAGGTCAAAGAGCCATCAGGGTTCCCTTCACTATGTTATGTCCAAGGTCCTCCCAACTCCCCCTAAGTCCAGGAAGGTGAGCAACCAAACTGACAAGGCTCACAGTGAGCCCGTCCATGCTGTAGAGTCCAAGCCCATCACTGTTGTCCTTGGTTTCTCAGTCCTTCTCCACCGTCAGCCACATTCAGAGAGTCCGGTTTGGTCTCCCCGCACTCACCTTCCCCCCCTCCAGATCAAAGAGCAGTCAGGTTTCTCTGCCCAGTGGGAAGTCCAAGGTCCTTCCCCCTCCATCCAGGTCTAGGAAGGTAAGGATCCAAACAGACTAGGCTCCCACAAAACCAGTACAAACCCAGTGCCATTGTCCTTGGCTTCTCAGTCAGCCTTCATTGTCCACCACATTCAGAGAGTCTGGTTTGATCCCATGCTCCATCAGTCCCAGTCCAACTAGCCTTGGTGAGCTCCCATTAGATCACCCCCACCGTCTCAGTGGGTGGGTGTTCCACTTGCGGTCCTGACTTCCTTGCTCATGTTCTCCCTTCTTCTGCTCCTCATTTGGACCTTGGGAGCTCAGTCCAGTGCTCCAATGTGGGTCTCTGTCTCTATCTCCATCCATCACCAGATGAAGGTTCTATGGTGATATACAAGATATTCATCAGTATGGCTATAGGATCAACATAGTAAAAATGGCAATTCTACCAAAAGCAATCTATAGATTCAATGCATTTCCTATCAAAATCCCAACAAAATTCTTCACAGACCTTGAGAGAGCAATAATCAACTTTATATGGAAAAACAAAATACCCAGGATAGCCAAAACAATCTTATACAATAAAGGAACTTCTGGAGGCATTACCATCCCTGACTTCAAACTCTATTACAGAGCTACAGTATTGAAAACAGCTTGGTATTGGCATAAAAACAGAGAAGTCGACCAATGGAATCGAATAGAAGACCCGGATCTTAACCCACAAACCTATGAACACCTGATTTTCGACAAAGGAGCTAAAAGTGTACAGCAGATTTCACATTATCTAAGAAAATGCTATTGTTATAGAGAAGATTTACATGTTCTCTCCAAAATATGAAAATATAGGTAATGCATTGTATTTCATAATTTAAAAAAACACTTTATTTTATAGATTATGTTAACTAGTCCTCAAAATTATTGATAATTTATGAATAAAGTTTAATTTAATTAATGAAAGCACTTAACCTTATGGAATAGCCCATATAAATATATCTTCCAAATTTTCTATTACTTTAAATAGTTCAGCAATAAAAATAATTATACCAAGGTGAAGTAGGACTAATCTCCTCCCCTTGTATTAAGGCTGGGTAAAGCAACCCAGAATGAAGAATAGGTTTCTGGAAGTCAACCAAAGCATTGAGATGGGGTGGGGATGCGAGTGAATAGGAGGAGAGGAGGGAAGGAAAACTGTAGTCAGGATATAAAGTAAATGAATAAATTTATTTAATAATTAAAAAGAATAATTATACTTGCTATAAATCCTCCTGTTATGAACATATAGAAGCAGCTAATAATCTGCAAACTTTTAAAACATCATTTAAGTATAATTTTCACAGAAAATGAATAGAAATACACAACTATCAAACAAATAGTGAGGTTAATATTAGAAAGTTGACACACCAGAGGGGCCTGTATTAATGAGTGTTGTGTGCTCTAGCTAGAAGCATGGCATTAATCTTCAAATTGTCAATTGGTCACCAGGTCTTAGCCACCAAGGAGTTGTCTCTTCATTGAGAAGTTACTTGTAAAGCTTTGCCTCCAGGCCAGGTGAACAATGGGGACATTGGCCTTCAGTCAAATATGTGGGAACAATGTGTCACTAATGAGAAACTGAAGGCTTAGTCCTTTCATTCTTTCCTGAGAGGCATAGATTTGCTTCTACACATGGTACAGGATCCCCAGTTAAGAAGTTAACACATAATACATCAGTTTGCTTTTCTTTCATTCCAATCGAAGTCAACAAATTCTTTATATTTCATTCCAGGAGTTAACAGAACTCATCACATTGAAAGAGAGCTTACAGTATCAGCTAGGAAATCAGATGGCTGAAACAGAAAGAAATGGTAAGACAGGGAAAGAGAAATACAAAATGTAAGCAAAAAATTCCCTCTGAGCAATTGAAAATGACACACCAATTTTTAAAGTACCAAGACATGGGTATGGTTTAGATTACTGGGAACGAAACGAAAATGCCTGAATCAGTGAAACAATGCTAGAGCATGAAATAATAATAAAAAAAACTTTGTAACTGAAATTGCATTTAAGAAACAGTGTTGTCTGTGTACTTAAAAACACGATAATTTAATTATAGTAACAAGATGAATTCAAATAGTCAATAACCATGTCTTCCAGTGTAACATGCAGAATGATATAGGTGTGGAAGTATTAAAAAAAGGTAGATGAACAATGAACAGATTGTTAAGAATTTCCATATAGAGTTGTGTGAGGAAAAATAATACTTATGAAGTAATTACTACTAATTGAAGATGTTTCAGAACTTACACATATAAAAACATCCTGACTACAGGTTTTAAACAATATACATCTAATCAATTTATAAGAACTTCAGAGACAAAGATGGCAATTGTTTTTCAAACTTTGCTAAAGGTTGAACTCAACACTTCATACATGATAGGTAAATACTTTACCACTTAGTTACACTCCCACTAATTCTCCCAAGGCAATTTTGAATTATAGGTGGAGCATCCTACTGCAAGCTGACTGGTGTGACAGGGCTCCTACTGCTGACATTTGACCCCACATCTCAGTTTCACGATGCTTATTCCTGACAACTGCTGGCTGGGAGGTTTTGTGGCTTTGTTACTATTTTACTTAGATTAATTGTTTCTTTGTATTATCAACCTTGCAGTCACTAAATCTGTGGATGTAGTGTGTTAAATCCAAAAGGACTTTACATTGGCAGAGGGAACCAAGCTTATAAATGATTCAGCATTAAAGTCAGGAGGCAACCCTGGACTATTAAGATCAGATGCAATAACAGGTACCTGTTTTGTGGAAGAAGACAAACAGAAGCCAATATAATTGAGAAAGGATCAATTGGCCACTGCTGTCTTTAAAGATGAAAAGTATACTAGTTGGAAGAATGCAAGAAACCTCTAATTTGGGGTCTAGAAGCTAGATACTGAGGGAAAATAGATTCTCTTTTGGAGTTTCTATAAAGGAATACTTTTTTGTGGTAGACCGTGATAAAGACCACCCAAACCCATTTTAGACATTTAACATCTGGACTTGTAAAGGAATTCGTTTCTGTTTTTTTTTTTCTCATTTTTTTATTAAAGATTTCCATCTCCTTCCCTCCCCTCCTCCTCCCCCTTCCCTCCCCTTCCTTCCACCCATACCCCCACTCCACCCCTCTCCAAAGACAAAGAGCCATCAGGGTTCCCTTCACTATGTTAAGTCCAAGGTCCTCCCAGCTCCCCCTAAGTCCAGGAAGGTGAGCAACCAAACTGACAAGGCTCACAGTGAGCCCGTCCATGCTGTAGAGTTCATGTTCATTGCCATTGTGTACCAACTACATCTGTAAAAATCTGTTATATCGTCAAAATAAATATAGTTATGAACAACATTCTGTCACTGCAATTGCCTAATCTAGATTATTACATTTATAAAGTTTCCATTGCTTAGTTGGTAATATTGAACAGAGGTGAACCTAATTATCATTCTTTATTAACACAAGGGCCCTAAGCCATTTTATATAGTCCTAAATTTGAGATTTGAAGCATATCTTTTCCATTTATCTCTTTTGTGAACTTTGGATATATAATGATTAAATGCTGATTTTATAGGCTTGCTGAAAAGATAAATTAGTTAGTGTATGGAAAGCATGAACTCAGTAGAGTGTCGGAAACATACTGAGATACATCCTTAAAACTCCAGGGAATGATGCTTTTGTTAACTTATTATCATTAAGTTTTGGAATTGTCTCATCAGGAGATCCAGTTCTTTATTCACTACTATTCTGTATTTGATTCTTCCCATTCATTTGGTTTGTGATGCTTACATTCATTCCCTTCCTTAACAAATTTCCACTCATAAGTATTAACTTTTTTAAAACGTATTTTCCTTGGCATTAAGGCAAAATACCTGATGGAAACCACTTCAGGAAGGACAGGTTTATTTGGATCATGGTCTCACAGAAACACTCCATGGTAATAGGGAAAGCATGGCAGAGACACTTCAGCAGGGACTGGAGCATGAGGCCATGGCTTGTTTACATGATCTAGAACAGGAAGAACCATGGGCTGTTATTAGTTTCAAAGGCTTGACCCTACTGACCTACATGTATCATCCATGCCACATATACAGGCTTCATAACAGTAGCACAGCTGGGCACTAGGCATCCTATCATGGGGGCATATATAAGATAATTCTTTTTATTTCTCCAGATTGTTGTCTGCATTGGTCCACACAGGTATAAGGAGCACAAGCCGGGAAGAGTGTTGGGTGCAATGAAAAAAGCTTTCTGGGACAAAGACCATGAATCGGCTCAACTTTATTCCAGAGTATAAGGAATATATAGAAATAGGGAGCCTGGGGACAAACCCTAATTTGTGTTAAGTGGTACAGTCCTATTATAAGGAGTCTAGCATAAGTGTTAGTTATCATAGGTCCATCAGGGGTGCCTTCTAGCAGGAATCTGTCCCATGGATCAAGCTAAGGATAAGTCAGACATCTTAGAAAAATTCTAAGTGCTAGGATAAAAGGCATGTGATTCCCAAATACTTTGATTAAAGGTGAGTGCCACCACCACCTGACTGTTTTTCTCTTTTTTCTTTTTTATTGTTTTTATTGTGCTATACTTTTTCTCTTCTTCCCTTTACTCCTCGACTCTCCCCTTTTACCATCTCTCATGATACCCATGCTCCCAATTTATTCAGAAGATCTTGTCTTTTTCTACTTCCCATGTAAATTAGATCCATGTATGTCTTTCTTAGGGTTCTTTTTGCTCTCTAGATTCTTTGGGGTTGTGGATTGTGAACTGTTTTTTTCTATGCTTTATGTATGAAAGCCACTTATGAGTAAGTACATATTCTATATGTCTTTATGGGTCTGGATTACCTCTCTCAATATGGCTTTTTTTAGATCCATGCATTTGCGTGTAAATTTCAAGATGTCATTATTCTTTATCGCTGAGTAGTACTCCATTGTATAAATGTACCACATTTTCTTTCTCCATTATTCAGTTAAAGTTGTTTCCAGATTCTGGCTATTACAAATTAGCTGAAGGAAAGCAGGTGACACATGCTGTGTTGATAGACATACAACCAACTGAGCATCTGCAGAGGTGGTTTGCTTTGGCAATATTTACCATGAACACCACGTCCCCCTTCACTTCCAGAAACATATCCTACAGAACACACATAAGTGAAGAACTTAGAAGTTTTTAAATGCATCATAATTTACAATTGGAAAATGCCTACATGTCCATTGGAGAGCTAAAATAAGTAAATTTACTGCCTGCTGCTCTGTTTCTCTTTCAGACTGGATCAATGTCGTGTAGTCCATGGGTGGTCTTGAACTCAAAGAAATTCATCTGCCTCTGCCTCTGCCTCCCAAGTGCAGGGATTAAAGGTGTGTGCCATCACTGCCTTGCTTCTATGGCTAACTAGCAGCTAGATCTACACTCTGATCTTCAGTCTAGATATTTGTAAGTTCAGAAAAAAAATCATCACACCCATCTGTGATACTATTATGATATGAAATGCCTAATTGAATACTATAATTGCGGGTGGTGGTGGCGGCGCATGCCTTTAATCTCAGCACTCAGGAGGCAGAGGCAGGCGGATCTCTCTGAGTTCGAGGCCAGCCTGGTCTACAAGAGCTGGTTCCAGGACAGGCTCCAAAGCTACAAAGAAACCCTGTCTCCAAAAAAAAAAAAAAAACTAAAAAAAAAAAAAAAAAGATTTAGCCGGGCGGCGGTGGCGCACGCCTTTAATCCCAGCACTTGGGAGGCAGAGGCAGGCGGATCTCTGTGAGTTCGAGGCCAGCCTGGTCTACAAGAGCTAGTTCCAGGACAGGCTCCAAAGCTACAGAGAAACCCTGTCTCGAAAAACCAAAAAAAAAAAAAATAAATAAAAAATAAAAAAAAATAAAAAAAATAAAAAAAATGAATACTATAATTGCAAACTTGAACAAAATGTGAAAAAATGGTTGGCCATTTTGGCAGCTTTATTTCAAGTGCGTTTAGTGATCAACATTATGTATATTTCTTGTGGCAGTGTACACATATTATATGCATGTTATTTTAAATTTTTTATTACATTTATTTAATTCTACATGAATGTGCACACAGACATATGACTCAGCACACATGGATATCAGAGGACAAGAAGTCAGTTTTCCCTTCCCATCATGTAGGGTACTGGTGATCACAAACAGATCTTCAGGCTTGGTAACAATTATTTTTACCAAATAAGCCATCTCACTGGTGGTATTTTAAAAATCGCTATGTTTCTAAATCATTTCTTTTTTATAATACTTGTCATTTTTCTGCAATACTAGGGCAGATGAACATTTTAAAAGCAGAAGACTCAGTATATTCATGGAAATAGCTTAGTTTGCAGGACACAACATCTAAAGGTCCCTTCTTAAAGTACAAATTGACTCTGTTTCATTGAACTGCTGTTGTGATAGGAGCGACATTTTACTTTCTGCCACCCGGCTAGCTTTACCCAAAATAATTACATGGAAACTCTATTCTTTTAAACACTGCCTGGCCCATTAGTTTCAGCCTCTTATTGGCTAATTCTCCTTCTTGCTTTAACCCATATTTAGTAATCTGTGTAGCACCACTAGGGCTGGCTTACCAGGAAGATTCTTAACCTGTATCCATCTTGGAGAGGAGAGCTATGGCGTCTGCCAGAAGCATCTGCCCGACTCTGCTTTCTTTCTCCCACAATTCTGTTCTGTCCACTCCGTCTACCTAATTTTCTGTCCTATTAAAGGGCCAAGGCAGTTTCTTTATTAATTAACCAATGAAACAACAGATAGACAAATGACCCTCCTCCATCAAACTGCCATATTTGTTCTGCAATGGATTAAGTTTGAAGATAGAGTTAAGATGCTAAAATACAAACGTATTACGACCACATAGGCCCAAGATCAAATCTCTTCTTCAAGATATTACAGTAACTATGTTTTAGAACCAAGATTAGTAATGTTAACAATAGTAAGCCATTTTAAGAAGGAAACATTATAGTTATGAAGTTCCTGGTTGATAATGACTCTTCCTCTTACTAAAGAGACAACTATGTATAAATGGCTAATTTTGTTTTGAAAAATGGAAAAAAATCACAATGCAAAGCATCAGAAATATGTATTAACACATCCACTAATATAAAATAAATGCTCAATCATACAGTGTAGCTTCTGAGGTCTAGAGTACACTGAAGATTATTGATTCCTTTTATTGATACTAGAAGGCTGCATTGCATGTTCTTAAAATAGTTGACACAAGCACAAATCAGTGACCACAAATACAAAATGTATGATCCACAGGAAACATTTAAAATACAGTTATTCACTAAAATTTCCTTAAAGAACAGTTTATTGTCTCACAATGATTTGCAAGATTTATACTGCACAGGCTTTTTGAAAGTCTCACGGAAGCCACAAAAACTCAAACAAGTGCTATTCAAGCCATTACCTTGCCAACATCTGGGAAACACTAACACTGACAGGCAAACTTCTGATGACATTGTGTCATGGGCTCTTACATAGAAGTAACAAAATTGAGATGGTTCCCTTATTGATTCCCATAAACTTCCTTAACTGTGATCTTAGAATCAACATAGAAGCTATTTAGGAAAATAATAGGAAAAATATATATTTGATTTTATTTAAAATTTTTCTCTTTTCAGTGAAAACTTAAGACATCTTTTCTCTTCAGCTCTGCCATAGGCTCCTGAAATTATCTCAGTGAATATGAAGGCACAAATCTCACTAGAGAAAAATAATGGCATGGAAAATATATTAGAATTAAGGCAAAATCTGACAGAAAGTTAAAATGCCAGAGACAAATGTAATTTGATGATAGTCTGTAGATAAATTCTGGGCTCAGTCCAAACTAGGTACTGGCATGGTGACAATAATCGTGCAAGAGCACTGACCCTACAGTGCAGGACAGTATCCCTTTCCCAGAATTCCTTTTTCCATTTGCTTCTCTTTCAAATTTGACTTGTATGAATAATTACTATATCTAGGAAATATGCTGCTTCCTGTCTTGTCAAGGCAAAAGTTATTGTTCTATGAAAAACATTTATATTGTGTATGAATGCATGTAAAAATTGAGAAAATATCTCAATATTTTACAAGTAAGCTAACAGAACAGAAATGCCAGATACAGGTACCTTTCAATTTGTTGTGGTGTGAGCACAAATTTTCATCATATATCCTCATCAACTTTAAATAGTTTATATTACAATCATCCCCCCACACCACATCCTTAAAAAAAAAAAAAAAACTACTTAGAGCAGCCTTGAATATTTCTCCGTTATCATATTCAATGTTTTCATTTTGACTTCCTCAAAGGATAATTACATTGATAATACATTGCTAATTCATATTTATGTGAATTGTATCTTTTTGCAGTAGAAAACAGCTCAATTCAAGGATAGTAATGGATTATCAAATAAAGTCTGCTGGCCAGATTACAGGAAGTCGCCTGTCTATGCAGGGGGATACCTAAAAGATTCTAAGCATCAAAAATACACAAGTATGTATTTCCTATACAGAATGCTTTAAACAGCTGCTCTTGTTCTATCTCCAACTTTCCTCTTCCACGTTCTTTCATATTTTTGGATTGTATAAGGGGAAATCCTTGATTAGAAGCCAGTGGTCTTTAACACCTGCTAATCTCGTTTAAAACAAAGCGAGTGTTTGGCAGGCCAGGCCATCTGCAGGCAACAGAGGGTTAGAGTGGCACCAGGGGGCAGGATGTGGTGGATATTCAAATCCGCATATCCTGATTCTTTGAATCAAGAGGGTCTCCTTCATTGAACACTTGAGTGGGGTCTCCTAGCAGCTAAGGAAGCCGTGTAGATGTGTAATTAAAGGAGTCCATTATGCCCTGAACACAGTGAGACTGTAGCTGCTTCTAGTTCCCATAGACATGAGCCAGTTTTTTGTGCCTATGGCAGGGTGTGTATCATTCTCCAGGAAGTGCATGGCCACTGTCCTCTGTGGGAAGACCCCGAAGAGAAAGCAACTTATACATTGTCAAAAAGGATGTGTACCACAAACCAGCATCTGGGCTCTCGTGGCATTTATGTTTGTCAAACTTGGCTTAAAATCCAATAAGAATTTTGGATAGGTTCATTTCAAGTATATTTTTAGAAAATGCAAATTTTTAGAGCATGTTAAATATTTATAAACCCCAAACTGAGGTGATCCTTAATGTAAACAAAATCAAACCAAACCAAACCATCAACTGTTATAGTTTATCATTAGCTAGAATTAAATGTAGGGTCAAGCAAATTTAATCTTTACAATATTAATCATTTCAATATTTAGCTGAAATTTTTCAGTTTTTCTTCCCCAGATCTCTAAATTTATTGCATCCTGAAAGAGAATAAAAGTGCTTACTGTTCACATGTTTATGCTCAGCACCGTGCAGCAGTGTGATGATATAAACACAGGAGCCGATAGAAATGGTTTATGTTTCCATAAAACTTAGAAGTTAAGAGCAAATAATAAACAAGAGATAACACAAAAGAGTTACTATGGTAACGACAAAAAAGAAAATAAAGCAACATGAATAACATAGATTAGCATCAAAAACAGTGTTCATTATTGCTAAAACAAAAAATAAATATGAGGCTATTAATAAAATCGATATACGATATGTTGAACACATTAAATAATGAGACATAGTATATCTCCTTAAAAGTATATCACAAAGCTTTAAGAAAATATTTTGCAGTTGCCTATTTTGGGTATTAAGAAGCTTGTGTTTAATTAAAAGATTCAATAAACGTATTATTCAAAATGTATCCCAGAATAAATTTCACACTATATAGAAATAAGTGTTATTGTTTCGTTTAATTTTTTAAAAAATCATTTTCTGATGTGAAAAATTAAGTTGAAAGACTTTGATTATTATGTACTATAAATTAAATAAGAAAGGAATTTAATGTCCTTAAAGAAGGGTAAGATCACATAGTATCATAATTTTATATTTTATATTTATGAATAATATATATTATATATATATAATATATTGTAATAATAATATAATAAATATATATTTAATATATATTAAGGGCACACTAGAAGCAAAAATAATGCAACGATGACCTGAGACAATTGGCTCCAAATAATGATAATACATACATTAAACATGTAATTGTGGAAAACATAAAAATTTATGACTAAGGTAAATTATCACAGGCAAAAATCATTCCACTTTTTGTTACATTTATATTTATCTTCATGGCACTTATTAGTTATTGGTTTCATGTTTTAAAAATCATTTAATGGTATTGTCTAGAAAATCATGTGGACTGCTATTTCCTTGCCCATATAATTCCAGGGTGTAGAATATGGGTCAACATAACTTCAAATACCTCAGTGCTCTCCCTTGGGTTAAGTAAAAATTAATGGCTGTTGGTGTATTTTCCCTCTTGATGGCAGGGTTTTAAGCATATGCACTGTAAACCGTTTAATTATTTTGTTTTCATACTATATTCCATAAGCTTTTGTTGAATAAATAAATATAATTAAAAAAATAATAAACAAAATAAAAAAGTGATTTTAAAATTATTACCTGAAGAGTCTTAGTGAGATTGCACCTGACAATGTTGTCCAGTAGACACTGGATTTTTATAGACTATGCATATGTGTGACTGTGGGGTTAGCGTGTGCAGGAATGCCAGAGCCCATCAGGGCCAGAGGTGTAGGATGCCCTTTAGCTGGGGTAAAAGCAAGTTTGTGGCCTCTGGATAGGGCACTGGGACTCAAACTATGTCCTTATCCAAAAGCAGTTTGTTCTCTTTAATCCTGAGCCATGGCTTCAATCCCAACAATTGAATATTTTATTGGGTGACTTAGAGAAGATATTCTCAAGCTGGGCATGGATAAAGATAGGTAATCTCTAACTTCCTGATCTATGGTTTATGACACCTTGTTGGAAGATAGAGTCTTTTGTATTTGGGAAATATTAACGTGAGAAAAATCAGTAGGAATACACGTGTTTTGTATAATTATAATATATGAGTTAAAATGGTGATACTTTATATATTTATATCCAATTAGGAAAAAAAAACATTTAAAATGTCAAATCATCTTTCTTAGTATAAAGAAGTATTTTCTTTTCTGGATATATAATGCATTTATACTACATTTATATTTATATACAAATTAATGTCGTTAAAACATGTACAATTTCAACTTCACCACCAGATGAATGGTTTTCAAGGTTTTGAGTTGTGGAATGGAAGCCAACTAATTTTGTGGAAACTAGAAATTGTCAAGCCTAAAAGCAAAGACTGGAAAAAGCAACAGTCAAGTGTACTGATGATCATGTTTCTCCCAAAGTGATTTAATGAAAATCAAACCATCCTTTATTTCATATATATATACATATATATATATACATACATGTATATATATATGTATATATATATGAAATATATATTTCATTTGAATATATATTCAAAAGAATATATTATAATATATAACATATATTAAGAATATATATCTTATTTTAATTTTTTTAATATATATGTATACATTTCTGTTTGAGTTTTTGACATGGTATAAAACTTAATACAAGTCCATTTCTATTATGGGGATCAACAAAACTTGATGTTTAAGCACACTGTTTCCACACACATTTTTATATTAGTTTTTAGCCCTTGCACTTATACTATTTCATTCTATAATAAAATTTGATCACATAGTGAATCATAGCTTGAACTGTCATTGTGATTTTGTTCTTGTAAATTCTTTCAAAATTGGTGTTATAAATTAACACAATAAGGTGACTGTATAGAATAAATTTTAAAGATAATGAAAAAGAATATAAAAAGAACAAAATGTGACAGAAGAGCCATAATTTCATGATCCTAACACATGGCAAAGTAAACTCCAAATGATGGTGAATCTTGTATTTTATTTCTTGTGTGTATGTGTGTTTGTGTGTTGTACCCATGTTTGCACATATGGATTGTCCTCTGTCATACCTCATCTCTTTCGCTAGAGGCAGAGTCTCTCACTGAACCTGAAACTCCTTGTTTCATGGCTAGTTTTATGTCCAACAAATCCTGGTGGTCCTCCAGTCTCTGCTCTTCCTATTCCTAGATGTGGGGTTACTGGCATAGTTGGACATGCAAAACTTTTTTGTGTGAGTGCTTAGGGTTTTGAACTCACATCTTCAAGGGATTTAATAAACTTATCTATCTCCTTAGTCACTATCTTCTGTTTATTAACTATTGTCTTTTCTGATCCTATATTTAAAAAGGAAAGCAAAGTTTTTTCACGGTTTTTATCTTCAGCCATATTCATTAAAAACAGAGTCTATCTATAATCATGCAAGAGTAAATGATGGATGGGATAAGGAAGTCATTTCTTGCATCATTGTATCCCAGTTAGAAATTTCTGGTGTCTCAAAGCTAGTGACTTAACTTAGTAATTAAGCATTTGTCTAGCATGTATGAAGTCCTTGATTCAGTCATCAGAGTTTCATACAGGAGACTTTCCTATGATTAATTGTAACTGCTGTGGTGACTAATTCCATTCTCCATACATAACAGGTAGAACATTTCTACAGTCCACACTGTAGAAAATGGTGAAAAGTTACTAAGATCATGTGCCAAAAACATTCATCTGTTATTCACTTCAAAATGGCTGGTCCTACCTCTTGATATTCAACTCACCTTTCAAAGTTTCCTCAAATATGTCAATGGTATATTTTCTTGTAGATTCTAAATCAGTTGACTACTTAATACTTAGATTTTTTTATAAGTTCAATCCACTTAATCACTGGGCTAAGAAAATGAAAGAAAAAAATGTCAAACATCTGTTATATAATTGGGGCAGAAGCATATAAATAAAACAAAAAATAGAAACATCAATTTGATTTCATAAATATTTACTGGTTTAATATTCAGCTCATGATAATTTGGCTTACAAGTCAGAAATAAAAATGTATTAGCTAATGATTTTCCACAATTTTCTGGTCTACTTGGCAATTAAAGTTTTCATAGTGAATTAATATGTAATCTTTCTAAATAATTAAGCAATCATTTATTTTTACACTTGATCTACATAAGACTATCCATCAAAATTTAACATTATTCTGTGTATAATAGGAAAACAACAACAAACTAGCTGCTATCACAATATTCCTTGTACTAGATATGAGATACTACTTCAAACACTAAGCAATCTACAGTGATCACAGACTGTATACCTTCAGAATTTAATACAAAGCTAATATTGTACTTGGAGTCCTCCAGTAGGTTAATGGCTAATTCCATACACTGTCTCCAAGTAAAGATGCTGATAGAAAATCTAAGCCTATGGTTTATAAATTGGAAATTTACACAATCTTTTCTAAGAGCTGATTGATTTTATAGAGTAACTCACAATTCTTGTGGAAACACTTCCATTTGCCAGACCACTGCATGAAGAAATACATAATGAAGAATTAAGATGAGCAGAGAGATGCAAGGATACAGAGTGAAGCTTGGAGGGAACTTGAACATAAGAGTGTCTTTCCCGTGGGTGTGGGATACTCTTTTCTTTTATATCATAGATGTATCTACCAACACTAAAATTCTCCAAACCCAAACTCACGTTATTTCTTTTATGTAGCTTCATCGTGCACATGTATGTACATGGTGTTCCCAAATAGAGTATACATGTAATAAGTCATGATAACTTAGCAATATGATGTGGCCATACACTTGCAAGAAAAGCTCTTAGTTATCCCCAAGAATGAATAGTTCATTAATTCAGTGTTTGAGGTGACTTCACATGACATAACTTACATGAATAACCAGTAAAATGTATGGTATGCCATCCTTTGAGCTTGCTTTATTATACCCTGTATCCAAAGCACCTGGGCTTTGCTGGTGTTTTCTGCTTTTCTATGTCTTTAGTGACTGTGGGGTGTGTTTCACTAAATTCCCCTCTCTCTTGCCATACATGTTTGAAGTATGATGTCTCTGATATTGACAACCAGGGATCACACACTAAGGTATGATTATATTCTCTCAGAGATGACAGCGGTTTATCTGAACTTCTGTGGATGCATCAAATTTCTTACAATTGCCACACATTCTCCAGTTGGTAGAATGTCTGTAGATTTGATGTTTTCCCATACACTGTTAAAAATGATTTCCCTCGAGTAGGGATTAAAGTGCCCTTCTTCAGTTTGCTTCTCTTCAACCAAACCTCTGAAGTGAAAACAAGACTTTCATGTGATCTTGCTATAATATTCCTGGTTACTTGCCCAAGAAATTGAAATCAGACTACCAAAAATGTATTTCCATAGCCATGTCCACTGAGACACTGTCAACTCAGATGTCCATCAATGAACCAAGGAGTAAAGCAAATGTAGTGTGTGTGTGTGTCTGTGTCTGTGTGTGTGTGTCTCTGTGTGTATGTGTGCGCATGTGTGTATAAATATATATGTGTTCATATATGCATATGTATATACATACATGTATTTGTATATAATAGATCTTAATATCAGCCATTTTTTATTATTTTCAGGGAAATGAACTGAACTGGAAATCATTATGTTATGTGAAGTAAAACACTCTCAAAAAGACAAATGTCACAGATTTTCTATCATATGTGGAATATAGATTGAAAAATATATCTATATGACATGATTGTAGATGTGAAATAATTTGGACATAATAAGGGGAGCAGTAGCAGGGGAATGATCAGAGCTAGGGAAATAGGTAAGAATGCCAATGAAGTACACGGTGAATTTTAGGTATGCAATTCATGCAGGAGTTCCCTCTGTGTGCTGTGATTACCATTAATGAATAAAGAAACTGCCTTGGCCTGTTGATAGGGCAGAATTTAGGTAGGCAGGGAAAGCTGGACTGAAAGCTAGGAGAAGGAAGGGCAGAGTCAGGGAAATGCCATGGATCCACCACTGGAGATAGATGTGCTGAAATTTTGCTGGTAGGCCATGACCTTGTGGTGATATACAGATTAATGGAGATGGGCTAAATTAATATGTAAGAGTTAGCCAATAAGAAGTTAGAGCTAATGGGCTAAGCAGTGATTTAATTAATACAGTTTCTGTGAGATTATTTTGGGTGTAAGCTAGCCAGGCAGCCGGGAAGAACAAGCAGCTCCTTGCAACATGCAATTTTGCTAGTGCTGTTCTTAGGAGTTGCCACAATGTGGTTTCAACAACAGAAATGTCGTTTCTCACAATTTTGGTTGTCAGAAGAGCAAGATCAAAACTGAATTCTAAGGAATTCGAAGGAAGGATCTGCCCCAACTCTCTGGTATTACTTCCAGTGTATTTACATCGTCTTCCCACATATATTAATGTCTGGATTTTCTTCTCTTACAGGGTTGAAATAAGAGAATTATGAATAATGTAAAAATGACAGACCATGTTCTTTATTTATTATTTATTTATTTTATTTTATATGTTTTGCCTGAATATATGCATGTGTACAATGTTCATGTCTGGTACCTTCAAAGGTCAGAAGAAGGTATTAAAAACTCCGAAAATGGAATTACAAGTTGTTGTGAGCCACCGTATACATACTGGTACCAGAACTCAGGTGCTTTACAAGGGAAGCATGTCCTATTAAACACCAAATTCTCCATTCAAATGGCAAAAAAAAAACCCCACATTTCAAAATGGAGTTGGGAATCTTTTTAAATGGCAGTTTATTGTTATCTTAAGATATTGTTTTAAGGACTTGCCCTATACTTCTTTTGACCCTAAGCACCCGAGTGACTGGTATTACAAATTACACTGTTCCCAAACATGTAAGCCATATATCACAATGATATCAGATTCTTGTTTAATGGCTATGTTAATAGGTGTGTTAACAGAGTTGGTTGTCAAGGACATCTGATAGTGACAGGTCCAGGTTCTTCAT
Source organism: Arvicola amphibius (assembly GCF_903992535.2). Lineage (NCBI taxonomy): Eukaryota > Metazoa > Chordata > Mammalia > Rodentia > Cricetidae > Arvicola > Arvicola amphibius. The sequence continues at coordinate 30,054,240 of NC_052056.1, read as the reverse complement.
TTCTCAAACAATGAATGGGTTGAGAAGCAAAGTATTAGAGGTGAACATGTAGATTTATTAAAGGAGAGGCCAAAGACCTAGAATACATTTTGCAGAAGGGGAAGCCCAGAGCAAGCATGCAGTTCAAGGTCTCCTCATCCCTCAGTCAAAGGTTTTTGCTTATCTAAAGGAAAAAGAAGAGTGTAGGAAGGGATAGCCCATTGGATTGTCCCACATTATTGATGATTTTTGTTAGTCAGGGGGTATTTTATATCCTAAGGGCAGACAATGGTAGTCACATTTTCTCTTTGCTGGGTCTGACAGTTGACTCTCCTAGTGGCTCATAATTTGTTGTGTATGACCTTCCTGTCACATCTTCTTTAGATAGATGTGGGCCCATAACTTCTTAATAGAAAAGTGAGGGGCAAGAGACCTTACATTCAGCAATTGCTACTAATTGGCAAGGGCCACAATTAGTATATATTGGGGGGATCATTTAATTCCCTTTAGTTGACTTTTAAACACACCAAACTCCTAAGTTTGTTCTGGATTAGTCTGATGCCCAGTTGAAATAACATCTGGAGCCTACTGGCTTTTACATAAGATGCAAGACATTTTAAGAGTCTTAATACAACACATCCAGGATAAATATTTTCAAGGAGTTGTTAAGGAAGCAAACAACATAACAAATGACCAGCTTTAAAACACCATATTCCTGAGTCAGATAGCTCATGATGAATTCTGGAGGCATGACCTTTTAAATTTTGTGCAGCAGCATCTCTGATTCCTCCTGATGATTGACATATGTAAAAGCAACCTTATTCTTCAAGGATAATGAATCTACCTTTTCGTGGATTAAAATATCGAGTCGTTCATCAGAAAATGGGTTTGCTTTGCTTTGTTTTTATGTGCAATGAATGGTGGGTTTGTAGAGGCAGCAACTAGACAATGGCAGGAAATAAGTGACTGTTGATAGGTCAGTCACAAATGTGACACCTATATAGCAAGCAACCTTTGGCTAAGGACCATTCTAGGTGAAGGAGATGAAACATTGTAAGAGAAAAATGTCAGGAAGACTGATTCAAATTGTACCTTCTGGATGTGATAAGACCGCTGCCATTATGAACTCAGCAGCTGTGGTTGGAAGGCCTTACACAAAATCAAGGCGGTCAACATTTTACCATGGAGTGGAAGAGGACTAACGGGTCCCCAAGCATAACTGAGGATTTATTAATAGTTTACAATTTCTTACCTTCTCCAAGGGAGAAACAGTTTCTTTTTAAAGGCTATGGCTCTTCAGTAGGTCAACCATGATGAGTAGATAGCACTACACCCAGAAGTATATGGAGAGCATAAATTATAGTAATTGCATATTTCCACTGAAAAAACAGAGAAAGAAAAGTTGGAGGGTTAAGGAGGTGAATTGGAAGTAGAACTGGGAGGCACTAAAGGGGGCAGTGAGAGGTGGGTAGATCAAAATATATTTGATGAAATTTTCCAGAATTGTTAAAAATATTCTAAATAAATATGTAATCTAATCTTTAATTTTGTAAGGTTCCTTCACTAACAAATATAACTCATTTTTCAGTACCTTAATATCCTGTTTAGAGTCTTATAAGCTATTGTTACTGTAGATGACTCTTGTGTGTCTCCTATGACAAAAAGTCTAGGTCAATAGATTGACCAAGAAAGAGAGCAGTAAAAATGAAAATTTAAGTTCTGTGTTTTATGTGAGCGCAAAAGCATAGAATATATGTCACATAATAAAAGAGGACTCAGCATACAGTTCAAGCACTCCTCATCCCCCATCTAGGCCTTTTCTTTGTCACAAAGAGGGTGAAAGAATGCTTGAAAGAAGTGTGCCCTCTTACAGGTGATTGATTTTTTTCTTTGTTCACTGGAGGGCATTTTGAAAACTGTAGAAAATAGAGAATGAAGAAATTCTTCACTCTATAATCCATAACCCAGATCTATAGAAGGATTCTTACATTCCTTTTCTCTTTCACGGGTTCCTTGATGAATTTCCAAGAAATCATGGTTTAATTGATAAACTGGTTCCACATGCTTCAAAGGCTTTGGAATGTAACAGATAGGTTTATTGGGTTCATTAATCTGTTGTGATGCTGAATGTTACGTGTCAGATTTCCTTGGCTACTCAATGCTTAAATATCTAGCCAGACATTATTACTCTCTCTGTGTGTATTTGTGTTTGTGTGTGTGTGAGCGAGAGAGAGAAAGAGAGAGAGAGAGAGGATTTCTGAGAGAGAGAGAGCAGCATTTGAATTTTTACTGAAGAAATTAGATGGTTCTTCTCAATGTACATGCATATCAAGTAACAGAACTGAGAGTCAAAGAGTGAATAAGCAAAGGAAGTACAGGAAGCTTCATTGGGCTTGACACTTTTATATTTTTTATTTTTTTTAAATATTTATTTATTTATTATGTATACAATATTCTGTCTGCGTGTATGCCTGCAGGCCAGAAGAGGGCACCAGACCTCATTACAGATGGTTGTGAGCCACCATGTGGTGGCTGGGAATTGAACTCAGGACCTTTGGAAGAGCAGGCAATGCTCTTAACCGCCGAGCCATCTCTCCAGCCCCAGGGGCTTGACACTTTTATTAACTGGCACACTCATTATGTTTCATAATATACCAGGTTCCAATTCACATTCAGATTAGAATCTGTACTATTGGCCTTCCAGTTCCTATTACTTCAGATTAGATCATTGGCTTCTGTGGGTCTCTGGATTACAAAGAGCTGACCATGCAGGCTTTGTAGTTTAAATTTACACGACATAAGAGAAACTCCTCTAAAGTTAATCTCGGTATGTATACATTCTATTTATCTACAGATCACTGTATGTATGGATGTTGTCCTTTGAACATGAAAAAAAGAATATGTGTACTTATTCTACTTTCTTTTTTTTGATGGAGAAGTGAAATTAATCAAAGGACATGAATTAAAAATTTACAATGAAACATATCACTCTGTATCATTATTAAAAATAAAATTAAAAAGGGGTATAACTGATATATGGTAAAGTGTTCCATCAAATCTATTTCAACACACATGCACTGTAGCAGAAGATACCCAGAATTCTCCTATGAACTTTCCAAATTAGTCCTTCCTCCACTTTTTATCGTCTCTTACAGTCTCAAAAAGTAGAACCACAGAGCACATAGTTCGCTCAACATAGCTTGGAGATTCATATGATATATTTAAGTGGTAATTTCCTTAAGCTTGCCAAGGTGGATCCCACTGTCCTTATTTATCATTCTGTCCAGCAAGGGGTGGGAATCTTGCATGCCACTACCAGGGCTCATCCGGCAGAGGCAGGTGGATCCTTATGAGCTGTTTTGGTTTATATCTCAAGTTCCAGACCAGCCAGGGCTACATAGAGAGTCTCTGTCTAATACCAAAACAATTAAATGTCTGCTGATGTCCACTAATAAATGTCTGAAATCTCTTCCAACTGAGTTGTCTTAGGGGACTTTTTATGAGTGTGCATTTTTATCTCTTGGCAGGCACATGATGGGCAGTTAATGTGTTAGGGAGCTGCCTGGAAGTTTTCTGCATACCCATAGCATTCTAGATGCCCACAGCAATCTGCGAGGTGGCTTCATCCATGTACCCTCTCACATCTTCACTTTGGGGATTTTGGTTGGTTTGTTTTAGGACTTGCAATTTGAAATGGAGTTTATGTTTTACAACAGCTTTCTATTACAGCAGAATTAAGAAGAGGGCACAAGTGTCTCTACTTACACAGCCTGCTTCATCATCAGAATCTTGCACCAGGTTTTTATCATTGCCACACCTATATACTGACACCCCATGTTCTAGTGCAATACTCTCCTGATACTGTATTTCCATGAATCTGGACAAATGTACCTTATCATTTAGAATAATGTAAAAGCAGATTCCTTAAAAACCATCTATTTGGAGTCTTAGCTGGAGTCATCCTTATAGATTCCTGGGAGTTTCTCATTCACCAGGTTTTTACCTGACCCTGAAATGCTCCCCCCCCCATTTCCACTCAGTTCTTTCAGTACTCTCCCCTCTACCTCACCCCCACCAGTTCCTTCATCTTCTTGTTTCATCCCCACCCACCCTCAGTGCATATATGAAATCTTCTCTATTTCCCCTTCCCATGGAGATCTGAGTGTCCCCCCTGGGGCCCTCCTTGTTATCTAGCCTCTTTGGGTCTGTGGGTTATAGCATGGTTATCCTTTACTTTACAGCTAATATCCACTTATAAGTGAGTACATACTGATGTGGGATTCCCCTCATTATTATTATTATTATTATTATTATTATTATTATTATTATTAAAAATTTCTGCCTCCTCCCCATCTCCCATTTCCCTTCCCCTCCCTCCACTCCCTCCCCCTCCCTTTCCAGTCCAAGGAGCAGTCAGGGTTTCCTGCCCTGCAGCAAGTCCAAGGTCCAACCCACACCATCTAGGACCAGGAAGGTGTGCCTCTAAACAGACTAGGCTCCCCAAAAGCCAGTACATGCGGTAGGATCAAAACCCAGTGCCATTGTTCTTGGCTTCTCTGTCAACCTTTCATTGTCCGCCACGTTCAGAGAATCCGGTTTGATCCCATGTTTTTTTCAGTCCAGGTCGTGCTGGCCTTGGTGAGCTCCCATTAGACCAGCCCCGTGGTCTCAGTGGGTAGGCTCACTCCTCGAGGTCCTGACTTCCTTGCTCATGTTCTCCCTCCTTCAGCCCCTCATTTGGGCCTCGGGAGCTCAGTCCTGCACTCCAAAGTGGGTCTCTGTCTCTATCTCCATCCATCGCCAGATGAAGCGTCTATGGTGATATGCAAGATATTCATCAGTATGGCTATAGGAAAGGGCCATTTCGGGCTCCCTCTCTTCAGCTGCCCAAGGAACTAGCTGGGGACATCTCCATGGATACCTGGGACCCCCTCTAGAGTGAAGTCTCTTGCTAACCCTAAACTTATTCTACTTTCAACATTTGACTAAGACTAAAATTAAAAAATTGGTGACCCAGGTCTACTACAAAGATATCCATATATATATGTATATATATATATATATATATATATATATATATATATATATATATACTTGTACTTAAAATTCTGTTCATTTAATATTTTATGACGTTCCAAGTCCCCTTTGCCAATTGTCAGCAGTCCCATTTGATCATAGTGATGTATTTTACTAGATGTGATGGTTTTGGTTACCAATGTAGGGGCTTTGTACATCCATCAATGTTTAGATTAATTGGAACTTGTATAGTGGACATGTTTAGATCACATGGCACTAATTTAGTTGACAATGTGTATTCTTTTCTTATAATTTCCATGTACTTCATTACTTTAGGGGATGAGATGCCTATTGTCTCTCAAGAGAGATCTCTCATCTCCAGATAACCAAGGAGTGAAATGCAAATCCATTTCCTTTCTACGAAACCAAATAAGATAAATGTTTTACTAATGAAAATCTAATCTTATCTTTAAAAGTACTCATATACTTATTAAATGAATGGAAATTAACCAATGTGAAAACTATAAGTATCATCGCATTTTGCCGCATTTTATAACTAAATCACTTACTGGTCACAACACTCCTATGAATTAAGGGATATAGAACTTTCAATTATACAGAGGACAATGGCTTGTGGAACTTGTCTGATGCAAATGGAAAGAAACTGGCAGAACGTCAGCTTTGTTCAGCTCTTTGTACACATGCCTGTTCCTCGTGTAACTAGTATGTATGTAGTATGTATCATTTCTGCACTTGTTCTGGGTAGAATTTTATTTGTGACTGTTGTAACCAAAATTCCCTTAATAAATATATGATGGAATACTTAAAATATCTGACAAGATCTTTTGAGTAAATTGGGAGCATGGGACCATGGGAAAGGGTTGAAGGGGAGGGGAGAAGCAGGGAGAGGAGTAGAGAAAAATATATATCTCAATAAAATCAATAAAAAATTACCTAACAATGGTAAAGGAGCAAAATGATTATTTTAAAAATAAAAGAAATAGAAATAATCATATATTACAGTCATCTTATTAGCCACCAAATTATTATTAGAATTCTTTAATTTTTCTTGTGATGTAGTAATGATGACAAAATAAAATGTATAATTTTTATGAGTAAGCTTTTATTATATAAATTTTAAATGTTAGTAATGAATAAACTATTAATAATGAGAAAGCTGCAAAAGAGAGACAAGAAGTAATTCAGTAAGCTGAATTTAAATATGACCACATGTAGGGCTGAACACTTTAGAAAAGCCTGTCAAAATACCATCAGAAAAGAATTAATCAAATGTTTCTTAAAACTATATATTTTATTCATTTGTTGACTGATCACTTGATTGACTGATTGTGTGCACACATGCAGCAGCATGTGTGTAGAGGTTGGGAAACTTTTGGGAGTCATTTCTCACTTCTACCATGTGGTGCTTGAGCATCAACTAAAGTTGGCAGGTTTGGTGGCAACAACCTCTACCTGCTGAATCATCTCATTGACCAGAATCAAACAGTTCCAAAAGTGAGTTAGCTTAGATTTTGTTTCTTCTGTATGCTTTACTTAAATAAATTCAGAAATTCAGATACTTGGGGAAACACACTATAAATTGTTGCCCTAAATGTGACAATACACTTGCAAATTATTAATGTTCTTATTAGGGAAACAGCCCCAATTTCCTTTGAAAATTTCACAGTGCCCTTTTAATGTTACTGTAACTTTTCATCTTTTGCCTAAAGCCTTGCTATTTCTATGCGATACAATCCCAATGAGAGTTGATGATGAACAGTTTTAATAGAGGATATAAAAATACCTTTGCTAATGGATACACCCCTCTGGAAATAATTTCTTTTTAAACAGAAAATATTTTCTCTCTCTTCTTACTCCTTTTCTTCAAGATCAAGCATGTAAACCTCACTTTGCCTTTAGAATTCTTCATTTATTGTTTTTCAGAGTCTTTGTAAATCCAGCATACTTACAGAAATATTAGTAGACAAAAGCTTCAAAGCACATTAAGAAATATGTTCAGAAGCACAGGTAAGGACACTACAAAGTTAGGTGCTTCTGAAAGATAATAAATTTAAAACAAATTCTTTGGTTTTATTCTCATTGTGCTTTCAAATATTAAATTATTAAAGTTTCTGAGCATGTAAATATGATTTTATTAATATATAAGTGAAAAACACTTATTATATTATCTACTTTCAAACATTACTAACCAGATTAATATAAATTAGCATTATGAAACAGAGAGTGGTTGAACAGAATGAATTAACATATTCATAATTCAATGTGTATTTTCATGAGCAGACAATGATATCAATATTCTTATAAAAATGAATGGCTATTTACTACCTCTGCTTTTAGGTCCATTTTTCCTTGACAGATGAATGGACTGTATTCTAATTTATAAGAGTTGATTATGTCCATGGGAAACTTAACCAAGGACACTCTCCAGATAAACCCTGATGCTTGCTTAAGTCTCATGTAAAGTGGAGCAATTTTGCATGCAACTTAGGGCCATCCTTGTATATGCTATAAATCATTTGTGTTATTGTAATTACTATCATACTAAACCAATACAATGAAAAGGTTATAGAATTGTTATTATACTATACTTTTGGGAAACTGTAAAATATAAATGATCTTGTATACAGTGACTTCTTTTTCAGATATGTTCATTTTGTAATTTTCTATCCCATGGATACAGAACCAAAGGAAATGGACTGGTGCCTAATTGTACAGAAATATATTTCAGTATTAATTCCTGTTAGTAATGGCTGCATATATAAAAATTTTAGGTAACTCATAAATTAGAACTAATGTAAAGTAGTCTGAAGTTTTAGACAGCCTTAAAAATAATTCAAAGAAATATTAAACTAATTTGATGATCTTTTTTATGTTTTCAACTAATGTTTACAAATTCCATCATACTCAATAATATTTCTGAGACTTTAATCAAAACTTATTTTTAAAATTGTGTTATATTAGCTATTGAGTAGTTATACAAACCAAACAAATGTCTACACAGAAATCTTGAAGTCATATCAATTTATCCTCTTGCTATCTGCAATATGCCAGACAGAGACTTTAAAAAAATAAACAATAATTATGTTCAATGAAGTTTTCTAGTAGGAAAGATATCTGTGATTTATACGAGATATTTATCTGATAAAGTGATAATAAATTTATATTCTATCAGAGTGGCCGAGGACGGTGGATTATTAGACTCAGTCACTCATGCATCATAGTCATAGAGGCCAATCAAATATGTGACATCACACTCATGAGATTATATTCTTCTCCGTATTTCTTATTGAAAAATAGGAAAACAGTAACAAAAGTGAGATCTCAGATTTCCTTTTTTTAAGTCTGTGTGCAGTACAGCACACAACTTTCCACTTGCTACTCCGATGTTTCTTCTTCACTGTAAACTGCATAGGTTCCACCATGGATGTGCACTTCTGTGTGTGTGTATCTGTGGCAGTTTTTACAGAGATATTTGAATAAAAAGGGAGAACTAATCCTGAAAGTGAATGTCAACATCCCGTGTGCCACTTCCAAGGTGCACAAGTAAAAAATAAATAATCGAATAATGGACCAACAGTCATTTCTTTGAGTTTCCTGACAGCTCCACCAGGGTGAACAGCTGTCTAGTGTTCACACATTATGCCTCACATGACATCATAGACTGTATTCTTAGTTCAACCACAACTCAAACTGAAGCCTGCTTTCCTGAAGTAACTTCTGTTGGCAACTTTTGTCATACGCATTTCAAAAGTAATCACCACAGCCATTTTGTTAAAGACAAACATTGTAAGTCAACTTATATGAATTTTTGTTCCTCTTGTCATACTATTAATTTTGGAAATTACATTTAAGTGGTGAAGAATCTGTCTATGATAGAAAAAAAAATCTCTGAATGGAGGTCTATGAAAAGAAACCCTCTTGAAACAAATTTTACAGAGGACATTCCAAATCATGAAATTTAAACTAAGATATGTAGGATCCTTATTACCTAAATATGGCAGAGTTCAAGTAGAAATAAGGGGATACTCTAAGATCCTCTAAGAAATAAAATTTGTCCGTTGAGCTGTAGACATGGCTCAGCAGTACAGAGTTTTTGTTGTTCTGCCACAGGACCAGAGTTTTGTACCCAGAACATACCCAGTACCCACAATGGGTAGCCCATAAAAGTCTGTGGCTGCAGATCTAGGGGATCCTGCATTTTCTTTGAAACTCTGAGAATACTGGCACATAGGTGTTATATCCTTACATAGAAACTCTCACAAACACATACATAAATGTTTAAAAAAATGTATGTGGTAGTTTGAATGAAGTTGGCCCACATAAGCTCATGTGGAGTGGTAGTATTAGGATGTATGGTTTTGTTGCAGTGGATATGATATTATTAAAGGAAGTATGTCACTGTAGGTTTGGCATTTGAGGTTTCATATATTCAAGCCATGCCTAGGTTATGAGACTACTTCCTGTTGCCTATGGATCAAGATGTAAGAACTCTCAGTTCCTTCTCCAGCACCATGACTGCCTGCATGTTGCTTTGCTTCCCATCTTGATAATTGACTAAACCTCTGAACTGTAAAGTAGCCACCCCAATTAAAGCTTTCCTTTATAAGAGTTACCTTGGTCATGGTGTCCCTTCATAGTAACAGAAACAATATCTAAGACAGTATAAGAACCAGGAAAATTGAACACCTGTGCATTGGTAACTGCAGTTAACAGTGTAGTGAGATTCCACCGGATGTGTGTGTATTTGATAGCAAAACTGAAAATAGCTGATTGATTCTGGTATGAAGGAAAAGATGGCAAACAGGCATATTAATACTCAAAGTAATACTCAAACGTATTTGCTTCTCACGGTAGTGATAAAATAGCTAGAAAGCCCAATCTAAAGGAGGAAGTTTTAGGGTGTCAGTCTGTTGTTATGAGGTGATGCAGACCATTATGGCGGAAAGTAAAATGGGAGTGAAGCTGTTTCTCCCAGGTGTGAGAGACCAGTGGGAGGGGAGGGGAGAGAATGTGTTCAATGAAATGTGCTTGTTAACGGTATCACCTGAGTGACCCACTTCCTCACCATAGGCACTAATTTCTACTGCCACACCACCTTCCAGTGTTGTCACTAGCTGGGAACAATGCCTTTGCCATGGAAGACTTGGGGTGAAAATCTAGATCCAACATGTAATGTGAAATGTAAGAAATAATTGTGAGCCAAGGGTAATGAGAATGGAAAATTATTCAAGCAACAATTACATATTCAAGGATCCTACTGTTTGAAGAACTGCCTTCGGCCACGTTTAGTTACAGAGGATAAGAGGCAAGCCGATAGAGAGCAATGCCCTATTTATTCTGCATTGCTGGGTAATGAGGTGTTAGAATCAAGAGACTTTCTCCAGTGATGTTTTGACCTTTTGTAAAAATATTATTATGGAAACCAGATTATTTTTCCAACAAAATGCCTTATAGCCTTGTGATCTTCAAACAATATTTCTATCTATAGTATTCAGATTCTCATAGACAAGTTTGAAGAGTACATTTCTAATATGCATCTTTCTACGTGGTATATGTTTGTCTCTCTTGCAACAGATTATAGGAATGAAATAATTAGTAAATTAAAAGAGTTTTGTTGATTATTTTTATTGCTTGAGATCAAGTACATGGCCTAGTATATGGAGTATACTCCAAGTACATGGAGTCTACTGCAGGTACCCAGCTTGAAATGCTCAGTGCATAGCTCTTTGCAATTCACTTTTAGTCCAGTTATTCTTACAGAGAAGAGCACTCATCCATTTTCTAATTGGGATATTTTAAAAGATAGTATCACCGAATCAGCTACCTAACTCTAGAACTAGTCTGTTTCCCATTTCCCTCTGTAAGCATAGATATGGAAAGTTTAAGAGAACCTCTTGAACTCCTCAGTCTGACCTCATTTCAGGATGAGGCGCTCAAACATTAGAGTGCTAAATTTGTTTTGCTTGTTGGAAATTGAGTTGAAAAGTCATGGCGCCTACACCAAGCTTGCCTACACCATTCAAGGGTGCATTATGACCCAATAAAGGACTGCCAGTCCATTCATTTCTTTGTCAATGACTATGTGCCATGTTATACCGCAGAGGTAAGCAGCTGTGATCCAACCACTGACATCTCTCTGTGGCCCATAAACCCTGAGGAATTTGTTACTTGTTCATTACACAAAACCTATGAAGACCTCTTTTAAAAAACATTCTCTGCTCATTTTCTCTCCATGCTGTATATTATAGACCCAATGAATATATTAGCCCAAGACTTAGAGATCTTATGAAGCAATCTATTTACGATTCTTTTTTTCTTAACAGCAACAGCTACATGTATAGCACAAAAAAACTAACGATCACATTAGTTACTATGTTACCATTCTTATTTCAAGCTACAGAATCTTTCTATGTAGCTCAGATTTACCTGGAATTCTCTACTTAGCCCCAGCTGACTTTGAACAGAGAAGCCCCTGACTCTGCTCCTAAGTACTAGAAACAAAGGTATATATCACCATACCTGGATATCATACTAATTTTAAAATATTCTGTGTCACTTTCTTTTACTCCAAATGATTATGATATAAAGGATGAAAAAAAGTGTCTCATGTAGGTGTTTGTATATATCAATTGGTCTACTGTAAGAACATACATAAGTCAATGACTAAAAAAAAAAAATCCTGCCAAATTGTTAAAACAAGAATTTCTGCTGCGTGGTATATATTTACAAGAACACCTAAAAAGCACACCCTCCTTAAAACTGAAAATATGCATCTTGAATTTTCCAGGCAAATGGATGGAGCTAGAAAACAGCACTTTGAGTGAAGTAACACAGACACAGAAAGACAATTATCACATGTACTCACCCATAAGTGTTTCTTAAACATAAAGCAAAGAAAACCAACCTAGAATTCACAGTTCCAGAAAACATAGACAACAATGAGGACCCTAAGAGAGACATACATAGATCAAATATACATGAGTAGTAGAAAAAGACAAGATCTCCTTAGTAAATTGGAAGCATGGGTACCTTGGAAGAAGGTTGAGGGGAGGGGAAAGGCAGGGAGTGGAGGAGAGAAAAATGTAGAGGTAAATAAATATCAATATACAAATTAACCTGCAATAAAATCTATAGATTGTCTTACTCAATAAGCACATGTTCCCTTGCCCACAGCATAACACAAATCATGTGTGGAGGCATGAGTAATAAGAAAACATCTTCTGAAATTCAAGAGACTTCAAACAAGATTTCCCAAAGATGATATTTTCAATTGGTGCTTTACTAAATTAATTAGGCTACTATGACTCACTCTCCAGTCACAACTCAACTTGAACAACACAAAGGAATATCCCTCTGACCACAAAAGCTAAGAGTTTTGAATTACTCTTGATTTTCATATTAACAAGAGAGTTCAACCCAGAGAGAAAAGGTTAATTTGTTTTTTAATAGAATTTTGAAAGACATGATCTGGTCTAGTATGATAATTTATGGTTAATCATATGTTTAGAGGCAAAAGGGATTAATCTTTTAATATTAGAACCATTTTGTATAATGTAACACAAATTATCTCCGTAATAACTTTAAAAGTGAGGTCAGACTTACTTTTTGAGCAAAGGTGGCAAACTGGCATCAGAAAAAAAAAAAACTATCTGAGCAGCCACCTAGAAAGCAATCCAGAATCTTGCAAAAAATTGGCAAACTTCTTTCTCAATTTAATTAATCATTCATTTTCACATTTTTCTTTTTAAAACTTTTTCTTTAAAAGTTTTTAATTCATTTTACATACCAACCACAGTTTCCCCTCCCTCCCCTTCTCCTATTCCTACCCATCTTCACCCCACCCAAGACCCCACCCACTCCTCAGAAAGGGTAAGTCCTCCCATGGGAAGTCAATAAAGCCTGACTTATCAAGTAGAGGCAGCACCAAGCCCTCCCCCTCCCCGTATTGTTCCCTATGGAACAATTGCCCTTTTTTTCCATGTCTTAACTTCAATCATTCCGCAGACAGGTATTGATGACATTGACACATTGACAACCAAGGAAGAGTTATATTAATAGAAGGCAAGGGAAAGGTCCGAAACTAACAGCTATGACCCCTATCAACGTAATTCCTGGAGAAGTCCTTTAATGCAGTCAATCACAGTGACATGACCATCTTGGAATCTTGCATAAAATCTACTTCAATGCTATTCCCTAATATGGAAATGCAGTACACAGTAATGTCAGTCACCCCTCTATATTTCTGGATTTTGTAAGTTAATTTGTGCCTCCCCTCAAATATTTCTTCTCATATCCAAAACTAAACTGTATTTAGAAACAGAGTACAGAAAAGAGTGATCTGGTTAAAGAGTGGTTAGTACATATACCAATATACAACATAGTTGTTATTATAAAATTTAGAAATTTAAACAAGGGAACAACACTGAAGAAAACAGTATGAAAACTTATATTTCTTGTGAGCTATATCTCCAGGCCAAGGCATTCCAAAGATAGTAAGAAAATCTGAGAAACTCAAAGAAGATTATCCCACAGAACAGCAGACAGAGTGCATGGCTTTACCCAGATATTCATGTCATATTGCTCTAAAATTGTGAGATTGTGAGGCAATGCACGCCTTAGTTCTAATGTTCCCAGCACCTGCTACTTGCTCATGACAGTGCTTGGAGCTTCTAAGGGACATTAGGTTGAATCATTTTCTTCCAAGAGCTGGCTAGTGCCAGTCCTTCAGGAGAATAGGCAAGAGGATAATGAAAATAAACAATGTTATACTGTGAACTATCTACCGTCTAGAGTTTAAAAATCAATCTCATGAGGCTGGAACTGTAGCACAATTTTATAGATGTGAGACCTTCTCATCTTGTCAGTGCTGTCACATTGATTAGACTTGATGAATCCTGATACCTGGTAGTATTTCTGCCACATCAATAGATTAGATACATGAAAACTGAAATACAATGCTTTCTCCGTTTTTTTTTTTTTCCAGTCAGGGTTTATTCAGGCAGAGACGGTATGAGTAAGATGAAAAAGGCTATGATGTAAAGAAATTCCAGATATGGAGCTATGAGAACATAAATTATAAGAAATTACTTATTATCTCTAAGGTCTTGACAAATGCAAAAGTTTAAACATGTGCTATCCTGTTGTGTGGTCACTACAGGAGAGTTGAATGTCAAACTTTTTGACAGTCACTGCTGTGGCTCTTTTTCTTTAGGCTCTACTAAAACTCCTTCATGAGCATGTAGACTCAGCCCCCTTCACAGTGTCTGGCGTAGGCTGATTTACTAGGTCTTACTTTCAGACACATTTGGGCACAGTTTCATGCCCTCACTTAGGCCAAATCACTCACCCTTGGTTCCACAAAATTTATTTCATTTTCAACTCAATTGTATGAGATTTCAAGTCAAACAAATGAGTCACACCATAAATGTCAGGTCAGTCTTTCTCTATGGGTACTTTCTCTGATCAAATCCTGACCATCCCCGTCACATCCCAATTTCAAGCTAACTCTGCCTCCATAGGAGGAACAAATGCTTTATTCTCAGTGTTAAATCGTTCCCTGACCTATACTAAAATTCCTTGATTTTCTCTTCCTTACTCTTGTTTCTTTTAAGAAACTTCTGAACCATACCTGGGGACATATACACATACATTATGATATTGAAGCAACCTAGATTATGCATTAGGTGGATTCTCAAATATTTACTAAAATAATCCTATTGATGTTAAATTTCATTATGAACTTTGTAATCTTATATTGTGTCCTTCTATGAAAAACTTTACTTTTCTCTTTAAGGTTTAAGTAAGAGAAAATATAGGGATGAAAATTCCAATGAGGACAGCAATGGAAAAAGAATAAGTTTCATTCTGGTGAGGCCAATTACTAATGTTATACCGCTCAAAGACAAGAGACAACATGCATTAATTACATTTGTAAATTAATATTCACCATGATTTGTTATAATTCTTGTAACTAATCTTGGACAAAAGCAAATATGAGAGACATTCTTTTCAGAAAGAATGTTGCATGCTTCAAGCAATAGACAAGTTCTCAATTAAGTATCTGAAGCAGAAGAGGTATTAATTTATCTGAATTTGGCATGCCAACCCATTTATGACTGCTGAAGCTGAGGCAGGTGTAGAAAACTAAGTAAGTATGACTTGATATGAAAGTCACTGATTTCTAGGCAAATTAACAGAGTAAAGGCATTTGTCTCATCAAATTTGTAAACTGCTTGAAAAATAAACTTGACACTCAAAAAGTGAAACATTCCCAAAGTCACTTTGAGAGAGAAGCCAATTGAGCTGAACCAATTTTCAAGTACAAACCATTCATTTAATAAATCTTTTAATAAAACTTTTTGATGTACTAGTATTAAAGAAATGCCAAGAGCATTAGTTTGACACTTGTATATCCAAGAAGTACTAAATAGAGCAGAAATAATATTTTTGTAAGTGATTATTGAATATGATTCTTTTAAAAACAGTCTCAAAAATGCTGCTACAAACTAAATTTTTGAAGCTCAAAATATACAATCCTATAGGGTTGAATAATTCCTTTAGAAAGTCTCTAAACTATTAGCATATTTAGTTGACTTATGAAGCTATAGCATCTTCTCTATATTAATTTAATTCATATCTAAGCATTAATGAACACAAACATTATAGACACTTTAAGCTCAGGAACTATATCTCCATCTTCTCTTGTAAAATCTACCTTATCACATTTGTAATTAGATTTTGTTACCCCAAATAAAGTTCTGTTTTTCTTTATGTTAGAAAGAAAGATCAGTGACTTTCTTGTCACTTATTATAATATGAAATTTTCTTCTTCTCTATTATCCACATGTAAAGTATGGGTACAGAATCTCTCAAAATCAGCCACTTTGCTTCTTACTACCCAATTTAATACGATGGGGAAACTCAGTAGAGCTTAGTGAGTTGCCATTATCAGAGAATTGAGAGGAGAATCATGTCATCTATAGATAATTCAGGTAGCTGACTGATTTCACTTGTTAGAAACCTGGCCTTATTGCCCAGTTTTATATTTAATGGGTTCCCTCTTATAATGGCCCAACTATCAGACACCCTAGAGTGATTAATAATCTATCTTTTGAAATATTTATTTTTTTATTTTTGTCTTTAAATTCTATAGAATTTTGCATTCATTTATTCTCCAAAGCAGTGTTAGCTTTCCATCTGGGACATGTGGCTCTGAACAGTGTAGGTTCTGCTTCTCTGTCTAAGTAAATGTGATAAAACAAGACCGTTGACTGCTGCAGGCCAGGCTGCACTGGGGGAATTATACATTTCTTTTTTTTCCTCATTTTTTTATTAAAAATTTCCATCTCCTCCCCTCCTCCTCCACCTTCCCTCCCCTCCCTTCCACCCATACCCCCACTCCACCCCTCTCCAAGACAAAGAGCCATCTGGGTTCCCTTCATTATGTTAAGTCCAAGGTCCTCCCAGCTCCCCCTAAGTCCAGGAAGGTGAGCAACCAAACTGACAGGGCTCACAGTGAGCCCGTCCATGCTGTAGAGGTCATGTTCATTGAGTGAGGTAACCCAGGCCCAAAAAGATGAACATGGGATGTACTCACTCATAATTGGTTTCTAGCCATAAATAAAGGACATCGAGCCTATAATTCGTAAAAAATCCTAGAGAAGCTATATAAGAAGGTGAACCCAAAGAAAAACATATAGTTATCCTCCTGGATACTGGAAGTAGACAAGATTGCCGGACAAAAAATGGGAACATGGGGGTGGGGTGGGATGGGGGGATGGGGGAATTATACATTTCTGATCCACCATGACCTGCTTTTCTCCGTTCTATAGGATATCCAAATATACTCAGTCTCTGATCATATGTGAAAGAGATTCCATTATGAGCTAGCAAGCAATTAAGTTACAGTTCAGCAAAGGGGACTTGAAATCTGGCTATCAAAATATAAGTGAGCAGTCTTGTTGGCTATCAAAATCTGTGAGTAACCTTGTTAAGTGAATAAAGATATAAAACTGGTCTAGTGAATTCTTCATTATGGAAAATAAAAGACAAATTTTCAAAAATATCTGCATCTTAACTGATGATAACTTACCTTTGCTTCTTTAGTGTAGTGACAAGAACCACTTATTTGAAATATTACATTTTCCTGGAGATAGTAAGGGAATAAACACACCTGTAACTCTTTCTATTTCAGTAACAACCTTTTGCTAGGGTATAAAATATTGTACCTATTTATTCATATATATGTATATATATATATATCAATTTCTTTTTGTAAACATAAATTAATCTTATGTAATGAGAAAAAATAAATTAGTTTCACAAAGAACTTTTATACATATTATATCATGAGTGACTTTGATAGTTTTCCCACCTACTAACTGTAATCATTTTTTTTCATTTTTGTTTTGTTTGATTCTGTTTCTCCTTTTTTTGTTTTTGTTTTTGTTTTTTTCAAATTTGAAGCAAGCTTGACTTTTTATTGGAGTGCACCCTAGAGCTGGCCAAGGACTGCCTCCTAAATCGGATTAAAGAGAGTAGCCCTGAATTCATTTCTTGGGCCCATTTTGTAGAGTAAAACCATGAGTAGTTTTACAGAAGGGAGACAATAAGACAATAAAGAAATGCAAATTTTTTAAAAAAAATCATGTGCTTACCATGTGATTAGGAAGGGATCAGGGAGTATTGTTGCAGGAGCTCCTTCTGCTCCCTCAGCCAATAGCCCCTGAGATACCAGCCTATTGGGGTGTGGTCTCTCTCTCTTTCAAAAAGCAGCAGCTTTCTCTTGCTTCTGGCTCCCTTCAGGCTACTAGGCTCCTTTCCTGATCACATAGAGTGCTGTAGTCTTGGGATAGTGATCTGTAAGTTTTTCCCCTTTAAATAAATAACCATTCTATTAACCATAATTCCAAACTGGTGTGGGATTGTTTGTGACTTACGCCTCCATCTGGCGCCCAAACATTTGGTTTTAGAACCCCTCCTTCCCCCCCCCCCACCCCCCAGCTCAGCTGCCTGCCGCCAGCTCAGCTTGGCACGAATCCTCCCTCAGCCTCGGCCTGTGCCCTGTGCATGGAGCCAGCAGGTCAATATAAATTATCACGCAGTGGCTTTTCTTACTGCAATTCTTTACATTTTCTCTTTACACGCTGCAGATTGGCTTCAAGTCCCCACACACCCCATAAACAGATTGACAGAATACAGACAATTCTCCTGCACCAGAGGATCAGAAAGAGTAAGGGTATTTTCAAAAACAAATCTAGGTCAGGTGCCAGGAAACAGAGAACAACTCCACTCTCAGTAAACTTTGCAACCTTAGACAGGTTCCCCATTCTCCTCTTGATTCATGTTTCCCTATCAAGTCCTTGAAAGGGGGACTCTAATTTCAAAGACATCTAATATTACAGCAAAAGAATTAGCAGAAAATAATCAAGAAATGGGAGAAGTGAGAATAACTATTCTTCACAATAGAGCTACTATAGATTACCTGTTACTTAAACATCATCTTGGTTGCTAACAATTTACTGGATTGTGTTGTCTTAATATCTTCAATTTCTCTCTTACTATTGACAATCATTCCTTTTTAAAATCCTTTTCTATTCATCAAAAGGTAACATGTCTAGTCAATTTTAATCAAAGAGAATATGTTTCATCTTCCTGAAATACCATTTGATTTTTTCACTCAATAATTGTAGATCTTTTTTGTAACTTTTTTTGTAACCACTGTTCTAGGCAATACCTAAGATGATCCTTTATCTATTTTCTGAACTTTTGGCTGGTAGCAGATGTATCTCTGAACATTTCTAATCTTAGTTACCTATGTTTTCAGTTAGTAAGACTGACTGTTTTAAAACTGCTCAGTTTGTTGGGTTACCTGGCTACAGATAGAAGAAAACATTTTAGAAAATAAGCTCAAAGTACAAAATAATCATTTGGCTCACGGGTTCAGAGGCTTCAGTTCATGGTTGGATCTATTGCTACAGACTTGTGGTGAGGCAGAATTATATAGTGGAAGGTATATTTGAAGGAAAAAATACCTTATTGTTTTCAGGTAACACAAAAATCTAAAACAAAGGTATTGTAGGAAATACATGTTGTCAGGAGCATTTATCATGAGCTATTGTGTGCAATTATATCCTATATCAATTGATAATTCAGATGTTAACCCACCAGAGAAATCATCTTTGATGTAGGAACCCTGCTCAGCAAGGCCAGTAGGGCCACTGACTCTGAAAACTGTTGCTTTCAACTGTAATTTCTCTTGCACAATAGCAGCTATGATATCTCCCTATTACCTTGTATTTCATGTACTCTCATGATAGCATATCATGGGTACATATATCTGTTGGTGGTCAAGAACATGACTTTTTGTTTACCTATATAGTTTTGACATACAGAATATATACTGGGACATGTTTTGTAGCTAAATCTATCTGTCTCATGAGTACTATTGACACATAAAAACCTGTTTTGCTCCTTTTGGATAAGACTAATTACACACAGTTAGCTCACTTTCACCTCAAAGTAAGTTCAAACTAGACTAACGCTTTTAGGAAATAGATCGTAAGTTTAAAACTTTACAGTTACTCACACTCCTAGACACTATTGTTCTTAAAATCATAGTAGGTTTACATCATTAGGTATTTGTATCGTGTAATTTAGTCTATATTATCTTTTATATTAAGCTTTGATTTTTATTTTTTAAGAAAATTAAAACAAAATGAAGAAAGTAAGAAAAAGAAAAAAACTAAACTGGGCAGTGGCGGTATACACCTTTAATCCCAGCACTCAGGAGGTAGAGGCAGGCAGATTTCTCTGAGTTCAAGGCCAGCCTGGACTAGAGTGATTTCCAGGATAGGCTCCAAAGCTACACAGAAAAACTGCATCTCAATAAAATAAAATAAAATAAATTAATAAAGAAAAGAAAATTGAAACGATCAAATTTTACTTCCTATAAGGTACATTAATTTCTCATTAGTACAGACAGACAAAACGTGAGTGCATTTCAACAGATATATACCACTGTTTGCAACAGCACCTTACTCTTGACCTTGATATTTGTGCACACAAACTGTTTCTAATCTATTAATTTTGAAGTAAGATAGTGTCCCTCTACAGTCATAAAGGTGATTTGGTTAATAAGGAAAGAGTCAATGAATTGACCTAAAGGAAACTCAGAGGGTCTAAACATCATGTAAGTACTAACTGATACAGTTTGACTGCCACGCTGCACTTAGTGGCTCTAAACTTATGAGTTGCCAGTTTTACAGATTTCACAAGCTGCTCAGTTTTAGATTATGGGTTCCAAAAAAGATAACCATGACAATGGGAACCCTGGAGAGAAAGCACACAAGTGGTTAAGATGGTTATACCCAGGTTATATATTTTAAACATAATAAACCCATCTCTCTGAATGTGGCCAACAGTGGGGGCTGACTGATAAGCAAAGGACAATGGCGCTGGGCTCTGATTCTTCTGCATGGACTGGCTCTGTGGGAGCCTTCTCAGCTTGGTCGATCACCTTCCTGGACCTGGGGGGAGTTGGGAGGACCATGGTCTTAACATAGAGTAGGGAACCCTGATGGCTCCTTGGCTTGGAGAGGGAGGGAGGGAAGGTATGGGTGGAGGGGAGGGGAGGGAAGGGGGAGGAGGAGGGGAGGGAAAGGGGAGGAGGAGGGGAGGAGATGGAAATTTTTAAATATAAAAAAATAAACCATGGAAAAAATAAAAAAAATAAAAAAGGAAATAGAATAACAAAAAATAAATTTATAGTGTTATTATATTATGTATAGGTACAAGCCATAATGCATAGTAAATTTTGTCTTTTTATGAGAAAATTAGTATAGTCTAATTATTAGCAAAGATAAATTAGGATATAATTAGACTACAAAAAGATTCCTAACTTACTCTCCATAAAAATAAATTAAGCATACTGTAATTTAATTAAGCTTAGAAAAACTTTATTAGTATATTTGGTTTTTGAAAATAACATTAATTTTATAAATATAATTCAAGCATTACTGGAAAATCAGAGTTTTAAAAAAATTGGTCTAGTTCTTTGTAATCTTATAGCTAGCCATTACAGAACAATTCATAACTATATTTCCCTGGACAGACTGCTGGGGAAATTAAGAAAATAAATGGCTGTCAACAGCAGGAAATCAGCCATATATATATATATATATATATATATATATATATATATATATATATATATATATACTTTGTTTTATTTTACACTGTACTTACATAAGAAATAAAGATGTTTGCATCTCAGAGTTTCTTAAAAGTCCTTTCTAATTGCTTTCAAATAATACTTAAGCATCAGGAACAAAGAATTCATTGTTTTTACCCTCTATTCTCTAATCAGGCAAGATATAATTTGGGGCTCACCTGTCCAATACTGACTTATCTAATGAGGAAAATTGGTAGAATAAAAATGCCAGAGGTGAGATGAAATAACTCAAAATTAGATACATAAATTGCTTCAGTATTTGCTTGAAATTACTTTACACTGTGTTTTGTTGTTGTGGGATATTCCTTAACACTGTGTGTAGATGTGTCATCACGATTAATTTAATAAAAAGCTAAATGGCCAATAGCTAGGGAAGAGTTATAGGAGGGACTTCTTGACAGCAAGAGCTCTGGGGAGAAGAAAGGCAGAGTCACCAGCCAGATGTGGACTAACTCGGAGGGGCATAATGGAGATGAGGTAACAAGTAGGTGGAAGAGTGTAGATTAAAAAGTATAAATTAATTTAAGTTATAAGAGTCAGTTAGAAACAAGCCTAAACTAAGGCCAAGCTTTCATAATTAATTATAAGTCTCCATGTCATTTTTTTATGAGCTGGCAGTCCTGAAAGAAAAGTCTGTCTGCAACTCAACTTTTTAACATCTAATATTAGAAAGATTCAGCTGATTCTCTGTAAGGTCCAAGATGTATGAATAAAAATTAACATATCAAGCATAACATAATATTTCCTTGATTAAAACGTTATTTTTCCAACAATTCTGAAAAATATTGCCATTTTTAGTGTAACTTAGAAGTACCTATCCAGCATTTTGCACATATAGAACAAAATATGGTAAACATAATTGTGACATTATTTTATAAGATCAAGTATCTAGATCCACTGGAGCCACTTAAGTAGATTCAGGGTAATTTTTCTTTCTGTAAGAATCAAAGTGGAGGGTATGGCAAAGGGATATCATTTAACAATTTGATAAATATCGATATGAAATAGAGTCAGAGGAGATAAAAGAAGGAAAGGAAAGTGGGATGGGAGAGAATAAAGAAAGCAGAGGGAGGGAAGGAGAAAAAGGGGGAAAGAGAGATAGAGAGAGAGAGAGAGAGAGAGAGAGAGAGAGAGAGAGAGAGAATGATTTTATAAAGGTTTGCAAGAGGATTGTAAAAGGGAAACTAGTATAATCTTTGAGCAAAACTAACCCAGACAAGAAACATATATGCCAGAGGATGAGAAAGCAGAAGTCCATGTTTGTGTTCAGTAACAGAAGTAAACTTTTCAGATTCAATTAGGAAAAAGTGCTGTATGTATAAAGTCCTGGCAGGAGAAGCCCTCTCCATTTTACAGTAGCAAAAACAGACAATAGAGGCAGTGGGTTTGAGGGGGCGAGAGCAGAGCAGTGGAAGAATACAAATGCAAAGACAAATTCTTCCTCATTAGTAGTAAAGAATTTTATATACATTGCTAAGGGTATTGAAGAAAGGAACCCCTCAGCACAGTTGATAGTAGTCTGCCTAATTAGACAAGTTGAATGTTTATGCAAATACAGGGTGAGAATTTTCTGAAAGAAGTAAAGACAAGCTTCAGTGCAGACTATCCTGAAAGAACCATGGGAACAGGATTCCACACAGTGTTTCTGCAGAACTCAAGAGACAGCCTTGGAAAGTTCTCTGACTCACAAAACAAACATACCATGTTTTCTAGTTTTGTGGAGAATTCAATATCTGAGTATCCACATTTGGTATCACTGCTTTCTGAATGATTTTCTTTTATCTGGATGCACCAAGCCACCCAGTATTACCACACAGTAGGGCAGAGTGATCATTAAATAAGTATATAAGGTTGGTTGGCATACAATGAAAGTAAAACATAGTAAATAGTTATTGCCATTATAAAATATTCTTATAGGTGCAAAGTCCATCATATTTATCACAATTATCCCCCAATAATATTATAGTTCTCTTTCTACTTTTGTGTTTTTTTCTTAAGCAAGGTCCCATATATGAAAGAAAACCTGCAGAACTTGTCTTTTTATGTCTGTCTTATTTCATACAATATGATGATCTCCTGGAGTCATTTTATTATATCCTTACATATTTCCCTTATATGAGTAAAATTTGGGTTTTGGTGTTATGGTGGAATCCTATGTCATAGAAAACAAACAATACTGGATAGGTGGTGGAGGTATATGTGTGTGTGCATGTAGGTATTTTTCTGAGAACATGAAAGATCTAGGGACAGATTGAAGTTACAGTCAGGGAGTCACAAAAACGGTGTATGAATGGGAAGGGAATTAGAAGTGCAAGGGGTGGGGAAAGAGAGCATAATAGTGCTGAATCTGACCAGAATAAATTGTATTCATGTATGAAATTAAAACAAATGAACAAGCAAACAAAAGCACCTTTGTAATATCCGAGATTGTCAACAAACAAAATCAAACGAGGCCACCAGTGTCTTTCCTCCTCTCTGTTATTTCTGCTCACTGTGTAGTGAGCAAGTTCATTAAGATGTTCTTCCTGTCATGAAGTTCAGCTTTAGCTGAGGCCCAGAAACAATGGAATCGAATGTCCATGGAGTAGTGAAAATGAATCTTTTCTTATTTTCATTGTAATTGACTGACAAAATTTACCATTTGTCAGATCTTCAAATTTGTCTCAAGATAAATGTATGGCATATTTTAGAAACAAATATATATTTGGACTAATACCCAAGTTTAATGGTGAGAGTCATACATTTAAGGTAGGGACACTTAATTAATGAAATTATACCAGAGTCTATTCAGCAAGAAAATTAGTTCCAGAAGGAAAAATGCTTTCTATTTACATGACACTGGCCATCAGACCCTCACTGTACTGGTCTCACTGAGATGTGGAAGGTCATAAGAATGCTCCTTCCGCTGTATGAATTAATATGGCAGAATTTCTACATAGTAATTGAGTAGGAATATTTCACTTGAAAAGGAGAGTTGAAGAGAGAGAAAATGAAGTATATACAACTTTAAAATGTTTTCATCCCCTTAAAGCTATTTATTAAAGAGTTAACTATCCGCACAAGGTAGGCCCATGCTTGTTCCCAGTGAACACCTGCCCCAGCTCAGCAATACAGCTCTGGCCCCATTTCTTCCAGTGGTAATCACACCCCAGGTCTCTTTGATTTGCTACAAGCAAACCTGCCTAATAAAGCATTATTATGAAAAGAAATCTTAAACATTATTTTTTGATCATAAACAGATGAGTATATGCACACCGAGCTCACTAGGACATAGATGAAAGGTGACGTAGAATGCTTAGCCGTACTGTTAAAAAAAAAATGCCTCCAGAATTTTTTTATGAAGAAGAAGCTGAGTTTTGCATAAAATAAAAGTTAGGATTTTAATATCTGGTAAATGGATATCATGTCATCAAAACCATTTGTGACAGAATTGCAATGAGCAGAGTATGACATTATATGAATAACAATAAAAATAACAGAGTTTAAATCACTTAAGGGAGGCAACACATTAGCAATCAAATGAGTAAAGGCAAATGTAATTTGATTTAGTATTTGCATTTTTATTAAATCATATCATACTGCATAGTTTCTTGTATGGAAAATGGAGCACACTGAATATGAGTTCTCCCTCCAAATGTTTGTGAAAAAAAACTTAATGCCCAATAAAGAATAAAAAACAAATAAAAAATCCCCCCAAAAACTCTTTTCTGATGCACACAATTTTGATACTTTTGGCTGATATATGAGTGAGTGAGCTTCATTTTATGCTTCAACAAATTGTTGCCTTGTAAGATACAAATTATAAGACACATATTAATTTTATGGTTCTTAATTTTCATTCTTGAATATGACTGGTTATTCTACAGTCTTCATAAAAATAAATTTCCATTCCTGACATATTAATGTTCCATGACAAAATCATGTATACTACAATTCCTCTGGATAACATTCTTGCTTAAGGCAAAAAGTCAAAACAACTGTAACAGATTCAAAAACATAAAAGTATTGTGATATTTGCAAAGGAAGCTTCAAACATCACATAATTTAAAGCCAATGTCAAAGTCTGAAAAATCTGTACTCCCATTGAGTAGAGCATGAGTTCAAAGATAACTATAATGGTTAAATTGATAATTGAAGCTTAAAGCATATTATATAAGTTGCATCAATACCATGGTTCTACAACATTGTGAAAATAGACCTATGTTACCCAGAAAGACACTTATACTAATCAATAATATCATAATATTTTTGTGTATTTCCATTGTGATGTAAGATAAAGAGCCTGTCGTAAAGGATGCTATAGGATACAACTATTGCAAAACCCATTTCTTTGTCTGTAATCAATCCACAAGATCTCATTGTTCAGGAGTGAAGAGCAACAAAGTGGCAGAAACAGAACAAGGAATTATAAAATTACATGGTATTTAATACATTCCATTCACCAACATAAGTCCTTAAATAATTCCTCAGTCTTCAAAATGAGTAGAACAAAATTATCATTACTGATCATAGAAATGAATTATAGATAATACAAATTTCTTCCACGTTCACAAAACTTACTATGTGATTCTAAGTAATGTGGAGGTTTTAGACCATTGTCTTACGCTTGCTGCCTAGAACATCCTGGAATTATTTCTACTGTCTTTTTTAATGTGCTGCCTTCCCTTTCATAAGGATAATGTTGTTTGTAGGACTTGTTTTCTGATATTCATACACAGGCATAAGCAAGGCTGAACATAGGTACCTATCTGATAAAGATATTCTGGCCTATCAACTTGACTGCATCTGGAGTACACTAAAACCCAGACTTCCAAGTACATCTGTGAAGGATTTTTCTTAATCAAATCATTTGTTGTGCGAAGACCCACTTCTAATCTGGATCTTTTGAGGTGCGAAACTCCACCTTTAATCTAGCCCATAGCTTTGGTTACAACCAATGTAAAGACATGGAAGAAGGAACCTCTTTCTCTTGACCTGATTGTCCCCACTCTGTCTTCTTTGGGATTTCAGAATATAATGAAGACATGTAGCCTGGTGGACTTCACTGGTAAACAGCCATTGTTGGACTAGCAGGTGCACAGCCTATCAGTTCTGTTCCTCTAGAGAACCCTGACTAAAATAGATTCTGGTACCAGAAGTGGTCCTCGAGTAACATAGTGTAGGATGAATTCTTTTAAGTATGCGGGATAACCTTTTCAATGTATGGCAGCTCCAGTTGCTAAAGCTTCTCCTGGAATCTTACAGAGTGTTGAAAACCCATTATTTTACAACATAACTTTTACACCAAGAGCTCCTATTGCTAAAATAAACAAAGTGTTTTTAGTTTATTGAATTAATTTAAATAATATTGGTAAAAGTTTCCAGCAAAACAAACATTTACTATACTCTTAACTGTTGAATATTGAAATTAAATATACACATAAAAGTCTGAAAAAAAATGGCTGTCTGTAAAACATTGTTGCAGCCCTTAAACACAAATTTCATTTCAAAGACTTTTTAAATGGTGTATTGAACATGGATATTTTGTCTGTACCACTCTGTTATTCAGCCATTCTTAAATCAGTCTCTATCTTGACATGATGTTCAAAGTTTATTCTTGAAATATAATAAATGTCTCTTGAAATATGGCTGCATTCTTTACTATAATCATATATCATGAAAAGCAATGTCAGAAAAATAGTTTAATAAAAAATATTTGTTTTGACATGGTTAGCTAAAATATCAGTTGAAGGCAAATATTAATGCTGTTCATCATTAACAAAGGATTATCCTCATAAATTATTTCTCATAAATGCCTGATGATTTCTCATCTTAGAAGAACTTCTTAAAATGTGTTCTTCTTATGTATAAAATAATTAAATGCATATCATTATTTTTTATAGCTTGGTTGAATTTTATTCATTTGAAAATTTCTTTCCTCTTTTTCAGTGCACATGCATCTTTTCTTCCCTACTTATAAATGAGATTGATAGTAGTTTTCCTTTATCTCCAGATACTCAGGAGACTTCTGAACTAAACTGAATATTTAATAGCTTATGAAAAGTTTTGAAAACAATTACTGAAGATTTTTATAAAGCAAAATTGATAGTGCCTTAAAATGTGTAAAATGGGCAAAGCCAAGTAAAGATAAAGTTTAAATATTGTATAGTTAGAGTCTAAAATGCCCTGCACTGGCACATGTTTTTTAAAAGTTAGTCCCCAGCTAGTGGCACTGTTTTGGGAATCTAGGGAATGTTAAGAGGTGGAGCTTTCCTGAATGATGAATGTAAGGCCTTTGAGTGTTATAGTCCACTACCCTCTGCACTAACAAGAGCTTCTTCTTCCTCCTTCATTCTTCCCTCTTCTCTCTTCCTCTTCTTTTCTTCTTACCATAAGGAAGCTCCCATATATCCTGTACTATGATAGAACAGGATGAACCATGCCCTCTTACCATTAATTCCCAAATAAATTTCTTCTCCCTTAATTTGCTTCTGATAGTTATTCTATCTCAATAGAAAAATGATTAATATACTTTTAAAATATCCATGTCTTCATTTAAATGTGGATGTCTTATAGCATCATCAAATCATCTGAATTTAAATAAGAGTCCTTCTTCAGCCATAGCTTATAACAGTGCTAGAGATGTGTTGCTCTCTTGTTTTCTTGACCTTCAAGATCAAATATATCATTTCAGTTTTTTGTATAACTAGCGTGACCTTTAAGATACCCAAAATGGGAATTCTACAACGTCACTGTTCATCTCACCATTTAAAAGGACTAGTGATTTAACTTTAAACAGGAAACACGTATTTCCATAGTTAACATTCTCAGGTGGACCACAACCAATGCAAAGGAATGATGAGTTTCCAATCATATGCAATGAATTTCTAGTGAGCAGCTAGGGAGTGAAATCAAATTTCATGAAGAAATCAGCTAAAAATTAAAGAGACCACTATATAAAGTATTTTCCTCATTTTAAAACTGCTATGGCTTTGATAATCACCCAGGGCTCTTCTCATTCAAGGAGAGTAATATCCAGAAAGCAGATTATTCGTAATGTGAGTGAGATCAATCACTCAAAAATGCATACGGGCATTGTTTTTTATTTTAAGCTTGGGATTTTCACTATTCCTCTCACTAGTCCATTATGTAAATATTATATAAAAATTCTTTTTATTCCTCAGTGTTGCCATTAGTTTTTAGTTAATGCATATTGATCCTATATTAATATCTATAGGAACATAGAGTGGGAATTTCATGGCATAGTGTTAAATGTTTCATCAGTTAAAACATGTAGTATAATTTCTAAATTTCACAGGTAGTGAATCATGAGGAACAACCAGTTGTGGAAAGATACTATTCAAAACTATCAGCTTTCACAGGATGCTTTGATTTCTTGACATGTCAGTTTTGCTAGGACATATAAAAGAAACATAATAAAAGTTTTAGAGGAATTTTAAACTAATAAAATTTCATTTTGAAAATAATATAGATATTTATATTAAATTTAAATCTTACGTTCATTACCTTACAACACAATTTTAAACGTGATAAACACAAGTGATAAAATAATAAAGGAGTTTCAAATATCCCCAAAAGAATAATGTGTCATTTAGAAAGAAACAATTATAATCCAAGCAACTGACTAGCTATAGTTTGGACATGTCTCTAAGTAAATGGTGTAATATTTGAAACTTTTTTTTTACATGAGCCATAAAGACAAACAAGGATAACATTCTTCAAAACTAAGCCCATTTGTGCAGATACTTTGCTTCAACACAGGTGTAGGGTATGCAATATTTATTGAATTTACTTACAATATCTCCATTATTGAAGTTTCATTTTTGTTTACAAGAATAAACTTGGTTCTAAAGTAATGGAAGGAATTATAACTACTTGCTTTCTGAGTGGCTTCTATTCAATATATTTTGGATTTGCGGTCTTCTGAAATTTTGTGTGGCCAATGCTACCTATTTTTCTAGCAAAAGGTTAGATGTAGGAACTGTGGGCAGTCATCAGACTACAGTTCTGCCTCCCCAATGGAATTTGCCTAAGCAGCCTTCTGATTCTTGACCATTTATCAATTTTCTATATGCATTGTAGCCATTACTTCATGTGAAAACCTACAGCTTTTTTTAGGAAAACATATCTAGGGTCATAGTGAAGTTGTTTAATTGCATCGTTTATCCTTGTAAAAATAAACATATTGCACAAGAATTTACACATATGACTTTTAAATTTTATTATTTAGAAATCTAAAGTCAACAGAAATCACTTTCATTTTGACTCCAAAATAAAAGGGGCTTTGGAGACCAAAATAAGTTCTTAATGTCACAGCAGGTCACATCAGCTGTTTTCTTGCAAGATCACTTCGCTTCATCCATTACCAGTACAGTCAATAAGGAAATGGTCATAGAGGTTAGTCAGGAAAGAAAAGATTTGAGTATCTCAGCTATAAGCCCAATCAGAAAATGCTATGGGGTGTTTCTAACGCCCATCAACTTATCTTCTTGGTCTTGTTTCACCCATTTCTTGAGATTTCGACATTGCCTAATCACAATGACTTAATTGTTCTTGTAAAAACGGCAGGACAGAACTAATGGGAGACCACCAAGTCCAATTGGAATGGGACTGATGGAACATGCGACCAAATTGGACTCTCTGAGGGTGGCTGATGGTGGAGGCTGACGGAGGAGCCAAGGACAATGGCGATGGGCTTGGTCTCTACGACATGGACGGGCTCTGTGTGAGCCTTGTCAGTTCGGTTGCTCACCTTCCTGGACCTGGGGGGAGTTGGGAGGACCTTGGTCTCAACATAGTGTAGAGAACCCTGATGGCTGTTTGGCCTCAAGAGGGAGGGAGTGGGGTGGAGGGGAGGGGAGGGAAGGAGGAGGAGGAGGGGAGGAGATGGCAATTTTTAATAAAAAATAAATAAACTAAAAAAAAATAAAAAAAATTAAAAAAAATTAAAAAAAATACATTTTATTGATTTTTTAAAATGCTTAGATTACCTGTCATGGATGTGTTTGAGTATATATGCTTGGTTGTGTGACCGGATTGATATCTCAGAGGTTGAAAGCACTTGCTTCTTGGGCAGAGAATTCAGTTTGAGGAGGAGAAAAAGAGCACCAGGAAATTCAATTCAATGTTGGAACCAACTCCTGTGCTCAAGGAGATGAACACTTTAAAGAACCACATGTTAATGGAATAAAGGGAGTAGTGCCGTCAGGGTAAGACTCTGCCCAGCTGAGGTTCCAAGTAGTGAAAAAAAAAAAAAAACACCACCAAGTCAAAGACTGTGTGACTAATTAATTCATGGACGAAGCCAGCTTCCATCTCCTATAAGAAGAACTTGACAGCTACTGCCACTTGGTTCTGGCTTTATCAAGAAAGATAAAGGTGTGAAGCTATTAGGGAATCTTCCTCTGTAGTTCAGAAAAGCTGCTGAAGTCAGGCATGTGGCAGGGAAATTCCTGCTTGGAAACATGGAGAAGCCATTGCAGGCAGGGAAGTCCCTGCACAGAGGCGTGGAGAGGCCATTGCATGAAGCTGTGAAGGTGAAACTTGCATTACAGCGAAGTCTCCAAGATGTTGGAGATGTCAGAACCAAGGGATACCTGCCAAGGAGAGCTACAGACAGGATGCAGAGCCAGCCCAAAATAAGGGCATGTGCTGGAAGGAGTGGGAGATCTGAAGAGACCTTTGACAATGGATACAGAAACGTGGGCTTAGAGCTTGCCCTGGTTGACTTCGGTCTTGCTTTGGTCCAGTATTTCTCTCACTCTGCTCCCTTTCCTCCCTTTTTGAATGGTAATATATATTCTGTGCCAAAAAATTATCTGTCATTATCATCTAAAGATATATTTTGGTATTAAATTAATTTCTGCTAAAGTGAAACAACTCAGACAAGACTAGCAGGACAAGATGTCACTCGCCAAAATGTCTCCAAAGCACAAAATGACAAAATGTTATTTTGGCTAACATTTATTTAAAAGTTAATGGAAATTTGGGTTATTGAACCAGCTCTTCCATTAGAAGTAGCTTAGAGAAAATGAAGACTATTCGCCTCTTTCATGAATTGTTTGGCACTTGGTTAACCTTTTTTTCATCTTTCTAGCCAACATGCTCCCAGGATTCTGATTCTGCAGACCTACTTCATGCTTCATTTTCACAGCACTCTCATTTAGCTTTGAGAAATATTTATGATAGTTTTAGTTTTAGATAAGCTGAAAGACCATTGCAATTTTAGATAGGTTTATAATACATAGGTTAAAATACAGTCCTCACATCTTAATAAAGTTCTAAAAAGGTATTGCAATCATCAAATCTTCATTATGAATGGAGAAGCTTAAGCTTATAATTTCACACTTGATGACTTTTTCTTAAAATATTTTGTTGTTAAAATAATATGGTCATTTGAACTATTCACAGTGTTTCATTTGCACAATAAGATTAAGAAATTTTCTCCAGTAATGTTTTTAATTGCTAAATGCAAAGAGGAGAACCCTGAAGCTAAAAGTTTGGAAGGGCTTGTTTGTGGAATCTTGTAATTTGATTGTAAATTACTTATTTGACTGTAATTACTTATTACTCTTTGGGGAGTTCAGTTGTTGTGGATCAAAAATAGCCAGAATAAAAAGAATTAAATATTAATATCAATCAAAAGGAAAGTTATTAGTTCCACAAAGCTGACAGAATTTTGAATCTGAGTATAGGAATACCATTCATGGAAGATTTTGAAGGATAGCAGGTGTAGTGAAAACTAGGCCTTATAAACATTTTAAGACATTTTTGAGATGGTTCTAATTGAATGAGTTCTTATTTGACATTCACAAAGCAAACCACTGAGTAATAACTGTAAGAATTTAGCAGAGACAAAAATTTCACATGTGTTTCTACCTCCAGCATAGGAGATCTTGGTTACTGTTATGTAAATGGAACAAAAGTTTAAGCCTTTCCAAGTTGTCTGTTTTTCAAGTCACAAAAAGTTAATATCAGTTTATTGTGAAGATCAGTCTTTCAAAGAGGGATAAGTAGCAATAAAGTTATGACAAATAAGTAAGAAATGGAAGACTTTTAGTAGCTTTAAACCCCTAAGTGCATTCTACATGTGACAGAAATACCAGCACTGTAATAAGACACTTGATGTGTTCTCTGGTTTAAAATTAGTTTGTGGAAAACTTGAAGATGAATGAAAAATATTTCATTGACATAAAATTATTAAAACCAAGTAATATAATTGAAGCTTTTTATATTTAATTTAGAGATACCTTCTGTGGGATAAAACTCTTGTACAGTGTAAAGAGCTGTCACTAGTATTGGTTCAATATAATAATTATTGGCCAGTAGCTAGGCAGAAAGAATAGGTGGGGCAACCAGGCTAGGAGAATTCTAGGAAGAGAAAAGACAGAGAGTCAGTCCCCAGCCAGGCACAGAGAAAGCAGTATGAAATGCCTCACAGAGAAAAGCTACCAATCCATGTGACTTAATATAGACAAGAATTGTGAGTTAATTTAAATTGTAAGAGTTAGTTAGTTATAAGCCTGAGCTAATAGGCCCAACCGTTTATAATTAATGGAAGTCTCTATGCGTTTCTTTAGGACTGAATGGCTGCAGGACTGGACAGAACAGAAATTTCTTTCTACAGATACGTATTCCTTCTGGAAAATGTGTAAAAGATAAAGCACAATAAGATAAAGGGACCAATATAAGTATTACTCAGTCAAAACTCATGTAGACAACATATGCAATTCCAGGAAAGAAAAGCTATGCTGATAGATAATTTAGCTTAGGAAAAATTTATAGTTCTGGAAGAGTAAGGAACTTTTTTTTCTCATTTTTTTTATTAAAAATTTTCATCTCCTCCCCTCCTCCTCCCCCTTCCCTCCCCTTCCCTCCACCCATACGCCCACTCGGCCCCTCTCCAAGCCAAAGAGCCATCAGGGTTCCCTTCACTATGTTAAGTCCAAGGTCCTCCCAGCTCCCCCTAAGTCCAGGAAGGTGAGCAACCAAACTGACAAGGCTCACAGTGAGCCCGTTCATGCTGTAGAGTTCAAGCACATCGCCGTTGTCCTTGGTTTCTCAGTCCTCCACCGTGATGGAACAGGGGACCAAACCGGACTCTCTGAGTAAGGAACTTTTTACAACTAAATAAATGCTTTCAATTATCACTGTCTTCATTATTTTAAGAGTTTATTGCTTTAGTATACAGGGGGAAGTAATTAATTTTACATAAATTTTTGAATTAAGTTAGCATTACGTAGCCAATTCTTTTTGCTCTCAGATCAGTGCAGATTTTTTTTTTTTTTCTCATGGTTTATTTTTTTTTTATATTTAAAAATTTCCATCTCCTTCCCTCCTCCTCCCCCCTCCCTCCCCTCCTTCTCCCCTTTCTCTCCCCTCCTTCTCCCCCTTCCCTCCCCTCCCCTCCACCCATACCTCCCCTCCCTCCCTCTCAAGGCCAAGGAGCCATCAGGGTTCCCCACTCTATGCTAAGACCAAGGTCCTCCCAACTCCCCCCAGGTCCAGGAAGGTGATCGACCAAGCTGAGAAGGCTCCCACAGAGCCCGTCCATGAAGAAGAATCAGAGCCCAGAGCCATTTTCCTTTGCTTCTCAGTCAGCCCCCGCTGTTGGCCACACTCAGAGAGACGGGTTTGGTCGCATGATCCATCAGTCCCATTCCAACTGGAGTTGGTGATCTCCCATTAGTTCTGTCCCACCGTCTCCATGAGTGAACGCACCCCTCTCGTTCCTGACTTTCTCCCTCATGTTCTCGCTCCTTCTGCTCCTCATCGGGACCTTGGGAGCTCAGTCCAGTGCTCCAATGTGGGGCTCAGTCACCTTCCCCATCTGTCGCCAGCTGGAGGTTCCCTCACGGTCCTGACTTTCTTTCTCATGTTCTCTCTCCTTCTGCTCCTCATCAGGACCTTGGGAGCTCAGTCCGGTGCTCCAAGGTGGGGCTCTGTCATTTTCTTCATCTATCGTCAGGTGGAGGTTCTATGGTGATATGCAAGAAATTCATCAGTATGGCTATAGGAACTGGCCTTTTCAGGCTCCCTCTCCTCAGCTGCCCAAGGAACTAACTGGGGGCGTCTCCCTGGAAACCTGGGAACCCCTCTAGGGTCAAGTCTCTTGACAACCCTCAGGTAGCTCCTTAAATTCAGATATATGCTTCACTGCTCTCATATCCACCCTTCCTATATCCCAAGCACCCCATTCCTCCGAGCTCCCCCCGCTCTCCCCTTCACACTTTTCTCTCCCCATCTTCCCTTGGCCCAGTCTTGCCCAACCCTCAAGTTCCCAATTTTGCCTGGCGATCGTGTCTACTTCCAATATCCAGGAGGATTACTATATCTTTTTTGGGAGTTCACCTTCTTATTATCTTCTCAAGGATCCCAAACTTATAGGCTCGATGTCCTATAATCATGGCTAGAAACCGAATATGAGTGAGTACATCCCATGTTCATCTTTATGGGTCTGGGTTACCTCACTCAGAATAGTGTTTTCTATTTCCATCCATTTGCCTGCAAAATTCAAGATGTCATTGTTTTTTACCGCTGAGTAGTATTCTAGCATGTATATATTCCACAGTTTCTTCATCCATTCTTCCACTGAAGGGCATCTAGGCTGTCTCCAGGATCTGGCTATTACAAATAATGCTGCTATGAACATAGATGAGCATATGCTTTTGTTGTATGATTGGGCATCTCTTGGGTAGATTCCCAATAGTGGAATTGCTGGGTCCTGGGGTAGGTTGATCCCGAATTTCCTGAGAAACCGCCACACAGCTTTCCAAAGTGGTTGCACAAGTTTGCATTCCCACCAGCAATGGATGAGTGTGCCCCTTACCCCACAACCTCTCCAGCAAAGGTTATTATTGGTGTTTTGGATTTTAGCCAATCTGACAGGTGTGAGATGATATCTCAAAGTTGTTTTGATTTGCATTTCCCTGATAGCTAGGGAGGTTGAGCATGACCTTAAGTGTCTTTTGGCCATTCGAACTTCTTCTGTTGAGAATTCTCTGTTCAGTTCATTGCCCCATTTTTTAATTGGGTTAATTGGCATTTTACCGTCTAGTCTCTTGAGTTCCTTATATATTTTAGAGATCAGACCTTTGTCAGTTGCAGGGTTGGTGAAGATCTTTTCCCAGTCAGTAGGCTGCCTTTGTGTCTTAGTGACAATGTCCTTTGCTTTACAGAAGCTGCTCAACTTCAGGAGGTCCCATTTATTCAATGTTGCCCTTAAAGTCTGTGCAGCTGGGGTTATGCATAGGAAACGGTTCCCTGTGCCCATTTGTTGTAGAGTACTTCCCACTTTCTCCTCTATCAATCTCAATGTGTTCAAATTAATATTGAGGTCTTTAATCCATTTGGACTTGAGTTTTGTGCATGGTGATAGATATGGATCTACTTTCATTCTTCTACAGGTTGACATCCAGTTATGCCAGCACCATTTGTTGAAGATGCCCTCTTTTTTCCATTGTGTACTTTTGGCTCCTTTATCAAAAATCAGGTGTTCATAGGTTTGTGGTTTAAGATCCGGGTCTTCTATACGATTCCATTGGTCAACTTCTCTGTTCTTATGCCAATACCAAGCCGTTTTCAATACTGTAGCTCTGTAATAGAGTTTGAAGTCAGGGATGGTAATGCCTCCAGAAGTACCTTTATTGTATAAGATTTTTTTGGCTATCCTGGGTTTCTTGTTTTTCCATATAAAGTTGATTATTGTCTTCTCAATCTCTGTGAAGAATTTTAATGGGACCTTGATTGGGATTGCATTGAATCTATAGATTGCTTTTGGTAGAATTGCCATTTTTACTATGTTGATCCTCCCAATCCACGAGCAGGGGAGATCCTTCCATTTTCTGGTATCCTCTTCAATTTCTTTCTTCAAAGACTTAAAGTTCTTGTCATATAAATCCTTCACTTCCTTGGTTAGCGATACTCCCAGATATCTTATGCTATTTGTGGCTATTGTGAAAGGTGATACTTCTCTGATTTCCCTCTCTGCTTCCTTATCCTTTGTGTATAGGAGGGCGACTGATTTTTTGGAGTTGATCTTGTATCCTGCCACGTTACTGAAGGAGTTTATCAGCTGTAGGAGTTCTTTGGTGGAGTTTTTGGGGTCGCTTATGTATACTATCATATCATCTGCAAATAATGAAAGTTTAACTTCTTCCTTTCCAAATTGGATCCCCTTGATTCCCTTATGTTGTCTTATTGCTATTGCTAGAACTTCAAGCACTATATTGAAGAGATAAGGAGAGAGTGGACAGCCTTGTCGTGTTCCTGAATTTAGTGGGATAGCCTTGAGTTTCTCTCCGTTTAATTTGATGTTAGCTGTCGGTTTGCTGTAAATAGCTTTTATTATATTTAGGAATGACCCTTGTATCCCTAATCTCTCCAAGACCTTTATCATAAAAGGGTGCTGAATTTTGTCAAATGCTTTTTCAGCATCTAATGAGATGACCATATGGTTTTTTTCCTTCAGTTTGTTTATATGATGGATTACATTAATAGATTTTCGTATGTTGAACCAGCCCTGCATCTCTGGGATGAAGCCTACTTGATCGTAATGGATAATTTTTCTAATGTGTTCTTGGATTCGGTTTGCCAGTATTTTATTGAGAATTTTTGCGTCCATGTTCATGAGTGAGATTGGCCTGTAATTCTCTTTCTTGGTTGAGTCTTTGTGTGGTTTAGGTATCAGGGTAACTGTAGCTTCATAGAAGGAATTTGGCAGTGACTCTTGTGTTTCTATATTATGAAATACCTTAAGGAGTATAGGTATTAGGTCTTCTTGGAAGTTCTGGTAGAATTCCGCATTGAAACCATCTGGTCCTGGGCTCTTTTTGGTAGGGAGGTTTCTGATAACAGTTTCTAATTCTTCGCGACTAACAGGACGATTTAGAGCATTTACCTGGTCCTGGTTTAACTTTGGTATATGGTATTTATCTAAAAAACTGTCCATTTCTTTTACATTTTCCAATTTTGTGGCATACAGGCTTTTGTAGTAAGATCTAATGATTTTCTGAATTTCCTCTGTGTCTGTGGTTATGTCCCCCTTTTCATTTCTGATCTTGTTAATTTGCGTGTTCTCCCTCTGCCGTTTGATTAGATTGGCTAAGGGTTTGTCAATCTTGTTGATTTTCTCCAAGAACCAGCTTCTTGTTTCATTGATTCTTTGGATTGTTTTCTGTGTTTCTATTTTGTTGATTTCTGCCCTCAGTTTGATTATTTCCAGTCTTCTACTTCTCCTAGGTGAGTCTGCTTCTTTTTTTTCCAGAGCTTTCAGGTGTGCTGTTAAGTCACCAATGAGTGCTTTCTCCGTTTTCTTTAAGTGGGTACTTAGTGCTATGAACTTTCCTCTTAGCACTGCTTTCATTGTGTCCCATAGGTTTGAGTATGTTGTGTCTTTGTTTTCATTAAATTCAAGAAAGACTTTAATTTCTTTCTTTATTTCTTCCTTGACCCAGGTGTGGGTCAGTAGTTGACTGTTCAGTTTCCATGAGTTTGTGGGCCTTCTGGGGGTAGCATTGTTGTTGAATTCTAATTTTAATCCATGGTGATCCGATAAGACACAGGTGGTTACTAATATTGTTTTGTAACTGTGGAAGTTTGCTTTGTTACCAAGTATATGGTCAATTTTCGAAAAGGTTCCATGAGCCGCAGAGAAGAAGGTATATTCTTTCCTATTTGGGTGGAATGTTCTATAGATGTCTGTTAGGTCCATTTGGTTCATTACCTCCATTAAGTCTTTCAATTCTCTGTTAGGTTTCTGTCTGATTGACCTGTCCATTGGTGAGAGAGGAGTGTTGAAGTCTCCAACTATTAGTGTGTGTGGTTTGATGGCTGCCTTGAGTTCTAGAAGTGTTTCTTTTACATAAGTGGGAGCTTTTATATTAGGGGCATAGATATTCAGGATTGAGACTTCATTCTGAAGGATTTTTCCTGTTATGAGTATAAAGTGTCCCTTTCCATCTCTTCTGATTGATTTTAGTTTGAAGTCAACTTTGTTGGAAATTAGTATGGCCACCCCCGCTTGTTTCTTAGGGCCATTTGCTTGATAAACCTTTTCCCAACCCTTTACTCTGAGTAGGTGCCTGTCTTTGTGGTTGAGGTGTGTTTCTTGTAAACAGCAAAATGTTGGATTCTGTTTTCGTATCCAGTCTCTTAGCCTGTGCCTTTTTATAGGTGAATTGAGTCCATTGATATTAAGTGATATTAATGACCAGTGGTTGTTAACTTCAGTCATTTTTAGTAGTAGAGTTTGTGTGTTTCCCTTCTTCTAGTTGTGCTGGTGAAGGGTCGCTAGATGCCTGAGTTATTGTCGGCGTTGTTGGACTCCTTGGTTTGTGATTTTCCTTCTATTACTTTCTGCAAGGCTGGATTTGTGGCTGCGTATTGTTTAAATCTGTTTTTGTCCTGGAATATCTTGTTTTCTCCATCAATGGTGAATGCAAGCTTTGCTGGGTATAATAGTCTAGGCTTGCATCCATGTTCCCTAAGTGTCTGTAGCACATCTATCCAAGCTCTTCTGGCTTTCATGGTTTCCATTGAGAAATCAGGTGTAATTCTGATAGGTTTCCCTTTATATGTTACTTGACCTTTTTCCTTTGCAGCTCTTAATATCTGTTCTTTATTCTGTATGTTTTGTGTTTTGATTATTATATGGCGTGGGGATGCTTTCTTTTGATCCAGTCTATTTGGTGTTCTGTAGGCTTCTTGTACCTTCATAGGAACATCCTTCTTTAGGTTGGGGAAGTTTTCTTCTATAATTTTGTTGAATATGTTTTCTGGGCCTTTGAGTTGTAATTCTTCTCCTTCTTCTACCCCAATTATTCTTAGGTTTGGTCTTTTCATGGTGTCCCAGATTTCCTGAATGTTTTGTGTTAAGAATTTGTTAGATTTGTTTAGTTCTTTAATCTGTGAGTTTATTTCTTCTATAGTATCTTCAGAGTCCGAGATTCTTTCTTCCATCTCTTGTATTCGGTTGGAAATACTTGTCTCTGAAGTTTCTGTTCGTTTACTCAGAGTTTCCATTTCCAGTCGTCCCTCAGATTGTGTTTTCTTCAATACCTCCATTTCATTTATCAGGTCTTGTACTGTTTCCCTTACCTGTTTGATTGCTTTTTCTTGTTTTTCTTGTTTTTCTTGGGTATCTTTGAGAGATTTATTTATTTCGTCTACCTTTTTGTTTGTCATCTCCATTTCTTTATGGCAGTTTTTTTACCTCCTGTTTAAGGTCCTCTATTATTTTTATAAAGTACTGTTTAATGTCGGTTTCTTCTATATCTTCTGGGGTAGGGTGTTCAATTCTTGTTGTTTTGGGATGTCTGGCTTGTGGTGATGTCATGTTGCCTTTCATGTTGTTGGAGGAGCTCCTGCATTGGCGCCTGCCCATCTCTTCCCCAAAGAATGATGGATCCTTCTGCAGACTGTGAGGTCCCCTTGCAGGCCAAGCAGCTCTCAGACAAAGGCCTACCTTGCTCCGGGTAGTCAAATGAAGGAGGGGACCTCCCACCGGCCTGGGAGCACTCAATTCCAGGTCCCCAGAGCCCAAACAGGCTGAGCTGTGGGATTTTGTGGCCCCAAAGACGGGAGGATGAGGAAGGGGGAGGGGGGGAGGATTCTGGGTGCAAGCTGGGAAGGGACAGGGAGAGAGAGGCAGTATCCGGGGAGAATAACCCCTGCAGGAAGAGCAGGAAGTGTGCTGGTGGCAGGGGGGGTTGTGGAGAGTCGGTGGTCCCTCTCCGGGCAGCTGCCGCGGTTCGGGCACTCACTCCTCACTCACCCCAAAGAACGATGGATCCTCCTGCAGATTTTCAGGTCCCCTTGCAGGCCAAGCAGCTCTCAGACAAAGGCCTACCTTGCTCCGGGCAGTCAAATGAAGGAGGGGACCTCCCACCGGCCTGGGTGCACTCAATTCCAGGTCCCCAGAGCCCAAACAGGCTGAGCTGTGGGATTTTGTGGCCCCAAAGACGGGAGGATGAGGAAGGGGGAGGGGGGGAGGATTCTGGGTGCAAGCTGGGAAGGGACAGGGAGAGAGAGGCAGTATCCGGGGAGAATAACCCCTGCAGGAAGAGCAGGAAGTGTGCTGGTGGCAGGGGGGGTTGTGGAGAGTCGGTGGTCCCTCTCCGGGCAGCTGCCGCGGTTCGGGCACTCACTCCTCACTCACCCCAAAGAACGATGGATCCTCCTGCAGATTTTCAGGTCCCCTTGCAGGCCAAGCAGCTCTCGGACAAAGGCCTACCTTGCTCCGGGCAGTCAAATGAAGGAGGGGACCTCCCACCGGCCTGGGTGCACTCAATTCCAGGTCCCCAGAGCCCAATCAGGCTGAGCTGTGGGATTTTGTGGCCCCAAAGACGGGAGGATGAGGAAGGGGCCAGTGCAGATTTTGAAAACCTGTGTTTTCAGATTCAAGTCATCCAAGCCTTTGCATTTTTAGCAACAATGCAGTTTAACCAGAAGAGGGAGCCATTGTCCACTTTCAGTAAGCACAATTTGAAAATAAATTACTAAAAACTCACAGAATTTTATAACCATTATACCAATCTTTCTAAATTACAAAAGTAAATGAGCAACTTGAATGGTCTAATTATTTTATGTTTTAAAATGATTTCAAAACTAATAATTTATAACTAAAAATTAATTAATTCTCTGGAAGACAATAAAAAAATGAAAATCTTTTCTTTATAGGATGTGAACAATTTTAATCACTCTTCAAATTTATTGTTTTCATCATAGTAATAATACCAACGTTTTCTTTTATTTGCTAATCCTACATCTATTTAGCTTGCTTCATAAAAAAAATAAAAATAATGAATGTAACTCCGTTCCATTAGAAGGCATTTGTCTCAACCCGTTCTCAGCTTTCATATTAAAAAATCTAATGAAAAATCACTGCATACAGTTTTAAAATCTACCAACGTATCCACGTTATTATTGGTAAAGGAAAAAACAGTGGAAATTCTTGTTGGAGAAAGTATAATTTTATATTTTATTGAAGATCCTATAGGACTGCTCTCCTTTCCCACAGCTCTTACTATAGCAAAGATAAACACATGTTAGTACCACAGTTGAAGCTTCATAAGCCCTATACTCAAACTGGCGGCATAATCAGTAAATCTGTACTTAACTTCAGTCAAAGCCCCATGCTACCAAATCCACTGCAGTGACTGTGCCTGCCCAGACAAACCCTGGAGACTTCCCTTTAAAGCAGCTTGTGCTGTAATGAACTAGTTAAGCCAGTGGGCCCTGGAGAGGAAATTCCCCCTTTCCACTCATGTGAGTTACACTAAGCAGAGACATTGGCCTCTCTTGGGAGTCCATTGTGACTGTAGAGTAGCAGGCTCCATCTTATGTCTACTCCATCAATCTGCAACTTCTTAAAACCCCCAGGGAGTCTGAATAAGCATGATGATTTTGGAGAAACAGTGGCACATCAGGTCTTTGTAGCTATTTCTTCACAATATGAGCCCTGCAGGATCCTAGTGTCTCTGTTAGCTGTAAATGTGTGCAAAGATTTCTTGACCTTTTATCTCCCAAACAAGGATTTCTGTAAATGATGGCACAAATGGGTGATGTAAGTGGGCTTAATAGATTTTCCGTGATGAGTTCCTTTCTTAAATTTGAAGCAACCAATTTTTTCCTAAATATTTATGAGAATTGTTAAGGTTTTGTGTATGTGTGTATATGGTAGGCTAATATGACATTGAGTGCATTTGTCTTCAGAGAGAGAAGAGGGTATCAGGTCCCCTGAAACTTGTAAGCTGACTGTCCTGGGACTGAATGAAGTACTCAAGTCCTCTGCTAGAAGAGTACACAGTCTTGACCCTTGAGTCATCTTTCAAACCTCCAGTTCTACTTTTTGATAGAAAAACATTTATCAAAAAACCTCTAAGACTGCCTCCCACATAGGGCTTTTCATGTTATTTACCCCTCATGTGCTGCAAAACTTTCTAATTTGAATAATCAATATAGTAAGTTGATTTTATCATTGTGATGGGAAATGAAGAGTATAGTTGATGATTGTTTTAGAAAACCATGTATCATGATGGACAAAAAATTATGGCATGAATTTTGAGATAACAAAATTTAGAATATGATAAATGTCACTAATGTACCCTATGAACAAAGAGATTGAGTCTGTGATTACTATGGTAATTTGTTATCTCCAAATCTATAATCCTGGATCTACCATTAGGCATTCATCAAATTTTTGGTGTTCTCTTTATAGCTGGCCAACCTATACCTCCTATATCCCAAGCAATCTTCCATGTATTCATATTAACTGAACAGACATAAGAGCAGAAATTACGGTGTAGAATCAGCCAAGGGAAGAAAAACTTAGGCTTCTGAGTCGAATGGACTTTATGTTCATTGTTTTAAGGAGTCCTCACCCTTCCTAAGACAACACAACTCACACAGCAGTGAAGTAAAGGCCTAAAAGTTGGAGAGAATTATTCTATTTCCTAAATTGGCCCATTGTTGTTTTATGGTTAATAATAATTGTCAACTCATTACCTAGGAGAAAATTCCACTTGAGAGGAATTTTGGAGACCAAGGTTAATTGATGCTGGAAAACTCATTTTTTGTGGGTGGAACAATTCCCTGAACACTGGATCTTGGGCTATACAAATGAGTAGGGTAAGCTCAACACTAGCAAGCACGCATCAATTCATAGCTCTGTGCTCTTGACTATAGATACAGTGTGTCTAGCTGTTTCGTGTTCTTTCTGCAAAATCTCTCTCAACAATGATGGGATATAACTTAGATTTGTGAGCCAGATAATCATTCTCCTTTATGTTGCTTTTGTTACAGTATTTTATGACATCAATGAGAACAAGAATTAAGGCAGGTTGTGTAAATACATATATTATAGTAGGATTAAACACACAACTAATAATTCTTGAATCATTGTCTTTTGTTCATCATCACAGTTTCAGAGACTAAATATCATAATGTTAAAGAGATGGGAATCTGGCTTTCTTATGGGCTGGGAAGTTGGCTCAGTGGATAAGAACATTTGTTGCTCTAGGAGGGATTTTTGTTTCCAACACCCACTTGGCAGCTCACAAGCTTCTATAATGCCAGTTTCAAGGGATCTGCCACCCTCTTTTCACTTATGTGGATATGAGGAACACATATACAAAGAGGAAAAACACTCAAACACATAAAATGTATTTGAAAAAAGAATGTTTCATTGTTATTGTTGTAGGTTTGCATATAGCATGCTAAACGCCAAGATCAGTGAACAGCTGATGGAGGAGTGTCTATGTGTTACTTTCATTTATTAATAAAGAAACTGCCTTGGCCCTTTAAGAGACAGAAAATTAGGTAGGCAGAGTAGACAGAACAGAATTGTGGGAAAGAGAGCGGAGACGCTTCAGGCAGTCGCCATAGTGAGTCACCATGCTTCTCCTCTCAGAGATGGACACAGGTTAAGATCTCTCCTGGTAAGCCACCCCTCGTGGTGCTATTTAAATTACTAAATATAGGTTAAAGCAAGATATGAAAATCAACCAATAAGAAGGTACAGATAACGGGCCAGGGGCCAGGCAGTATTTAAATGAATACAGTTTCCGTGTAATTATTTTGGGTAAAGCTAGCCAGGTGGCGGGACACAGCCCGCCATTCCGTCTACAAACAGCTCTTGGAAATCAGCTTCCTCCTTTCTCCATGACTCCCAGGGACTGAACTCAGGCCATGAGAAGTGGGTTGCAAAGGCCTTTACCTGCTGATCATCGATTACCTTGCCTATGCAGCTATGGAAACTAAGGTTCTCCGGCACAAAGCTAAAGATCTTATGTATATCAGAAAAGTATTACCTACACTGAGGTTTCATAGGAACCTTCCTTCCTTCTTTATCACCAAGACTGACTTTAAAGAACATGTGGATTTTGTTGTGCTGCAACTCATTTGATTGCCTGAGTAGTTGCTCAGCATCTCTTCCATGTTTGGGCTTGCATTTTGTAGTGAGACAGAAAGATGCAGGGATGAGCAAGTGCCTCTCCACTCCTCACTGAGCTGATATGTATGCAGAGGCTAAGGGTTGACTCCAGGCTGAACAAACAGACCAATTCTCTCTGGTAGGAGGTTACAGCAGCCTGTCATCAAATCCTGGTGGGAGAATGTGCCTCTTTCTCCCACATCCTTCACACCTACACCTTGAGGGCTGGACAGACCCCTAGGAATCACATCCTCTGAACAGATAAACAGGTTTTGTCTTAAAAGTGATCCTCTGGAAAATATCAGTCCACAGCCA
Organism: Arvicola amphibius; assembly: GCF_903992535.2. Classification (NCBI taxonomy): domain Eukaryota; kingdom Metazoa; phylum Chordata; class Mammalia; order Rodentia; family Cricetidae; genus Arvicola; species Arvicola amphibius. Next base: position 30,009,748 of record NC_052056.1, on the reverse strand, counting down.
AAGACATCTTGAGAATTCTTTTGCATTTGAACAAAACAGAAGAAGGAGTTATTTAAAAATTTGAAAATATTTTGTTGTTCTTGATATTCCAGTATAAAACAGACTCTGCTTTTTTTTTTCAAATATGACTGTCCTTATGCATACACTATTTTGGAAAGCATTGTTTAAATTAAAATGGCTTCATAAATATAATACATATGTACTGCTTGAAAAGGTATATATAGAACTTCAAAATAAAACTCTCTAGTATTTGGACCTTAGACCTCTTTTCTTTCTTCCTGTTACTAAAATCATTAGAGCATACCTCAGCTCCCCACTCAACTTCAGACATGAATCCTATTGTTTCTTTGAGAACAGATAATTCTTGCCAAGAAAAAAAAATAAACCTCTTATTATGTCACTTGCTTCCTTCCTCAAAATCAAACCGAAAAAGGACAGGAGGGAAGCTGACATAGTTAAGGACTTTTATCTCTAAAAAATGCTTCGGTACACACTGAAGCAATTCCAATATTTCCACTAGCATTCTATTAAGTCATTCAAAAGCAAACACTGAAGAGCAAACAGAGTTTTACCACTCTTGTAACAAAGGACGAGTGTTTGGCTATATAGAGAATTATAAAAGGGGAATTCCTAAACACAGAAATGTTGTTGGAAGATTATAGATACTATATGCATTTCTTTAAGCAACCCACTGAATAAAATATTTTAAAAATCAGCATCACCCAATTATAATTGGACCATTATTTTAACATTTGTCCAGCAGGTCAGTATTGCAGTAGCTGCTGATTAGGCTTGAGACCTTGTCCACAGGAAGGAATTTCATGTATGGTACTGAAATTTTGGCCAATAGTCCATGACGGGTTCAGTCTTAGACCCTAGGGTCAAACCTAATATCTTTAATTTGCTAAATAGTCATACTATCAAGTTTTTCTCTAAATATCTGTCTAAATAACCACAGACCTGTGTTGTTCTCAACTCCCTTTTAAAGGGAAGCTTCTCTTTTGGTGGATGGCAGCCGCAATCGACAGATCACTTTTGGCCAACATGCTAAGAATTGAGACTACAGCTCAACACCAAACAAGATACCTGCCTTAACCTCCTCCCCAGCCCCATTGCTGAGGTTGGTCAATGTGCTGACATTAAAACACTGAAGAGTCAACCCCAAAAGAGATACTTATATTATACTTGTATTACTCCCTTCCATCACTAAGGCTTAAGGATACTACCAAAGAAGAGGCAGGAAAAATCTAAGAATCAGAGGATGAAGAGGAATGCTGGGAAATGCTCTATTCTAGATATGCCATGGTTCTTACAGCCGTGAACTCACAACAGCCTTGTTTCCTACACAAGAGAAACTATCTGCAATTCCAGCAGTGATGGGGTGAATTTTCCCTAGGTCTTATCCCATACAGAAAGTACTTGTAGTGGATAAATCCTTGGGAGAAAGTATCAGTCTTTACTGAGGGTATAACCACTCTTATGGTCTCCATGTTCCTACGGCTGGGCCACACTCACATGCATATAGAGAGCATTGTACTCAGTGGGTTATTTTTTTAACAGGTGTGATGTTGGGAGGGTTATGCTGGAAAGGTATGGTTGAATTACTGTGGATGGTTAGGCATTGGAAAATATATTTTTTTCACTGTATACATGCGTGAAAACTTCAAAATTAAACAAAGAAATGCAAAGGAAATATCTGAACCCAAACATCCATAGGTTGAGGGAAATTAAAAATAAAAATAAGAGAAACCGAGACTCTCCTATTCTCAGAAAGGGGGCTGACCAACAGTTGAGAGGGACAGCACAGCACTGAGCTCCTGAAGCCTTCCCTTTGCCTTTCTCCACTCTACACGCATAATACTTCTAGAGACTCCTTCCTGTATGGAGAGATGAGCTAGGCAGACATTTAGGAGATCGATCCATTGTTTTCTCAGATTGCCAGCTCTCTGAATAAAGTGCAGCTTAGAGATTTCTTGAAAATATCATCAGAACTCTCTTGCATAATGATTTTCTAGAAATGCATTTGAGACGAAATTGCTACATCTGTACAGTCCGGGCTCTCATCTCTCCTGTGAAATAGCTGTTCAATTGCCTGACTGGAGACCCATACACAAGGTTTTTTCTAGTCAAATCCATCTTATAAACTCTCACACATAGAATAAATGTCCTTATTATATAAACTATCATACAAAAGTCTAGTTTAAACAAACAGACATCCATGTCCGTGTATGCCCTGATATTAACTCTCATTTCACCTGGGCTTTAAGTCCTTTTGCCACTCTTAAGCACATTTGGGTTCACTCTTAACACCTCTCTTTTCATTTTTTGTTTGTTTTATTTTTTTTGAGACAAGGTTTCTCTGTAGCTTTGGTGTCTGTCCTGAAACTAGCTCTTGTAGACCAGGCTAGCCTCGAACTCACAGAGATCCTCCTGCCTCTGCCTCCCAGTTCTGGGATTAAAGGCGTGTGCCACCACCTCCCAGCATCTCTTATCATTCTTTCACTAGATTTCTGGTATGTAAAACTTGCAATCTCAATGCTTATTGTTCACCTGAAATTAGTTCTATATGATTTCAAAACCAATGATGTCTTTCTCTATACCTGGAGTGTTCTTTTAGTGTATATATCAAACCACTATTTCTTTGAGCATATGTTACTAGAAAGCAAGATAGTGAGAAAGGTCACATTGTCAAGTGTCTTTTCAAGTAAGGACATAACTTTATGCTCTATACCTGCAACATCTGTTCAAACATCTGTAAGTCATTATAAGGTGCAGTGTAATTAATTTTCAATTGTCTCTTTTATTTCTTAGCAGAGGTTAGAAACAAGCCACGGTATATGTACTGCTGTATTTCCAGTTTTGTGTTTATAGAATGTGGCATTGGGCGTACAGTTGGTTCTCAATAACTAATTGCTCAGGGGACAATCAATAAATGAGTCTAATCAGATTAGAAAAGTGCATCTATAATACTAGGCAGTTTACTCTTTTTTAATTCATTAGAAAGAACTTTGTATCTGAAATTATACTTAAAACTTTCTTTACTTAAAGGCACTACAATTGGAGTTATTAGAAATTTCTTAAATATATTGCTTTTTTCTCCTTTTAAATGAAAAAGAGTGCTATTAAAATGCTCTCTCCACTTATATCTTATTAAAGCATAACTATGAATTATTATGCTATTGCCTAATAAGTATATGTAGTTCTCATTCATGTATTTCTTATAGCTATGTACTTTATTTGAGATAATTTATATTAATTTAAGCATTGGTATCATGAAATTCCAATATGTTTCACATATAAAGCATACTTTTGAGTCATCATCTTGTAATGACTGCGTTGGAAACCACAAATTGAACTGAGATTATGAATCTTTAACCTACTATTCTTATGTTGTGTTCATTACCATATAATTTGAATTTCCTTTGCAAATGCTTGCTGATCTTGTAGTAAAGGGAAGTGCTAAATCGTTGGTTCATGCCATCACCATGGGTTCCATGAAAAGGAGAACATCTCTATTTCTTTTCCTGCCTGAACTTTATGATTCACCCACGGGACCTAACTTCAGTTTAAATATTCTTGCAAACCCTAAGGCCTCTACTCTTTTTGAAAGTTTTGTTGAAGGTCAACATCATCATGCCTGACTGGAAAATTCCATTCCTTTTCTAAGTGGGTGGGCAGGTGTAGAACTTGAAAAAGAATCTTGAAAGGATACCTTCCTGTCCCCCAGTTTTGAAAGGTAGGGGTTCTCTATTAACATGTCACTAGAGGTGACATAAACTACAATGTTTTATAGACTTGCAATTTAGTATGTATCATGAATCAGTCTTAAAGTTTGTCAAAAGATGTTGTCCTTATCTTCTGACAGGATTTAAAAAAATATCGAAAAGATTACATCCATGTGGTGTGTTAACTCACTTTATAATCTGATATGAAATTAATCACTCCATGATGTATTACCTTTTATGTATTGTATTGCTGCATTGGTTTTGATAATATTTGATATTCATCAGCAATATATCCTGAAATTTTGTTATACTATAATGTTTCATCTAAGCCTTATATCAGTTTTATACTTGATGTGTGGAGCAGGTTTGGAGGCACCCCCTCCTTCACTAGTTTTTCAAAACTGTTGCATGACATTTTTGGTATAACTTCTTTAGATATCTTATAGAACTCATCATGAATACATTTGTACCTGAAATTTTCTATGTGTGTATGTGTGTTTTGTTGTTGTTTTTTGGTTTTTCTTTGTTTGTTTTTGCAGACAGAAGGCTATTTAAATTATCTCGTTCCTTGATTTATATTTGGTACGTTGTGATTTTTCAAGAAATATGCTGTGCCCATGAACTTTTCAATTTTATGCCCTGATGTTACTATCCTTCATATGCCATTAGCTTCTATGATGATGCTCAGTTTTTCTTCACATCATTATAATTGTCAATATGGATTTCATCCTTTAGACTGGGAATTGCTTTGAATATTTCTACATATAGTTTATTAGGTATAAACTATTTTGTCATTCTGAAAATATCAGATTTACTTTTAGAAAATGCATTCTTACTTCCAGACAACCAGGCAGAGCTGACAAATCTTAACTTCTCTTCTAGAATTTAAGATATGTCTCATGTTGGTCTCAGCAGTGGTCTTTACTAACTTTCCTTCCTATAGCAATTACATTCATGATGACTAAGTGACAGGCTGTAGAAAAAACTAGGCTTGCAAATACAGGTTCTTTTTGAATCAGAGACCTGGGGATGATAAACTTTATCAATCTACGCTTGATGTTTAAAGCCCTGTTGTATGCTCAGGTACTTTTTTCATACATTAATGTAAATTCTGTTTCCTACTACTATCCTGCCGAGGTTAAAAGTAACCCTAGTCTCATTCTCTGTTAAAAGTGTCTACCACATTTCTGAATTCCACCTCTCTGAGGGGTTTAACTATGAATTCAACTGAGGTTTTGCTCATAACTATTCAAAAGCAATGTAATTTCTGTAACTTTCAACCTGCCCCACCTAAATATCATCTACATGTTATTTAAAGGTCTGACATAAACATTAAATTACACACAAGTTGCATAAACAATATATCTGATTTCAGTTAAAACAGACTTCAGTTTGCTTCAAAAAACTTCAGTTTTTGCATATTATGAAAACCTGTTATAACCTGAAAATGAGTTTAGATTTATGTCCAACTGGTTTTATAGACATAGCCAGAAAATGAACTACGGAATTTTCTCATTCTATTCGCCATTTTTTTTTTACATTTAAACTGGTGAAATGTGTTCTGATTACCTGTATAAAACATAACTTTCTAAGGATGTGATCAGTCTTGATGGGGAGATTTTCCCAGGAGAATACTACAGAGAGGGCACCTTGGCGCCACATCATTACCAGCCTGAGGTGAGGGCTGTGCTGGCCAGTGCACTGCTTCTGCAGGATAAGAAATGAGACTATGGGTCCTATTCAGTACGAGATGTCCAGGTCCAAACACTGAGGTAGAGGTTTGGAAAAAGCCAAAACAGCATATATTGTTTTCTGTTCTAATTACTCCAAGTCAAATATGTGCCTCAGTTTTAAAAGTCTATATATCATTATTGCCCTATTTAAGCAACCTCACAAATAATAGGAGTAAATTGGAAGCTCTTTCAACTTGAAGATCTATAAGGTTTGCACAGTAATTTTAAACCACACTGTCCAAGGAAAATATATAATAGTACCAATAAGAAATATGGTTTGGGCCACCTATAGAATAAGAAATGATCTTCAGCAATCCCACATCTGATCTCCAAAATATACAAAGAACTCAAGAAACTAGATACCAAAATACCAAGCAATCCGATTTAAAAATGGGATACAAGCCGGGCGGTGGTGGCGCACGCCTTTAATCCCAGCACTCGGGAGGTAGAGGCAGGCGGATCTCTGTGAGTTCGAGACCAGCCTGGTCTACAAGAGCTAGTTCCAGGACAGGCTCCAAAGCCACAGAGAAACCCTGTCTCGAAAAACCAAAAAAAAAAAAATAAAATAAAATAAAATAAAATAAAATAAAAATGGGATACAGAGCTAAACAGTGAATTTTCAACAGAAGGATCTCAAATGGCTGAGAAACATTTAAGGAAATGCTCAACATCCTTAGTCATGAGGGAAATACAAATCAAAATAACACTGAGATACCATCTAACACCACTCAGAATGGCTAAGGTAAAAAACACCGATGACAGCTTATGTTGGAGAGGATGTGGAGTAAGTGTAACACTCCTCCATCGCTGTTGGGAGTTCAAATTTGTATAGCCACTTTGGAAATCAGTGTGGTGATTTCTCAGAAAATTGGGAATTAATCGGCTCAAGACCCAGCATTACTTCTCTTGGGGATATACCTAAAGGATACAAAATCATACGACAAGGACACTTGCTCAACTATGTTCAGAGCAGCATTATTTTTAATATGAAGTAACAGGAGAGTCAAGATGGGGAAGGGACAGAGAAGGAGAACATTGAAAGAGATATCTTGATAGAGAAAGACATTATGGAGTTTAGGGAGAAACCTGGTGCTAGGGAAACACCCAGAAACCCACAAGGATGACCCCAGCTAAGATTCCTAGCAACAATGGAGAGGGTGCCTGAACTGGCCTTCCCCTGTAATCAGATTGGTGACTACCCTTATTGTCATCATAGAAACTTCACCCAGCAACTGATGGAAGCAGATGCAGAGATCCAAAGCTAGAACTGTGCAGAGCTCCCAGAGTCCAGTTGAAAAAATTGAGGAGTGATAATAAGAGGAAAGGGGTCAAGACCATCCTGGGGAACCCACAGAAACAGCTGACCTGAGCTAGTGGGAGCTCACTAACTCCAGACTGACAGCCGGGAAACCTGCATAGGAGCACGCTAGGCCCTCTGAAAGTGGGTGACAGTTGGGTTTGTGGGGTGCCTGGCAGTGGTACTAGGATTTATCCCTGGTGGAAGAACTGGCTTTTTATATCCCTTTCTCCATGGTGGGATTTTTTGCTCAACCTTGATGCAGAGGGGATGGACTTGGTCCTGCCTCAACTTAATATGCCAGGCTTTGATGACTCCCTATAGGAGGTTTTACCCTCTCTGAGGAGGGGATTGAGGAGAGGGAAGTGGGAGCGAGATGAGGAAAGAGAAAGGGGGAACTCTGGCTGGTATGCAAAAATGAATAAAAAGCTTAAATCTTTTAAAAAGAAATATTGCTTATAAATAGCATTTGACTTTTGTTCCTGACTCCCTTCAACATACTCCCATGTATACATACATGCATGTCAACTACACGTATGAACTAAAGTAAAATATAATGTATACATTGAGAGCCCAACGATGTTAATATCTGCATGTAGAAATTGTAAATCTATGAGTGCCATTTTACTTTAAAATATTTGTAAAATAATATTTATACTAATCCTCTAATTCAGTTGTTCCTTGAAGATATGTACTATGTTGTTTTTTTATCTTTAAGGACAATGTGGTGATTAAAAAAACATGGAAAATATTCTTGACTCAAGAAAACATAGCAAATACATGCTCTGTTCTTCAAAGAAGCAGCTGAGCCCCTTATCAGCTTCATACTGATAAAAGTGTGTCACCATTTTAAAACACAATTCCTTTATGTCTTGATAGACATTGGAAGGAGGATTTTGATGTGGAATCCATTAATCAATCAATACTCTGTTTTAAAGGGATACAGTCATAACAACGTTGTATACATGTTTTGTTTACATTTTGTTACCTGTTATTAACATGATTTGGGTGGTTTTATTATGTCACATTCAGATAAGAAGTTGCATTAAATTTACTAAAAGCAACCAAGGGAAAGAATTCTGTTCAAAGTAGAATGTAGCTATCAACTTGGTCATGCTACAATTTTAAAGGTGTACTATAAACTATAAACTATAAACAGGATATATTGTATAAGAAAGGAATCTATTTTCAATTAAAGGAAAACAACCTGAATTATAGGTGAGGCAGGCAGTGTGAAACAGAGGCCATACAGGCGTAGGTTCTGAAGCAAAAGGAAAGACTGCTACAGATAAGCATCAATTTGTTTGCCATTTAGGTCCAAACACATTAGGACTAGAGTCAAGAGTATAATCTACTTGCATATCTTTGCATTTCTGCAGGATGAATTGGACATCTCAGGTTCATGGCAATAACCTCCTGGCTGATTTTGGCCCAGAATCTTTCCAGTTCATTACCTCCCTCAAGATTGCAGTTCTGGGAAAACCAATTGCAATTCTATTAAAGAAATCCTTACCATTATGCCTCTTTTCCTTTCCCATGCTTGCACTCTTTTTAATTCAAGATTATTCTCTTTCATATTATTCAAATATCTCTTAAAACATCAGTTATGTCTTTAATATTTTAATAATCTGAAGTTGATTGCACTTATACTGTGATGCTCTAAATTAAGTGACAACAAAATTTCTAAAATACAACGTTCTTCACAGTTTAATGCTATTTGCCCCCAAATGTCTTCTGATAATTATTTACATGCACATCTTATAGAAATATCAAGGTGACTAGAAATCATTTTTTCCACAATGGTAAAATTGATTATCTCACATTTTTGTGCTTACATTATAGAGAATCAAAGTCAGGGCATTTGCAAAGCAATGCCCATCACCCAGTGCTTTCTACATAGCCTGCATTCTTGTCAGTTATTAAATCAGTGTGCTTCATTTTCCCAGCGTAGCCTCCTGCTCCCGCTGAAGTGATGTGCAGAGTCTAAGCAGTGCCTCGAATTTTGCCTGAGTTTCTCAAATAATCCAAGCAGAAATAGAAAGTTTGCTTGAAGCACTATTGTTATTCCTCTCTTCACAAGTTGAGTCATCCTCAAGCCTGTCAATCAAATGTCTTCCCTGTTAGGTGGTTCCACTCTCTTAAGCACAATTGCTCAAAATGTCTAGACCTCATGCATTTTCTAATCTTATTCCTGGAAACATTCTTTACTTATATAGCCCTCATTTCAGATATAGAATAAATATATACCTTGAAAACATACTCTGTCACACACTTCTTTTATAAATAAAATATTTTCTTAAGCCTTTCTGCATAAAAATTCTAACCCTTCATCCTAACATAACTGTATTTTCTCAACTATAAAATTGGTCATGATAATATATACATTATTTGTGTTTATATGGTATTGTGACTTTCTAAATAAATTTCAGACTATACACATTTAAATATCACTAAACCTGTGAAGTAGTCACTTTTGAAGGTTGCATGTTTATTCAGAAATGGTACTATATTACAAGAAATACTGAAGATACTTTTAATAGAATTACCCTGAATGTCTATGATTGGTACCTCAAATTTCTATAATTTTGTTCCCATAATGTACATGCATATATACATATATAATGTACTTATATATGTATATATGCTTATATATAATATGTATATATATATCATATTAATTTACTACTCCATTAAATATTCTGTATTAAGAAAAGAAGCCTAAGCATGCCATCATTGAACACTTCATGTTCTCCCTCCCTGTTACAATCTTTATGCCTCCAAAATAAGCAATATTCTCACTTTTATTGTCAGAAAAGCCCTTGCATTTTTTTTTAGGATTTTATGGTTCAAGGAGTCATCATCAATGCTATCTGTCTTGAAGCTGTTTCTTAAAAAGTGGTATGTATTTTAAATCTATGAAGACAGTTTCCATTTTTTTTATTTTTCTAGTTTTTAATTATTATTAATCTATTATACTTCTTCAGTCTGTGTACTGCTCATAAAATATGTGTTGTATAAGGCAGAATGCATTGTCCTCTACATCTCCACAAAGTACTGGTTTCATTCAAACAACCAGATGCACATAGAACCATCTTGGCAAGACCATGGGTAGTGATTAGCATGGGGATTGTGTTATCTTGTCAGAAGATAGTTCTCATTTGTTTGGCAATCTCCTTGATGCTTGCATCTTGCAAATGTAGCTTCTTTCTGACACTTCAGGTTTCAGTTACAAACTGAATTTCTTATAAAAGCATAACTTCCTTCTTGGATTTCAGTGAACTATAATAGGGAAGGCAGGTTGCATATTATATTACTTATTTACATTTGCCAAAATATCTAGCCAGTTTGTCTACTGACCTCTTACTGTACTTAGACTAATTGAGAACTTACATGACGACAACTGCCTAGTGAAGGCTAGCCCCAAGAGTTACTTTTCTATTACCATAAGACAGCATAACCAAGGTGTTTCATTTAAAAAAAAAAAAGAGTGTTTAATTTTGGGTTTCACAGTTGCAGAGGGAAAGCATCCACAATCATCATTTCTGAAGAAAAAAAAAAAACCAGGAAGGTGGCATGATGCTGATGAGCATTTACATCTTGATCCACAAGCACCAGGCAGAGAGACCTAACATGGAATGGCATGGCCTTTGGTAACTTGAAAGCCCATCCCAGTGATACAGCTCCTCCAACAATGCCAGGCCTCCCAATTCTTCCCAAACAGTTCTGCTAATTGGGGATGAAGCATTCATACATAAGAGCCTTTGGTGTTCACTCCCGTTCAAACCATCATACCAGCAATTAAAACACAGGTGGTATTTTACATGTCAGTAGACACTTGCTGCGCTACAAATGCAGAATGTTCATAATGGCATCTCAATATCATACACTGCAACTAATTAGCCAAGGAATTGACATATATTAGGTGCTTGTACTGTTTCTAAAAACCATAATGGCATCTCAAATAAAAAACAGATCCTTGCAGTTATAGTCTTTAATATGTCTATACTATTTTGGAGAAGCTTGATTATGATGGAGGCAGAACACATTCATCATTTATTTTATTGCTACGGAAACATATCTAGTAGAAACAACTTAAGGGAGGAGAATTTGGTCTAGTTTGTGATACATATATTTACAAAATAGATGTGTATATATTTTTATTTTTTTTTCAAGACACGGTTTCTGTAGCTTTGGAGTATGCCCTGAAACAAGGTCTTGTAGACCAGGCTGACCTTGATTCACAGAGATCTGCTTGCCCCTGCCTCCCAATTATTGGGATTAAAGGGATGTGCCACCAATACTCAGCATGTATGCATTTTTAAAGAAACAGAAAAATATGTTTCCAATGATTTTATAACCATCTCTAATGTTATTTAACCACTGCCACCTCTGTGTTGCCATCCCTCCCACTCTCCAGTTAAATCACCAACCCCCTTGTTTTTTTTTCCATTTTCTCCTTCACTGCACATGTGTTCCAGTTTCTCCTCTCTAGAGCTCCATCCCCTACACCAATGTGGCTAGTATGGAAAGAAAAGTCTTCATGTTTTATAGTCATATCTTATGTTGCATATATTTCTCATGAAAAACGATGGTGGTATGATGCAGCTTAGTGTCAACTGAAGTCCCAGTGTAAAACAACTTCTATTGTATATGAATCCATTGTTATTTTCAAAAAGACTTGATGAACTTAATAACTTAATTTTTCAGAGTCTCATTAGATATCAGATTTACAGTGTGCATTTACCTTTGGACTAATCAAATAGCCAATAGATTCTTGTTCACTGTCTTTCAAAGGATCTCCAATCATTGCAATCTAAAAGAAGGGAAGGTTTAGTGTTATCTTAAGGAATACTGTTGTAACATGAGGGCCTGCTTGTTGGGGTTTCTGTCCTACTCGGTTCCCACAGTCATTATGTCCCAAATGAAAATCATTACTCATAAACTTATTGGCCTATTAGCTCAGGCTTCTTATTAACTCTAATAACTAATATTAACCATTATTCTTATCTATGTTAGCCACATGGTTCAGTACCTTTTTCAATGGGGCAGGTCACATCCTGCTTCCTTGGTGTCTGGACAGGACTGGGGAAGAGCTTTCTTCTTTTCAGAATACTCCTGTTCTTATCACCCACCTCTGATTCCTATCTGGTTGTCCTGCCTATACTTCCTGCCTGGCTACTGGCCAATCAGTGTTTATTTAACACATAATTGACAGAATACAGAATTGTCCCATACCACTTCCCCCTCTTTTTTTTAAAAAAAGGAAAATATTCATATTTCATTTTTTGGGACTGTGGGCACAGTTTTCCGGGGTTCTTCCTGCTGGTTGGGAGCACTGATATTCTCATGGGGACCTAAAGAAAATTTAGAGTGGGGCTGGAGAGATGGCTCAGAGGTTAAGAGCATTGCCTGCTCTTCCAAGGGTCCTGAGTTCAATTCCCAGCAACCACATGGTGGCTCACAACCATCTGTAATGGAGTCTGGTGCCCTCTATGGCCTTCAGGCATACACACAGACAGAATATTGTATACATAATAAATAAATAAATATTTTAAAAAAAAAGAAAATTTAGAGTTATGATCAAGTATTGACTGGAGTATCCTGTAAGTCTTAATCATCTCAGGCAGTAGTCTTGAATCTGTTCTGGATGTAGAACTCAGAAATCTGGGCCATCTGTTACTACCAGAGATTTCTCAGGTGGTCTTCCTTGATCAAATCTGATTTTTCTTAACTCAGAACAAATTCATAGCCTCTCATTTCCTGTGGAAACAAAGCAAACTCTCTTCTCCAAAGTAACATACATTTTGATGTCAATTTTGAAGTTAAGGTATTTTCAAAATATCTATATTGGATTACTTCAGCAGTATTTATAAGCAAATAGCTTTTAGCAGCTGCTTCTCCTTCCTCAGCATTCAAACAATTCAAAGAGAGCATAGTAACATACAACATCAAGATTCTCTATGTATTCTTACATGGCTTTATTTTAACCTCAATTTCTTTTAATTTTTTTATATTTATTTATTTATTATATATAATATTCTGTCTGTGTGTATGCCTGCAGGCCAGAAAAGAGCACCAGACCCCATTACAGATGGTTGTGAGCCACCATGTGGTTGCTGGGAATTGAACTCAGGACCTTTGAAAGAGCAGGCAATGCTCTTAACCTCTGAGCCATCTCTCCAGCCCCTATTTCCTTTATTTTTACTATTACATTTTGAGACAGGTTCTCTGTATATCTTTGGCTGTCCTGGAACTCCCTCTGTAGACCAGGATGTCTTTGACAGAGATCCACCTGCCTCTGCCTCCCAAGAACTGGGATTAAAGGTGTGTGCTATCACACCTTGAACTCACAGAGATCTGTCTGCCTCTGCCTCCAAAGCATTGGGATGAAAGGTGTGTGCCACCACACCCAACTACTCTCTTTTTTTCTTTTAAGGACTTTAACCTTTTTCTTTTCTCTCCCAAGCCTGCATATATTTTTAACACAGTGTAAACCATTTAGAGGTTTTCTTCATCTTTGAATCTCTCTTTACTGTATATATCTCTCTTTTTCTGACTACACAAATCTTTAATTTGCTAAGCAATATGGGTAGGACTAAAGCTATGGCTTTGACAGCTGGATCCAGAAGATTTTTTAGCTTTCCAGCCTCCTGGCAGAGTTACCAGCCAGAGCCATGTTTATTGCTACAACTCTACGGCATTTCAAGGTCCTTGCCAGCAAGTAAGCTGCAACAGTGTATCCACAAACAATACTCCAATGCTGTCTCTGTAGCCAGATCTCCTGCCTGAAAGACTCAGAGTTTGTACTTGCAGGATGGCCCAGAAAGCCAGCATTTTAAAACGGCACCGCTTTATTCCTGCTATCTCTGAAAACCAAAAAAGCATGCGGTCAGCTTTTATCAACACCATTTAACTGTTTGATGGCAGGACCTCTTAAAAGAGCTGAAAGGTTTTGCAACTAATGCTGAGTCAGGAAACCTCTCTTAAATGAGAGCACTTGCCTCCAGCAAGTAGAGCTCATCTAAGAAAATGCTGCTACCAAGAAGCCATGCATAATGCTGTTATTTTGCCTCTAGAATTACTTCCCAAGCTGTCTCAGGCTTTATGTGGATGCAATTGTCCATACATTGGCACCATTTGTAACATGAGGGCCTGCTTGTTGGGGTTTCTGTCCTGCCCGATTCCCACAGTCATTATGTCCCAAAGAAAAATCACACAGAGTTCTACATAAGTTATAAACTGTCCCATTAGCTCAGGCTTCTTATTAACTCTTATAACATATTAACTCATTATTCTTATCTATGTTAGTCACTTGGCTCAGTACCTTTTTCAGTGGGGCGGGTCATATCCTGCTTCCTTGGTGTCTTGACAAGACTGGGGAAGAGCTTCCTTCTTCCCAGAATGCTCCTGTTCTCATTGCCCCACCTCTACTTCCTGTCTGGTTGTCCCGCCTATACTTCCTGCTTGGCTACTGGCCAATCAGTGTTTATTTAAAACATAATTGACAGAATACACAATTGTCCCACACCATACTGGGGAAAATATTCCTATGACAGTCACTAACAAAATTAGAAAATTCTTTTTGAGCACAGTTTTGTCTTTGTGCTTTGAGGCTGGACAGTAGTATTGCCAATATTCTAAGACTCACTTTGGTTGGTGTTTTCTCAATATTCTTTTATCTGGGGACTTATTTAGATAAATTTGAATTAATATCATTTTACTTGTGATAAAATTCTGAAAAACAAAAATGTTTCTGTACTTAAATGGGTGCTGATCAAACTTCTATAATCCTAAAAATTACTAAAATTAATGTGTGATATAGATTACATGTGATAATACTGAATAAAGACTAATCAATAATTTTCAAGGAGTGAAAATTAAGTCTTTAAAAATAATGGTCTGATTGAATGTGATTTATTATCACAGAGTTTTATGGATACATGGTTTACTTGTGCCATCTGTACTTACTGCTCAAATGGTAAGATACAGAGGTACATATTCTGAGCTCAACACTGAAGTGCTGTTTTTGCTAGAACATAATTAAGACAATTTTCGGTGACTTGTATTTTTAAGGACTTAGAAAATCTGAAACTCTAAATTGTAGCTTAAAATTGTGCTTTCTAAACAAGAGCTCTGATGGCCACACATGCAAGAATGTACAGATGTGTGTAATGTGTATGTAGATCTGAAGAAAGTTGCCATGCACTGGTTACAGTGTTGCCTAAGGTTAGTGGGGCAGAAAATACATATACATGACTGCTTCCACCAGGGTAATTCATTATTTGTAGATAGTCAATGGGGGAAAACAGGAGGCAAGACTTCATTACTATCTGGACTCTCAAGGCTCTGAATATAATGCAGGAAAGATGAAGTTTTCATAGTGCATCCTTCACTTGTACCATAGACCATGACTTGGCTTGTATTCTACCCAGGGTCATATGACAAACTATAACATTAAAAGAAAGCCTGCTCTTTAGGAGGATTATATGGAACCTTGCCTGCTCTGGCTAACTCTACCTAATCTCAAAATCCTGCAAATCCAAACAACTCTGAGATTCCATCTTCCACCTGTAAGAAAGAAAGCATGTTTAAGATTTGGATATATTTTATAATTTAAACTTTGAGGCTATCAACAGAAAGGAAGAAAGAAAGAAAGAAAGGAAGGAAGGAAGGAAGGAAGGAAGGAAGGAAGGAAGGAAGGAAGGAAAGAAATATATGAAACATTTCTGCCCATGACAAGAACAAGCATCCACCATCCCTAGATAAGATACTGAGGAAAGACAACTTATTACCAAGGTCTAGCTTGCTAAACCAGAAGTTTATTGGTGTTACTGACAGGAGCAGAGCTGACTCAGGCAGCTGCATTACTGAGATGTCCACCCTGTTCCAGGTGCTTGCTCTGGAAATATAGAATTCTACAGTTTTCTTTACAATGTGTGGGCAGCTAGACAGTATCTTTTATTTAAATTCTTACTGCTTCTGTTGTAATTCCAGAGACTTCTGGAAACTTATGTGTTGTTTACATCTTAACTCTTCATCAGCCTCCATCCAGGATCGATTGCTTCAACATGGAGGGAACTACCTCATGATTGGAATTTTATTGAAATTTAGGACAACGCTTTTGAGCACATTTTAATGGTTTTAGTATTTTTTGTATAATTACCTAGAATGTTTAACAAAAATGGCACAAGTTCATCCTCTCTGACAAACTTAATCATAGACACCTTCATGTTTAGATTTAAGTTCCCAATTTTGGTTGGGGGAGGCTCAAGTGAGAGTCACAAACAGAAATGGAGGATAATTAAAATAAAATTAAATAAAAGAAGATGGTTGATGGGTGTTTGGGATTTTTCTACAGTATTATTCATCTTCCAGTTATAATAATCAGCCACAGTGATAGTTCTGTTCAGACCTCTTACAGCCTTTAGAAATATCCTGGTATGCATCTTTCTGCAATTCAAACATTAAAGACAGGCATGATTTCATGCACAAAATTTAGTTAATTAGCTACCAAGTTTAAGATTACAAAGTTATTTATCTCAGTGATTATTCTTCACTTATTCTGTCTGTAGGAATATCAGTATCCCCTGAGTGTCAAATCAGTTCCAAATACTGTGCTCCCCAAAATTACTGTAAATGTCCAAATCACCCATTCTATAACCTCAAAACTGTTTGTTCCCTCAAACTTGAGCTCAGTAATTGTCATAGTTTCTTAAGCTCATATTTTTTTATAATTTCCCCTAATGTTCTATCATTTTATGTAATAGGAATCCAGACCTCTTCTTTAATATACTGCTTCTTTCTAACCCATTTAAACATTGTGCTCTCTTCAAGTTTTGGGAGAACCTACTAGGGTGCAAATCAGGGAGGCCTACAATATGCCCTCATTGCAGATCATGAATTATTGTGATCTCTTAGTTCTCTACTTCTCTGAAGTTTATGTCTTTAACTATACTGGCTAATAATCTCCCTTTTTGAGTGAAAAACATACCTAAAAGGATCTAGTTCATCTCTGCTGTACTTAATATGTCATTCTTCTAAAAGAGTTTATTTTCTGTTTATTTTTTTGTTTTATCTATATGTTTTTCTCTGCTCCCTCATCCTGCCCCCTTTTACCATCTCCTGTGACCCCAACACTACCAATTTACTAAGGAGATCTTGTCTTTTTCTCCATCCTATGGATCTAGAAGAGTTTCTAAATGTTTTCAGTAGGTTTTAAATATTCTTTTAGAATTGTGGACTTCACTTTTTGAGTACCATGACTTTGGGCTTTTTCTTCTCAAATGCACTTCAGCCACTCCTTTTTGCAGCCATGTACCAGATTATATTTTTAGCAATACATAAAGGTTCTTAGATTTCATTTCTATTCTTATTGCAGTTCTCTTAAAGAACTCTCATAGTTTTGACTCGATCTCTGACATGTTTCTTGTTAAACTTTATATCATGTTAAATTCAAATCAACCTACTCCATAATGATCAAACATGCAAAATAACAGTAGCATATGTTTGGATATATTGAACATTGGTATTGTAATATAAACTTTAGCATAATTTTACAAGCCTGATTTATTAATGTAAGCAGTTACTATCTTTCTTCTTTTGATCTTCTGTTTTGAAATGTGTACAATCTCTTCTTAATTCTCAATGCTTAAGTAAAGTGCTTATATTTTCCTTACAATGGTGCTGAAAAATAAAACCTTAGGAATGCTTTTCTTCTTGTTTATCACTGAGAAAGAAACTATGAGAATAAAAACTTCTACCAAGGAAGGAATTGATCTTTTTCCTGCTTCCTGTACACTGACCGAGATATATAAGATCTTCACTTTGCTCCCTTGGAATAAAACTTATTGTTCACTAAGAATATAAGTTACAAAAGTGTTACATTTATATTTGCTTTAATTTTACTCCTGTTTCTTTATTCTTTATAATATGAACACTATAATTCCAGTTTTCATAAAGTAAATTTGAAATGATTTTCTTAATTTTCACCAATATTACATTGGCAGGAATTTTATACATTGTTTTATATGTTGACAGTCATGTTATTACTGATTTATGAACAAAACCTATAAATGAATCAAATTTTTCTCTTTACTTAAGTTTATGTATTCATTTTTCCCTGAGGTCTGTCTATTTACAACAAAACCTCCACTAAATATTTGAACCTCCTACATTACATTTTATTGTGTGTCCATTTGGTTCCCATTAGTTCACTAAAATCGTTGTTGTCCAATTCCTCAATGCTATTCATATTGTCATATTCAATGGTAATTTTTTCAGATACCCATTTAATTTTTTTATTGAAAATATTTAGGCCGGGCAGTGGTGGCGCATGCCTTTAATCCCAGCACTCGGGAAGCAGAGGCAGGCGGATCTCTGAGTTCGAGGCCAGCCTGGTCTACAAGAGCTAGCTCCAGGACAGGCTCTAGAAACTACAGGGAAACCCTGTCTCGAAAAACAAAAACAAAAACAAAACAAAACAAACAAACAAAAAAAGAAAATATTTTAATAATTATTCTCCCACAAAATACTTTAGTCAATTAAATTTAAAATACTGTTATCTCTTGAGTCTTCTGCTAGTAGTCTGACATTATAAAATTTGAAAAATTATCTCTAATTCTAATATTGGGGAGACTGTGAATGAATCCATGAATCATTGCATCTCATGCATACATTTATTTTTCACTTTACCAAATTGAATATTACCTTAAGTCTTTTCTTGGAAACAAACTCAATTCTGTATCCCCCTCTATAACTTAAATCAAATACTAAACTTTCTATATGATAATTGAGATATTAATTACTCCAAAATTAATTTGCTCTAGACAGCTGAGCTTGTGTATTCCTATAGTCCCAGCTACTATGTTTGCATAGGTAGGAGAATAGCTCCAACATAGGAATTTGAGGCCAGTCATGTACACATAGGGCAATCTCATTATTTACTGGTTAATTAAAAGACATAACATGATTTGCTTCTAGAATTTCCTCACTCCTGAGGCTTTCTTGACTTACTCTATGTTTGTCTTATCAAGCACAGTGGAGATCAAATATTTGATCATCATTCTTGACTTCTTTCTGTCAAATATCTCTTGTAAATTCAGCATCAAAGGACATCTCTTCACCACTCAAGTTGATGTATTTGTTAATCTATGCCACTATGATATGACAATTGCTTCCCACTAATTTCTCACCTACAGTTTTGTTACATTGTGAATGAAGTGAATATTGCAAATTTAATGAATATTTCACCATTATAAGCATCCAACTAACAAAATTCACAGTCATTCTCTGGGAATCCCAGCTATGGACCTGGCCACTGACAATCTTTTTGGCCAATATTTGATACATCTTGCTTCAAATTTGACTCAACAACAACAACAAAAGAACTGGAAGCTACCTGACAAGATTCTCCAAACTGGTAAGCATTTTGGGTGGAGGAGGATCTTCCCACCGATGGTGAGTTGAATCTCAAGGGGGAATTCCTCACATTATCTTTTATTATGATTGAAGTCACACAAACAAATGATTCAGGTGAGTTTTACTGTAAGATGGCAACCTTAAGGTGGAAGAAAGTAAACAATGCTTTTGACCTTGTGATACCCAGAATGGAGAAATAAGCCATTCTATATAGAAGCTGTGATGTATATAATTTAGACTGCTAAATATAAGTTTTTCTAATAATTACTTTTTTCTATTTTTCTTTTATTGAATATAGTCTCTTTTATGTAATATATTCTGATTATTGTTTCCCTTCTTCAATTCCTCTGAGTTCCTCCCTACATCTTCCATCCAGATCCATAACCTTTCTGTCTCTCCTTAGGATAAAACCAGGCTAGTATTCACTTATGAGGGAGTACGTACCTCAATTTTCTGGGTCTAGGTTATCTCACTCAGGATTATTTTCCTAGTTTCATCCATTTGCATGCAGATTTCAAGATGTCATTATTTTTTTTTTACCACTTATTAGTACACCATTGTATAAAAGTATCACATTTATTTATCTGTTCTTTGGTTACAGGGCATCTAGGTTGTTTCCAGGTTCTGGCTATTACAAATAATGCTGTTATGAACATAGTTGAGCAAATGACCCTGTAGTATGATTGAGCATCTATTGGGTATATGTCCAACAGTGGTATTGCTGGGTCCTGAGGTATGTTGATTTCCAAATTTATGAGAAACTGGCATACTGATTTGCACAATGGTTGTACAAGTTTGCATTCCTACAAGCAATGGAGACGTGTTCCCATTACTCCACATCCTCTCCATCATAAGCTGTCATTGGTGTTTTTGATTTTAGCCATTCTGACTAGTATAAGATCGTATCTCAGAGTTGTTTTTATTTGCATTTCCCTGATGGCTAAGGATGTTAAACATTTCCTTAAGTGTCTTTTGGCTATTAGAAATGCCTCTGTTGAGAATTGCCTGTATAGTTCTATACCCCATTTTTAAATTGGATTATTTGGAATTTTGACATCTAATTTCTTGAGTTCTTTATATATTTTGGAGTTCAGTCCTCTGTCTGATGTGTGGTTGGTGAACATATTTTCCCATTCACTAGGCTGCATTTTTGTTGTGGATACTAGCTGTAAAGCAAAAGATAAAGAGCCCATAGCCCATGAACCTAGGTGTTGACTGAGTTTTGTCTTGTCTGGTTCCCACAGTCATTAAGTCACAAAGAAATCACCCAGAAGTCTATATTAGTTATAAACTGATTGGCCCATTAGCTCAGGCTTCTTATTAAATCTTATAACTTATATTAGTCCATTATTCTTGTCTATGCTAGCCATGTGGCTCGGTACCTTATTCTGCAAGGCAGTCACATCTTACTCTTCTATGGCTGGGTCATGACTGTGGACAATTAGTTGTACACTTCCCAGAATTCTCCTGTTCTTCCTGCCTAATTGCCCCACCTATACTTACTGCCTAGCTACTGGCCAATCAGCATTTATTTAAAATACAATTGACAGAGTACATACCATTGTCCCACAGCACTTTCCCTCTTTAAAAAGAAAAAAAAAGAACTCTGCATCTAATATCCTTTGTTTAGCTTTTCTCCTGACCATTACCCATAACAACTTGTAAACAACATTCTAAAGAAAGGAAAATATCCATAGTTCATTTTGGGGGGTATTTGGGCATAGTTTTCCAGGCTACTTCCTGATGCTTGGGGGCACTGATAATCTTTTGTGGACCTAAAGAATATTTAGAATTATGATCATGTCATGACTGGAGTATCCTGTGAGGCTTGATTATCTCAGGCAGCAGTCATGAATCTGTTCTGGATATAGAACTCAGACATCTGGGCCATCTGTTCCTACCAGAGATTTCTCAGGTGGTCATTGTTGAGCCACTCATTTTCTTTGGAAACAAAAGTAAAACCACTTCTCCAAGTAACATATCTTTTGACTTCAAGTTTGAAGTCAAGGCATTTACAAAATATTTATGTTTTATTAATCCAGCAGCATTTATATTTAAATGAATTTTAGCAGCTGTTGCTCCTTTCTCATCATTCAAACAATTCTAAGAGAATATGATAACATACAGTATCCAGACTCTTTGTGCATTTTTCATCTTTATGTGGCTCTATTTTAATTTTAATTTCTAGTTCTTTATATTTACTTTTTAATTTTTGGCTTTTTGAGGAAGGGTTTCTCTGTGTATCTTTGTCCTTGAACTCACTCTGTAGACCAGGCTGTCCTTGTACTCACAGAGATCCACCCTACTCTGCCTCCCAAGTGCTGAGATTAAAGGTGTGTGTCACCACACCTTAAACTCACAGAGGTCTGCCTGCTTTTTCTCCAAGTATTGGGATTAAATGTGTGTGTGGCACCACACACAACTACTCTCTTTAAGGAATTTATTCTTTTTGTCTTTTCTCTTCCAAGCCTACATATATTTTTAAATACACTGTAAACCATTTAGAGGTTTTCTTCATCTGAATCTATCTTTACTGTATATCTCCCTTTTTTACTGACCACATGAGTCTTTAATTTGCTAAACAAATATGGCTAGGATTAAAACCATGGCTTTGATAGCTGGATATAGGCCATTCCTTAACTTTCTGTGATTCCAGCCTCATGGTGGAGGTACTGGCCAGAGTCAAGTTTCGGCCACAAATCTATGGAGTTTCGAGGTCTTCCTTCCCAATATCCTTTCTGAGGGCCTGGAAGGCCACCTAGGATTGTTAGTATCCATTGAACCTGGGCTTTTTTAAAAACTTGGTTTGATTTGGAGTGATTTGGATTATTGTTTATTGGGTTTATTGTTGTTATTTATTGTTGTTTATTGAGGTTTACTGGGTCACAAAAACTTTTCAGTTAACTCTTCACTGAAAATCTGGTAAAATTCTGCCCTAAACTCATCTAAAAAATCTTGGAATTTTTTTTTGTTTGTTTGTAGACTTTTCATTATGGCTTTATTTCACTAAGGGTTAAAGACTTTTTAAAATTGCTTAATAATCTTGATTAACTTTGTAGTAGATAAAGATTGAGAAAATATTTGTTACTTTTAGAATTTCTGACTTGTTGAAGTCGTAAAGTATGGCCTCACTATTCTCTGGATTTCCTCACTGTGTGTTGTTGTCTGTTTGCCTCTTCATCTCTAATTTTGTTAATTGTAGTCTTCTTTCTTTGACTTTTGGCTAATTTGGAGATAAAGGCTTGTCAGTCTTACTGACTTTTCTCAAAAAGTCAATTCTTTGTTTCATAGATTTTTTTATATATTTTTTTGTTTTGTTTGTTTTTATTTTATTTTTTCATCCCTGGTTTTGATTATTTGTGCCATCTACTTCTTTGATTATAATATCTTCTTTGTTCTAGAGCATTCAGGTGTGCTCTTAAATTACTAATATGAAATCTCTCCTATTTTTTAATATAGGCACTCAATATTATCTTGCATTTTAGAATGGCTTTTATTGTGTGCCATAAGTTTGGATATATAGTGTCTTAGTTTTCATTAAATACAAGAAAATCTTTAACTTCTTTTTTATATTTTGCATTTAATCACATCTTGTTTGATTTTCTCCTGAATGTTTTTCTTCTTTATACAATTAAAACTGTAATTCTTAAGTAAGTATTTACATGTCTAACAATTTGAGCATGTCTTGACAACTGAAGTCCAAGATTCTTAGAAGTACTCTAGTTCCCATTTTATTAATCTTAATAATCCTGGTGTTTGGCTGAAGTGTTTTATGTCTTCTACAAGTACAACGATCTCATTTTAAGTATGGTGCTCTTAAATCAGTTGTTGAGCTTCTTGGACTGAATTTGGCAGTCTGCAAAAAGAAGTCAAACATGTATATGAGAATAAGCTCTATTTTTAGATAAAAAATTGAAATATGTGGCAAATACAATTTCCTGCAACATGTCTTCAGAGGAAACTACTTACAACGTTATGAAATACTCTTCTGCAGTGATTTATTCTGTTTTATTCTCTATCAATATTTTGGTTTCCATTTATAAATGTAGTTAAAAGTCCAGTGCATCCTGCTGTCTGATTTCAATCATACTAAAGCTATGTTTGACTAATGACTACTTGTATAACTTCTTGTTTTACAATATCCTTCCTAATCCTAAATCACTCTGAAAGCCACTAATAGGTTCTGATGTGTCATGCCGCTCAGCATAAAGCTCCTCATGCATTTTTGATATCGTTCTGACTGCAGCAAGATCATTCCCAACATAAAATTGTTTCTATGTACTTTTAAGAAAGCAGAGATTTATAGCAATAATTTTATAAGAAATACTTTAACCCATGCTGATTTATGATAAACAATACCAATCCTACCACTAATAACACCACCATTCAGTAAAGACTGCTTATTAGAAACTCATGCACATCAATTCTAACCATATTTGAGTCTTTAAATTCTCTAACCTCTTTATTCCATGAATATATTTTTATGTAATTAGATTTAAATAGATTTGAATGCTATATTTTAATATAGTTAATTATGCTCTGCCCTGTTAGAAAATTAAATACTTTCTGAAGAAGATACATTCTCTGGTAATTTATTTCCATCTACTTTAAAGGTCTAATATGATCAGTACTTAGTGGACAGGGAACACTTGTTGAAATAGACTGACGATAGATGAAGAAAATGACAGAGCCCCACCTTGGAGCACCGGACTGAGCTCCCAAGGTCCTGATGAGGAGCAGAAGGAGAGAGAACATGAGAAAGAAAGTCAGGACCGTGAGGGAACCTCCAGCTGGCGACAGATGGGGAAGGTGACTGAGCCCCACATTGGAGCACTGGACTGAGCTCCCAAGGTCCCGATGAGGAGCAGAAGGAGCGAGAACATGAGGGAGAAAGTCAGGAACGTGAGGGGTGCGTTCACTCATGGAGACGGTGGGACAGAACTAATGGGAGATCACCAACTCCAGTTGGAATGGGACTGATGGATCATGCGACCAAACCCGTCTCTCTGAGTGTGGCCAACAGCGGGGGCTGACTGAGAAGCAAAGGACAATGGCTCTGGGCTCTGATTGTTCTTCATGGACGGGCTCTGTGGGAGCCTTCTCAGCTTGGTCGATCACCTTCCTGGACCTGGGGGGAGTTGGGAGGACCTTGGTCTTAGCATAGAGTGGGGAACCCTGATGGCTCCTTGGCCTTGAGAGGGAGGGAGGGGAGGTATGGGTGGAGGGGAGGGGAGGGAAGGGGGAGAAGGAGGGGAGAGAAGGGGGAGAAGGAGGGGAGGGAGGGGGGAGGAGGAGGGAAGGAGATGGAAATTTTTAAATATAAAAAAAAATAAACCATGAGAAAAAAAAAAGTAAAAAAAAAAAAACAAAAAAAAACAAAAAAAAAGAAATAGACTTCTTTAGTTGTAAAGTATATAAAATACACTTATCGAACATAGAAAATACCATGATTCACTAGAATATTCAACAACATTGTAAAAATAAAACTTCATAATATCTATTTGTGGATCTACTATGTTCTCAAGGGAGTCAATATAATTTTATTATTAGAGGATATTTTAAATATCTGCAGCGAATATGGCAGATATGTTTCTCCAGAATGGAAAAATTATTGAACAAGCTCTTCTTTCACCAGGTTTTACATTTACAGCTTAGTTTAGTTATACGAATTGCTTAGGAATATAGAGGTTAATGGAATCACCCCAAGGCCCTACCAAAAAGAATGTGAGTTTTCCAAATCTTTAAATTTGCAGCATTCAGAAATATTCATCTTCAGAAACACACTTCAGGTTTCTCAAGTGACTGAAACTGTCTGAGTAACTACATATTGAGACATGCATGTTTTAAAGAGTATTAGGATGAAAATGTTCAAGTGTTAAAGTTTCTATAAATCATTTCTATAGGAAAGAGAATTACTAAAAGTTCCAATAATTTAGCTATATATTTTTATCTAAATGTATATTTGATGATTACCTAAATGAATACTACGTTTTTAGAACATATCTACTGTTCTCCACTTTCCCAACCAACTCTTTCTACATGTCTCCACACTCTTCTCCAGCTTTCCAGCTTTTTCTATAAAAACAAACAAACAAAACAAAACCTACTTTATTCACTTAATTCAATCAAAGTCACTCCTGTGTTCATAGGTGCTGGGAGTCATCCACTGAAGCATGAGAAACATCATTGTATACTATCTCTTTTCCCAGAACTGCCATAAACTGCTAGCAGATCCTCATTTAGCCGTGAGGTCCTCTGAGCCTCTTCTTTCTTCACATTGGAGTGTTGACTGTGTTGATTTTGTAACAGTCACCTAACAACAAATCATTGCTTTTGTGATTGCACAGCAATGACTGTCATATACAGAAGATGTTATTATTTAGCAAACATCCCTCACCTCTCCTCCTTCAATCTTCATTTCCTTTTGAGTTGTTTCCTGAGCCTTAATAGCAAAAGTATGTGATATAGATGTGTCACTAGGGCTTGGAGCCTCTTACTCAACTTCTCACACCTGCTGTAAATCTCTATATTAGTTGCCAAACACTACACAAAGATACCCAAAGGATACTCAAGCCTACCACAAGGACGTGTGCTTGACTATGTTCATAGCAGCATTGTTTGTCATAGTCAATACCTGGAAACAAAATAAATATCCCTCTACTGAAGAATAGATAAGGAAAATGTGGTCAATGGAGTACATTTACTCAATGGAGTACTAGATAGCAGAAAAAAATGACATCTTGAAATTTGCAGGCAAATGGATGGGTCTATAAAACATCATATTGAGTGAGGTAACCCAAACCCAGAAAGACAATTTCATATATACTCACTCATAAGTGGTTTTTAAACATAAAACAAATAAACCCAGCCTACAAATCACAATCCCAGAGATCCTCGACAATAATGAAGATCCTAAGAGAGATAGATATACATGGATCTAATTTACATGGGAAGTAGAAAAAGACAAGATCCCCTGAGTAATTTGGGACCATGGAGACCATGGAGAGGGATGAAGGGATGGGACAGGAAGAGAGGGAGCAGAGAAAAATGTATAATTCAATAAAAATCAATAAAAAGAAACTTCTCATGAGGGATATGCATTACAGTATGCTGTGATTATAAGAATACATATTCATGAGACAGACATAGTATCTACTGCACTGATGAGACAAGGATTAAGTATTTAAATGGCATCTTGATATTGTCTCTTTAGTAAAATAATAGTCATCAGACCTATCAACTCCCCAATCTTGACTTTCTGACCAGGTATACAATGTTCATACCACCATATAGTCCAGTTGTTACTGTAGTTTTGTTGGTGTTCCTATTAAAGTGACTGTTAATGGTTTTTCTTCTCAGCAGCATTGGGGCATTATGAAAGTTGGCCATCAGAGAGGATACTTCCAAGCCAGTACCGGCTTGATTTCTCAATGTCTTGTAACTAATGTGTATAATTTCTTAAGCAATGGTTTACCAAACTCCAGTGGGCCCCTAAGAAAAATGGTAATAGCCTGCATTGTTTTGGGAGTTCTCTGGAATTTCCTTGACCAGCATTTAAACTGAGCTTTTTGTTTGTTTTCCTGTGGCTTCTAGAAGGAGCATTTTCTATATTCCCCCATCCACATAGAATAAATCCAACTAAACTTCTGAATATATATGCATATTTATATATGTATATATATATGTGTATATATATATATATGTGTGTGTGTGTGTGTGTACATCTTTAAATAATAGGCTTCCATGTGACCATTCAAATATTTTTAGTTTTATTTATATTTAAATATATTTTATTTACTTAGAGTTATTTTAAGAGTAAGATTTCAAAATATAATTTCCAAAATTATATGGGGCAAATTTTTATAATTTTTATAGCTTAACTGCATAAAAATAAATAAGCTGTGAAAATAATCTGAATTTTTTCTTTAAATTAAAAAAGTAAAAAACTAATAAGATGTATTTATTATTAGCATTGCATAGTAAAGTAAGAATGACTCATGAAAATTAAATATCTGTAGAGCTCCCAAAGTTCTGATGAGGAGCAGAAGGAGAGAGATCATGAGAAAGAAAGTCAGAACCATGAGGGATGCGTTCACCCACTGAGACGGCAGGACAGAACTAATGGGAGACCACCAAGTCCACTTGGAATGGGACTGATGGAACATGCGACCAAATCGGACTCTCTGAAAGTGGCTGATGGTGGAGGCTGACCGAGGAGCCAAGGACAATGGCGATGGGCTTGGTCTCTACGACATGGACGGGCTCTGTGTGAGCCTTGTCAGTTTGGTTGCTCACCTTCCTGGACCTGGAGGGAGTTGGGAGGACCTTGGACTCAACATAGTGTAGAGAACCCTGATGGCTCTTTGGCCTGGAGAGGGAGGGAGTGGGGGTATGGGTGGAGGGGAGGGGAGGGAAGAGGGAGGAGGAGGGGAGGAGATGGCAATTTTTAATAAAAAAATAAATAAACTGGAAAAAAAATTAAATATCTGTAGGAAGGCATTATTTCAATCTAAAACATTCTTGTTGATAAGAGGTAGATTTTTATGCATTTTAAACATATAGTTGGGTATGTTTAAGGGTAACCATGTCATGTTTTAAACCATGTAGACATCCTTGTGGAATATTAATTTAAACTAGCAAAGATGTATTACATTTGTTTACACTGATTTCTTTAAGTATGTAAAAATGTGTTGATATGCATTAATTAATTAAAATTATCCTGGGCTCAGAAAGGCAGGGTTAGCAACTATTTGGTAGGAAGTAGCAGGGAGGATCAGAGGTGGGTTTATTAGTTGGGGCAGGATGGAAGAAGAGAGGCTTCCAGGGACACCAGCAAAGAGAAAAAGCTAGTTGCTATTCTAACTCTCTGAGCTCTCAGGTTTTTCATAAATAAATAAATAAAAAAGAAGAAACCAAAAACAAAATACAGATACAGCAAAATCCAGATCCAGATGCAGCTCCTTTAATAGGCACTGCTGAAGAGCGAACACCTGCACAGCTAGCACTTTGAGGAGAACAAGCTGAGTAAAAACACCTGTCAGAGTGCATGGGGCCTGGGGCAGCATTCTAGAGCTGGGGCAGTTAAATGCAGCTTCCAGCCAGGCTTGCTGGCCTAAAGTTTAGTACTCACAGACCCAAGCAGAGCATAGTCAGAGAGCAGTTCAAAGTCACACAGCCAGAGAACACTACAGGCGCACAGCAAAACAGGTCCAGACTGGATAAAAGCTCTGAACAGGTTACAGTGTGTCTAAAAATGTGCATAGCACTTGAGTAAGGAAAGAAAATGGGCATAGACTGTCATAGGAAAAAATGGTCTAAAAATAATGTAAAGTCTTTAAGGAGAGAGTAAAGTAATATAAAGAAATAAAAGCCATATAAAGATGGGAAACACTCAACAAGTCTGGATCCTGTATGGTGTTGTATTGACTTTGAATTTTTTGGGGGTGCTGATGAGAGCAGAACAGCTGCTGTGACACCTTGGATCACAAGAGGCGCTACTGAATTCAACCAGCTTAGATGATTTAGGAATTTCTTAACTGGGTGACTGTCCAGGCTGCCAGATGTCTCTTTCATTTCTATAGGTTTGGACGTTGCTTGCTTTGCACTTTCTGTTTGTTCAGTAATGTTATATCCTTCTGGGGTGTCTTTGATGAAGCCGAAGACTAGAAGCTATAGTTACAGCTTTCCTTAGTTATGATAGGAGGTAAATTAGGAAAAGAGCTTTGGACTCATCAGGATAGGATAGAGAGTAGAGTGATTTCTACAAATTTGTCAAATGCAAAGGGACTGGATATTAAAAATATAATCCTTACTTTATAACTGTTCTTATTGTATATAGTTTTATTATGTTAAAGTTAAAACCTTTCTTTTTTTTTAGACAAAAAGGGTGAAAGGTTGTGGAAAATTTGTTTAACTAGGCAAAGATGGGTTACATTTCTTCTGCTAAATTTTGCTTAACTATGTAAAAATATGTTGCATTTGCATTAATATACAAAATTTGCATCAATATATAAAAACCCATAGCAATGATGAAATAAAATTGAATCATGATTAATAAAAATTCAGAGAGAGAAATTAGGGTCAACCTGAAGATCCAAAATTAAAGTAGTCAGCCACTGGCTCTTACCTCAACCTCAGTATGAAATAGATATTCTCCCTCTGGAAATCCCAGAATGAAACTGAGTCTGAGAGTTGACACCTCCCATTTTATAATTCTCTCTAGGGCTGCGATTAAAGGCATACACCACTGGGATTAAAGGCATGCACCATCCAGTTTCTCTGGCAACTAGTGTGGCTACTGGGATTAAAGGTGTATATTACATTGACTGACTTGTAGGTAAAGCTGACCAGTGGGGTTGTTTTACTCTCTGATCTTCAGGCAAGTTTTATTTATTAAAATACAAATGAAACGCCACTACATCAAACTAACGTGGGCTCAGAGAGGCATGGTTAGCAACTAGTTCACAGGAAGTAGCAGAGAGGATCATAGTCCACGTGGGAGAGAAAAGTCTTCTCAGATGTAAACTAGGAGAAATTGAGCCAGCTGCTACTCTAACTCTTTGAGCTTGGACATTTTTACCCTAGCCTTTGAGTCTCGAGTTTTATTAGAACTATAGCGATTTAGTTAAAGTTACCTTTAGTGGCATCAACAGAGCCACTGACTGGGGGAACAAAATTTTTCCTCTAGGGGAACAGAATTGCCCCCACGCTATGGTCTGAGTAGCCAGCTGGTAGTAGTTTAAAGCGGAGCCGCTGCGAGGAAGGTAAAACAGCCAGCCCATCATGCATAACATTTAGAAGAGTTTAAGCATATTTGTGCATTTGCTGATAGTGAAAATACTCTTGTGTAGTAGTACAACAGAGCTTCTTGTTTTTATCTGAATTTAACATCATCATTAGTAGACCAATACCTATATTACTGTGCTCCTCCATTGCCCTCAGCCCTTCTTAACCATTCCAATCTAAACTTAGGTGTATTGAACATTTTAAAGTTCTACATAAAATTAAAAATATGTAGAACTTAAATTTCTGTACCTTCCCCCCAATTAACATAGTAATCTCCAGTCCTCCGTGGTCAGTGACAGTTGTCCTTTTTTTGGCTACATATTTTCTTTGTTCACTCCTTAGTTGATGGATGCTTATGTTGTTTTTACTTCTTGGGTACTAGAATAGCACAATAAAAGTGTGGTTCTATTACCAATGCTGAGATAAGTTTTTGGAGACATATTCCTTGCAGTGAGATCATCAATATAAAAATTGCACAATTCATCAATCAAAGAAATATGATATTTTTTTTAATTTCAGATAAAATATATTTGGTAAAAGTACAGAAAATAATATATATTTAACTTTTTAAATTTATAAACACTTTTAGAAGTCTTCTATAATATCTAAGCACATACTTACTATTATATATTTAACTAATATAATAAAGCTAACTTGCAAGATAAACATCAAATTAAGCATAAAATAGATTTATTTAAAATATGAAAATGCATATATTATTTATATCACATAGTAAATTGACAATGATGTGAAAATGAAACATTGGTTGGATGTCATTATTTCAATATAAAATATTTTTGTTAGAAAAAGGTAGATTTTAATGAATTTTAAATTTTAAATGCTACATCCCCCAACACATTATCTCTCAGGTATTTTAAAACCTATATCCTGGAAAATTGTTTGCTAACTGCTACTGGCTTATTCAATTTAGACTTTTAAGCATATACAGATACTACTAAATGAACAATTGTCTAGGTGAGTTATAAATGGTAAAGTCATGTGCTAGAGTCATGCCCATTGGCAATTCTAGCACTGTACAGGTAGAGCCAGGAGAGTTGAGAGTTTGAGGTTTCTGGCCTATGGGACAACATAGTAATAAAGCAAACATGAAAGCATTATGGTAAAATCTATTCTACTTCCCCTTTCTCAGGAAGATCTGGGTGTCCACCCTAGTGCCCTCTTTATTGCTTAGCCTTGTCTGGGTCTGTGGATTGTAACATGGTTATCCTTTACTTAACAACTAATATCCATTTATGAGTACATACCATGTTTATGTTTGTAGGTCTGGGTGACTTCACTGAGGATTATTTTTTCTTGTTCCAAATTTCATGAGGTCATTTCTTTTTAACTGCAGAATAATACTTTATTGTGTAAAGGAACCACATTTTCTTTTTTTTTTTCTCATGGTTTATTTTTTTATATTTAAAAATTTCCATCTCCTCCCCTCCTCCTCCCCCCTCCCTCCCCTCCTCCTCCCCCTTTCCTCCTCTCCTTCTCCCCCTTCCCTCCCCTCCCTTCCACCCAAACCTCCCCTCCCTCCCTCTCAAGGCCAAGGAGCCATCAGGGTTCCCTACTCTATGCTAAGACCAAGGTCCTCCCAACTCCCCCCAGGTCCAGGAAGGTGATCGACCAAGCTGAGAAGGCTCCCACAGAGCCCGTCCATGCAGAAGAATCAGAGCCCAGCGCCATTGTCCTTTGCTTCTCAGTCAGCCCCCGCTGTTGGCCACATTCAGAGAGACGGGTTTGGTCGCATGATCCATCAGTCCCATTCCAACTGGAGTTGGTGATCTCCCATTAGTTCTGTCCCACCGTCTCCATGAGTGAACGCACCCCTCACGTTCCTGACTTTCTCCCTCATGTTCTCTCTCCTTCTGCTCCTCATCAGGACCTTGGGAGCTCAGTCCAGTGCTCCAATGTGGGGCTCAGTCATTTTCCCCATCTATCGCCAGATGGAGGTTCCCTCACGGTCCTGACTTTCTTTCCCATGTTCTCTCTCCTTCTGCTCCTCATCAGGACCTTATGCATTTTTCAGTTGTGGGACATTTAGGTTATTTCCAATTTCTGCCTATTATGAATAAAACTGTTATTAACATATTTGAGTAAGCGTCCTAGTGGGAAGATGGGAGTATCCTTTGATTTTGCAGGTATACTAGGACAGGTGAGGATGGGAACAGGAGGTATCAGGTAGGAAGCCTGGAGGGACAAAGTACAGGAAGAGATGACTGGAAATTCGAAGAAGCCTCTGGGGGTGTATGTGGAAACCTAATGCAACAGAAACTCACTGCAGTCTACACGGGTAACCCAACTTAGACTCCTAGTAAGAAGATATGCAGTCTGAACTGGCCATCTTCTGTAATCAGGTAAGGCTTTATTCCAGTGGTGAAACTGGGACATTAATTCATCACAATTTGTGCTGCCTGCAAGATATGTTGGGGTAATTTTGTCACAGAACTTGGTCACCAATGACTGGTCCAACTTGATCCCCACACCTGCCTGATAGTGTCACATTGTATGGCTAGGAATAAGAAAATCCATAGCCCAAAGACATTGGATAGAACCAAACAAGACTGAGAAAAAAGTAAGATTGATGGGGCACATTTGGTAATGGCCTTTCTTTTTGTAAAGTCCCGAAGTGGTACAAAACATCATGGGTGGAGATAGTGGAAGCTCAAGTGTGTGTGTGTGTGTGTGTGTTTGTGTGTGTGTGTGTTTGTTCAACCATGCACCCATGTGCATATGAGCACACGTGTGTTTCTTTTGTCTTATAATTTTGTCACCTCTTTTATGAGATCACCAGAATTCAACTGCGGGGCATCCACAATGATAGTTTTATGTCTTATTTACCCCTATCCCGTCCTCTAATTCCTTTATCTGAAGATTAATATTTTCCAAAGAGCATTAAATTCTAATCTTTGGGGCTCTGGTAGAAATATTCAAACCATACGACATCATAGTAACATCTGTTTTCATGTTCTGAATACAGATGAGGTTTTTGGTAGAGTTACAACACTTCAAGGGATAAAGTTTTCCTTCTACTGTAATCATGGAGTGAAGAACCAAACCATGAGAATCTGTGATATATACTGTGCAGAAATCAGATGAGCGGTGATGTCCACACGTTCACATTGCTTTTAGCCTTGACTTACTAGAATAGAAAATACCTAATAGTTTAAGCATGCATTAAATGACTATTACACAGTAAACTTCTCAGTAATCATTTCTTTGTATTTCTGCAATTTTTTTTCTTCTTCAGTGTCAACTGCCAATGGAGAGGTTACACACTATAATCCATTACAATGACCTGTGAGTTATTGTTGTATTAATTGGAGTGGTTGCCATATCAGTCCCTAGACAAAATCAATGCAGAGACAGAAACAATATCAGTATTTGCTGGCTA
The DNA here is from genome assembly GCF_903992535.2 of Arvicola amphibius. Taxonomy (NCBI): domain Eukaryota; kingdom Metazoa; phylum Chordata; class Mammalia; order Rodentia; family Cricetidae; genus Arvicola; species Arvicola amphibius. The sequence goes on along the minus strand of NC_052056.1, from coordinate 29,976,394 downwards.
ATTTTATGTTAACTTGACAAAAGCTATAGTTATCAGAGAGGAGGGAACTTCAATTTAAAAAAATGCTTCCGTAAGATGCAGATGTAGGCAAGCCTTTAGGGTATTCTTTTAATTAGTGAATGATAACGGAGGGCCCTACCCATCAAGGGTGGTGCCATCACTAGCTTGGTTCCTTTCTATGTTCCTTTCTATGTTCTCTAAATAAGCAGGGTGTGCAAACCAACAGAGAAATCCTCCACCGTCCTACCTCCAGGTTCCTGGCCTCTTTGAGTTCCTGCTTTGGTTTTCTGCAATGGACTATGACTCAGCCAAATAAATCTTTTCCTCCCAATATGTTTTTGACTGGTGTCTCCTCACAGTATACTAGCCCTGATAAGATACTTAGTAAGTGGAAAATACTTACCAAAGCAAGTTACTTTTTCAAAATGTCATACATTACAATCAATAGGCAATATTTCTTTCCAATCTCTCTGATTAGCTCCTTAAGCTTGAAAAATTTAGTTTTCTGTGTTTAAAATTCTTCCTTGATATCTTTTTCTTATTACATTCCCAGGTGCTCACAGGCCAGGCTTGCACGCATGATTAGACCTGTGTTCTGTGAGATACTTGCACAGCTCACCTCTAAACACTCAAATTTCTTCCTATCTTCTTCATATAAAACATGTAACAATGGATGTGGTCTTCAGGACCTCAGACTAAGCTTCAGATGCTACTGATCAGATTAATTTGGGTAATTGACCCTGTAATTTCCATTCACCCTTGTTATTATTATTTATAGTTTTAATATTTTAAATTCTTTATAAGAGATTGACTCGAGAAATATCTACTCTTGCTCTTTAGCACAATATACATGTGTACCTATTTGATTCTTACTCAAATTTGTATTATCTATATATCAGCATATAACTTGAACCATCTCAAGATTATTGGCATATCTAATGCCATATGATTACTTATGTAAATGCTGGCCATATTGTTGTTTAGGAAATGACTCGAAGAAAAATAGTTTATATCTGTGCAGAAGTATTTAAAAATCCCTTCAATCTGCGTTGGTCAAATGCATGAATGCTGAATTAGTGACTATAGAGCATAAAGTATACATGGTATACAAAATGATGTCTGTGGGGTTTTATTCACATTTTAAAACAGTTTTCTGAAATGTTTACAAATACCTGCATACAAATTCTTAATGTAATTTTAATATGTAGCAAGTCTAACCTAATAAAAAATATGATGGATTTCAAAAAAAATATTTTGAAATGTAAAATGATGCTGATCTTTGAATATCAACTATTTTAAGAGTATCACCAAATAGGCACACAATTAACCTTGTTTGACATTATTGCCAAGCACTTTCTGAGGTCTGAGGCATGAAAGCAGAGATAATAATTTAGTATTGAGCCTAAGCTAAGTAAATGAGATAGTTTATATTAATGCCATTTAAAAAGAATGGTGTTGTTTTGACATTTTCTTCTCATTGGAAAAGATAATACAAGGTGTGGACGTGTTTCCTATATTTACATGTAAAACACTGAAGGGAGAATTGTTCTTTGATTACAGTTTATTCGGGAGGTTATTTATTTGTTTGTTTATTTATGTGTGTATTCTTGTTTTTCAAGACAGGATATTTTCATAGCCCCAGTTAATCTAGAACTCAGTTTCTAGACCTGGCTAGCCTCAAACTTAGTGATCTGTCTGCCACTGCCTCTAAAGTGTTGGGACATTTTTTCAAGAAATCTTCTATTCTATTTATTCATGACCAATTAAATATTCATATATTTTCTTATCTACTTAAAGTTTTTAAATATTAGTAGGATTTTAAATATTTTACTATATAGTTTATGCTGTCAATATGTACTTTATTAAATGAAAAAGCTATAGAGTTGAGGTAAAGCAGCATAATACAGTTTGAAAACTCAGAGCAATCTTGATATTCTGAATGACCTATCAGTTCTAAACAATTGCCTATTAACAATCCTTAGGGAAGAAATGGTGGCTAAACAAATATATACAAAATGTGAACGTAACCTATTAAACAGCTCACAAATTCTCTTATTTTGTTTGTATAAAGCCTAAATTTGATTTTTAGGAGATAATTTTGTGTCAAATCAAAGAAACATTTTCTGTATAATTAGTTAGTGTATATTTAATTAGTCCTTAAACACATTCTGTTATCTTAGTAACCTCACTTCATACTTTGAAATGTGTTGGCAAAAGGAAAATTTCATACAACTTATTCACTATTTCCTTGTCTCTTTTTAGAATGCTGTATCTTACCCAATTCAGTGTTAATTTAGAAGATCTGAGAACTGAGAATGTTAAATGAATTCCCCATATGTACCACACCTAGATTTTGCATGAGTCATGTGTATAATTTGGGGGCATCTAGACTTGCATTTGTTATTACGTAGACTACCATAAAATTCTGAGCAGATTTTAAATGAACAATAAAGTATAAAACTATATAAATATGAATAAAGTTTAGAGTGATGATCAAATAAAATTTTTAACAAAGGATATTTATCACATCCTTAACGATATGTACCATTCATTTCTCAGTACAAGGTAATTGGGTATAAATAGTAAGCAGAGGTCATAAAATGCCCACAATTAGTCCTTTTAATGGACAATTACATTGCTTTAGAGTCTTTAAATTTTCAGTGCCTAGGCCATTAGTTATTTTTGATTCTGGTTACCTTTAAATGTGTTTAGTAAAACTGTGCTCAAGAAATTTGATCACATTTGCACGCACACACATACTCACACTCACAGGAACATTTTGAAAATACTTTCTATATAATATATTCAAAAGTACCATTATACCAAAGCAAACCCATGAAAAACGAAGAGAGTATATTACATCATGTGGGAAACTTGTCAGAGTTTATAACAGTAAACTGTTGTCACTAAGACCTTGCTTGATGTGTCTTTCCTTAACATTACAATGCTATTGGAAGTTTACTAAGACGTAACCATCTGGGACACCTGCTCTTGAGGCCTGGCAAAAGTACAATTATCTAATGCAGTTCTTGCTATGGTTTGCCATTCCTTGATGTTCTCTAATGCATGACTTTAGCACAACAATAGATGGGAAGCAACAGGAAGACTGCGGTCTAATATTCTCTCTCCTTTCTTTTACTGGGTCCTGAAGGACATCATATACTGCTGTTTTTATTCAAGGAAACTTAACTTCTTGCTGCAACTGATTCTGTGGGATCCAGATGGATATAAGCAGTAATTTATTTTATAGCGTATGCTATTGTTTAAGAAAAAGTTTGTCTTAGGAGGAGAAGAAGCAGAAAAATAAACTATAATTGTATACATTACATCCAATTATTATGAAGTTCACTGAAGAACAGTTTATATTGGCAGCTACTAGCTGTTCAGTAATCAGAACAAAAAGGAGCGGAGTTATTGAGGATTACGATAAATATTTCTGCACAATTATTTGAATTTATCAAACTCTATGGCAGTGCTTTTGTGTTTGCAAACTATTAACAAGACACAAAATCAATTTAATGGCTCATAATTCACATTTAAAAGATAGCTAGAATGGAATAAAATATGACAGAGGCTACCAGTTCACGATTTATAGTAAGATTTGATGGGACTTCCACTTTAGTTATATGTATAGGTGCAGGACACACCTTTAATCCCAATGCCTGGGAGGCAGAGACAGACGATCTCTATGAGTTCAAGGACAGCCTGGTCTGCAGAGTTATTCCAGGACAAAGATATACAAAGAACCTGTCTCAAAAAGTAAAAGTAAAAATAAAAGAAATAGAGGTTAAAACAAAGTTGCACAAAGATGGAAAATACACAGATAATCTTGATACTGTATGCTATTATGCTCTCTTTGAATTGTTTGAATGCTTAGGAAGGAGCATCAGCTGCTAAAAGATATTTGTTTACAAATGCTGCTGCACTAATCCAAGGTAGATATTTTGAAAATACCTTGACTTCAGAATTTGGATCTAAGGATATGATACTTTGGGAAAGATAAAATGAGACACTGTGGATTGCTTCTATCCCAATATGGTCTGATAGACCACGCCCTCCTGAAAGGTTGCTGTGAACACCTTCAGAAAATTACTTCACCCAACTGATGACTGAGAGGAACCTGGCACACAGGTTACACCATGATAGATCTGATTAACAGCATCCCCATTCAGCAGGAAGCAGTTTGGAGAGAAATAACTACATCCATATTCCCAAATATTGTTTATAAATCTTCTTTTACATTTAAAGGGGGACATGATATAGATATGAATAATTTGCATTGGTATGGATTTTAAGGTCAATTTTGTTATATGTATTTCTGATCTTGATTAAGGTATTGTGATTTTGTAGTTCATTTAAAATGTAATGTATATAGGTTGTTAATGAATAATCATCAGTAATAGTCAAGCTTGTAGTCATGTTAGATTTTCTAGACATGTAGAGATATATTTTAGTTAATAGGCATTCTTCATATCTTTCAAAGACTACAGAATATAGCATTTTAAATGTTTTAATAACTTAGGGCTTTTCAGAATGATGAGACACGTCTGCTCCTGGCAGCACCAATCTACTTCAAGAGGAAGATGGGCATTAAAGAGGCTCCTTATGGTGATTGATAGCCATTTGGGCAAGAAACTGCTCTTGCCTGGACTGTTGCATAAACTGGACACAGAGAACCTGCAGAGAGAGGATTGCTGAACTTGCCTAAAGGTGAGATGATCTTTTGGGGTTCCTGACTCATGAAAGAGTCTGCGAGACATTCTGCAGGACACTGCAGATAGTGACTGAACTGCCTTTGAAATTTCCTGCTTCATGGAAATGTCTGCTAGAAACTATGGGTCTGTAGGCCAAAGATAGATGCCCCAACGGTACAGAGGAACTTTGGGTGAGTATCCAGGCAGCAAGATGTCTCTGTAATTTCTAGGGTTTTGTAAGTTGCTTTCTTCTTATTTACTTAGGTAATATTATATCCTTCTGGAGTCTTTGATGGAGTTGAAGAATAGATAGATAGTTATAATTTTCCTTAGTTATGATAAAAGATAAAGTAGATATAAATATTGTAACTGTAATTCTTACTTGATAACTGTTTTGTTATATGTAATTTTGCTAAGTTAAAGTTAAAGCCTACATTTTTTTGTTTAAACAGAAAAAGGGGAAATGATGTAGGAGAGTCTTCTGTTTGTGTTATTTCACTGGTTAATAAAGAAACTGCCTTGACCCATTTGATAGGCCAGCCCTTAGGTGGGTGGAGTAGACAGAACAGAATGCTGGGAAGAAGGGAAGTTAGTCAGACGAGATGCCTCTCCTCTCTGAGACAGTTGCCATGAAGCCAGCCACCAGGTCAGACATGTTGAATCCTTCCAGGTAAGACACCACCTCGTGGTGCTACACAGATTATTAGAAATGGGTTAATCAAAATGTGAGAGTTAGCCAGTAAGGAGGCTAGAAACTAATGAGCCAGGCAGTGTTTAAAAGAATACAATTTGTGTGTTGTTATTTCCGGGGCTAAGCTAGATATGCAGGAGCCAGGCGGGATGAAAAACAGGCCTGCTCACGTCCTCACTACATCCCAGGTCACTGTTGTATTCCAAATGTTTTGCAGCCCTAACTCCCAGTGCTGTCATAAATAGAGCTGAGGCCCTTGAAGAGGTAATAGATTAGATGAGGTTGCGAAGGTAGGGTTTCTGTCACAAGATTAGTGTCTACATGGAGAGAAGAGGATACAGTAGAATCTCTCTTCCTGTATATACAGGATTGGGTTATGTAATCACAACACAAGGATAAGGACTGGCTCGGGAACTGGATGAAGCTGATTAGTACCCTGATTGCTAACACTTAGCTTCAGAACATCAAGAAATCACTGTTGCTCTAAGACCAGGGTTATGGAAATTAGATTTAGCAGGCAGTGGTAGCTTGAAAGAAAATGACCCACAACAGGAGTAGCACCATTAGGAGGTCCAGCTTTGTTGGAGTAGGTGTGGCTTTGCTGGAGGAAGGATGTCACTTTGGGGGCTGCATTTAAGGTCTCACATATGCTCAGTCACATCCACTGTCTCAGATCAATTTCTATTGCCTACATGATGTAGAAATCTCAACTCTCTCTCCACATCCATGTCTTCCTGCATGCTGCCATACTCCCAGTTGCCCTGCTTCCCACTATGATGGCAATGAACTAATCCTCTGAAGCTGTAAGCTGCCACCTCAATTAAATGTTTTCCTTGGTCATGGCGCCTCTTAACAGCAATAAAAATGCAAACTAAGACACAGACAAACTAATTAGACATTGGCTGTGTTTATTTGTTTCTGAGTTAAAGAAAAAAAAACTAACAAAATGGTTCTATAGGTCTCAAAATTTTTTCCCAGTTGAAAATTTACTACTCCTCTCTTCCATGGCCCCACCTATCTCTTCACTGGTATGACTGTCAATACAATGTCCCATGAATGTATCCCAGTGAAGAAGTCACAGTTATGAAACAAATCCTTCCTTCCAGTTTCACTTTGTTCTGTTTTTCAAAAGCCCCTTTCTAACTTCATTTATATTTTTATGATCTCTCAAATGAGAAAAAGCACCTACTCATTCAAGCTCACTGAAAGAATCCTACTCTATATTATGAGTGAAAATTCTATTTAGCACATATTCTAGCATCTTGGTTTTTTTCTCATAATTTTTTAAAATTTGCATGTGCTGTTTCAGTTTTTCTCTGAATTGGGAATCTATTAACAGAGAGTCACCCACCTCTCACACATCCCCCTGTCTTTAGGCATTTTCTAAGTGACTTTTAGTATTTTAGTCTAAATATATCTATATCAAGTTCACACACCGTGTACAGAAACAGCAGGAAACTTTTGGAAAATCAATATAATCAAAAGACGTCAGGTACATCCTTCTACCTATTTTCTATTCATATATAAATGGACAAAATAGCAGCATTCCATCTGGTTTATTCCACTGGGCTTCAAATATGCCATCTGGCCCATTTCCTATGGTCCTATTCATGTCTTCCAAGTACTCTGCAAAAGATATCCTGAGTCCACCAGATGTCAGAATGACTTGTTGGAGGGAGACTCATTAAGAGATTTTTGTTGATGTTGTGCTTTTGTTGTTATTTCCAAACTTTTCTCCAGACACAGAAGTATTTTCAGATGTTCTTACCTCTGAGTGTGGCCACATCAGATGAGAATTTCCACTGTTTCACATGAAATCATGGGCTGTCTCCCATTCAGTGTGTGTGCGTGTGTGTGTGTGTTAAAAATAAAGGTTAAATATTCCTGAGTTTGGAAATTTTTTCAGTAGTTCAAGGGCAATAGTAAGCAGAATGCCTAACTAGATCCTGGAACCTTTTGAAATTAACTCACATGACAAATATTTCTGTAACAGCAATAAAAATGAAAAGTTTTTCCTTTTTTATAATGAAAATTTCTGAAATTTAATAAACAATGGCTTTACAAAGTATGAGCATCAGTTTGGTTAGAGTTATTGAATTCTTTGCATCCTTGCTTATTGAATAAAAGGCAGAGTAATATTTAACAGAGCTTTAAGTCAAAATGTTCTCCATCTAAACAACTTAGGGGGCAGCAAATTGTGCCATGTGAAGGAAGTGGCCAGTGTTCAGAGTCTACGAATATGGCTCAGAGAACTACAAGTGATTCTGTGTGATGGAGATGAATGTAGGTAATAATGTGGGTTAAGGGGCAGGTACAGTGGCAAAGAGGGCAATAGGTTTGGTGAATGGAATGTCTTTTTCTTCCATTACTAATGAAGCATAAGGCTGTGTCTCTGCTAGTACAAACTTAATCTCATATGCCTTTTTGTTTCTTTATTCACAGAACTGCAGTTTCCTAGAAACTGTAAAATTACTAAGATTGTATTTTTTTTTTTTTACTGATATGGAAGGTCCAGTTTCCTTTTTTAGGTGTTTAGGCACAGCATTGTGTTGAAAGATAAATATGACAAAAGGTCATACACTCTTTCACTGCTTCATACCATAATTAATATGGATGTATGTGTGTGATTAATGCATGTGCATGTGCATATGTATACCTCTACCATACACCTATATTTTCAGTAAACTACTTACTTTTATGCTATATATTTATATAGCATAAAAATTAATAGTATTAACAAAACCAAGTATTCACACTTTGCAAAGGCACTATATTCATTGAGCAAACTTATATTGAAAAACATTAAAAAATGAGTGTTTCTTGCTTTATAGAAAATGTGGTCTAAGGTATTTAAATAGATAGTTGCATTATATATGTGAAATGTACACTATTTCTCTGGGTAGATGTATGTGTGTATGTATGTGCATGCATAAAATTTTCAGATTGACTCAATTTTGTATGTGAAGTTTCATGGCTATAAGACATAAAAAAAAACCTGAATATTCATCATTCATCACTGTCACCCAGGTCAAGAACTTTACCTTTTTCATCTGAACTCTATAGTTGTGAGACAGTGCCCCCAACTTCTCCAGAAGGTGTCCTTTATCCTTATCTCTATCCTTTGTCATAGAGACATTCCAGTCTCTGTGAACTTGACTACTCCTGTGGCCTCATTTTAAGTAAAATTGTGGAGTATTTGTTTTTTTTTTTTTTTTTGGTGGTTGGCTTATACCTTTTGGTGTCTTTGGGGTTTATTCATGTTACAGTATTGTGTAAATTTCACTTATTTTAAGGTTGCATTAATATGTCACTATATGCAGATACCATATTTTCTGGTAATAGCTTTCTATTGATGGACACTTGCTCCCTTTTTTTAGTATTGTGAATAATTCTGCTATGTGCATGAGAATACAAACGTTTCTTGAAGTTTCAATTTAATACTGGGGAGTAGATACCTGAATTCACAATTTCTAGTTTATACAGGAATAGTATTTTTACAGGATCAAGCAAAAAGAAAAACCTAACTTCCACATTTAATAATTTGTCAAATTTGAGTATACATAAACAATTACTCCAACTCCAAATTTATTAGCAAATTCTTACAACCATGAAAAATTAGTTTTTCCACTAGAGTATAGTGTTTATGTGTATTGCTGTTGTCCTTAAGCATGTAGACTCCTTTAATTCCCAGGTATACTTAGATTGTTATCTTTATCCCTCATACCCTTAAGATATATTTATATGTGTGTGTGCACACTGCACTGTGTTTGTAATACAGTTAAATCATTATTTTTTAATTTGTAAATTAAAATATGATACCATTTCCCACATTTCTTTCCCCCTTTTAGTTCCCTTGCTCCCTCTTCATTGCATGCCCTCTTTTTTCTTTGTGATTGTTGCATATTTGTTACCACATAAATGTATAAATGTAAGCTTATGAGTCCACTCAGTGTCTCTCTCATGTTTATGATTTCAAGGCTGACCATTTGGTCTATGGATGGGACCATGTATTTCCTTTCTATATTAGCAGATCTGCTGCTGTTGTAACTTGCTTAGACAATCATACAGTTGAGTTATCATGTGAAGTTCCCTGTCATTTCTAGGAGACACACTGACCGAGAAGATCCCCTGCTTCCTTGGCTCTACTAATCTTTATGCCCACTTTTCTGAGATGTTCCCAGAGCCTTTGGTGCAGGTGTTTTGTCGGAGTATTTATTGGAGCTGTGTGAGCCATGGTAAGTTGTTCTCTACAGAAAAAACGGCATATTAATCCCCCGTAGCTTTTTGTATAGACTCAGACAGTTGCAAAGATAGGTTTCTTTGATGAGGAGTGAGAGCTTCAAATATCTGTGAGTTTGAGGATAAGTACAACCCTTAGGTAAAAGAGGTCGTGGATCTTAGAGGAAAACCTACTAACAGCAATTATGCCATTGTTCTGATTTCTATCCTGAGAGTTCCAAATATTTTACTTAAATTTAAACTTGTGTACTTTCTGATTCCTTTTAGTGCACTTGGTGATATCTATTCAACTTTAAAATATTATATAAAGCAGTTTCAACACCACAGATATTCTCTCTAGTATTTCAGCTATTTCTTCCCATCCCCGCCCTTGAACTCCTGGGAAACACTGACCTGTGTCAGCTGTACAGCGTTTTCTTGTCTGGGTTTCTTGTGACTGGTGTCTGTTCCCATGTGGCTGTTTTTTTTTTTTTTTTTTTGTTTAAGAAAATCTTTCATTTAGCAAACTGAATTTGCATATCTTATATCATGTATGGTTTAGTAATTAACTAATTTAATGGATAAATAATATTCCTGTGTTTATAATACAGTAGGTTGTTTACTTTGTTATCTATTAGAGATCACTTTTGTTGCTTCTTAACTCAAATAAAATGGCTGAATTTTCTATAGACATTTTCACATATATCTAAGTAGGCATACGTTCTAAAATCACTTGGATATATATATATATATATATATATATATATAAATAATATAGTTAAATCACATGATAATATTATGTTACACTTTGCAAGAATTTACCTGGCTTCCAAAATGGGCATACTAATGTATATTCTCAACAGCAATGACTTAGAATTTTTATAGGTTTAATTTTTAACCAGTAATTTGGCAAACTTAAGAGAAAACTGGAAAATGAAAAAAAAAATGTTGCATTTAAATCACATGTTTAACATTATCAGTAGTTCCTGTGTGTGATATAATATCTTGTTATGCTGTGCAACACAGAGGACAATCTTCCAGAGAATACTCTTCCAATCTACATCACGACTTCTAAACTGTGTAATCTCAGTTTAGGGATGATATATGGGATTTAAATTTTTACCTGTGCAAAAGTAACAAAATAGCTTGCACTTTAAAATATCAAAATGCAAAAATTATTGTTCTCGCAGGTAATCATGACAGTTTATTCTCACTAAAAGCATGGGCACGTGCCTCTGTTTATGGCTACCTTTCTAGTTATGTTCCTCAATACATTGTTTTCTAATAAATTTGTGCCAATTTTGTATTTGAAAAGGAGTTTTTCTTTGTAAATGATTATTACTGTAATGATGAGTCTTGGTTATCAACTTGAGGGCATCTGTAACTGACTGAGAGATTCACCTCTGGGTGTGTCTATGAGGACTTTCCATGCAGAATTACCTCTGAGACCTTCCCCAAGAGTGAGCAGCGTTTTATATGATGAGGATCTAGGGAGAAGCCATGCTACTTGCTTGTGGGCTTTGACTCTTGTTTGTGAGTCAGTCTACCATATTACTGCCGACACTGCCACTCTAGTGACACCACAACCCAGGTTCTTTAGATTCCGAATGGAACTGAAAATAATTGGATCGTCAGGAGTCCTCTGGGCCTTCAGTTCCAGACTGTGGCTGCTGTGGCCTCTGGGCTCATGGACCATGTAGCTACTGGATTCTCAGCCTTTGCTGCATGCTCAGAGACGTTATAAGGCTCCTTGGCATGTGTCGTGTATGCTGATCTCATCAATCCCCTTTTATATTATTAGATATTCATTCTCTTAATTCTGGTTATCTAGAAAAATCTAATAAAATGAATAAGGATATTAATCAATAGGCACTGGAAGAGATTAGACTAGACATACTTTGAATTTACCATTAAAACCTACTCAGCTGGCCAAACTCTCTTTAGTCAGTTCAGTAAAGGAAAATACCTCATCATCATTTCTGTCTGGGAATATTTGGGGTATTTTCAAATTATCCCTTGCTTGTATCTTTTGTGATAATTCACAGTCATGTTTACTAGAGTATAATCCACAACAGCTTCAAATTCATCATTGAGTCTCATTTGTCTTTACTCCAAACTGTGCTTTCACCTCATCAGACCTTAATGGGCTTCAGGTGTGTGTTTTCCCTCAATCTCCTCAGGACCATCTTGGCTGGTTACTTTTTTTGGTGAGCAGGGGACTTGGACACAAAGTGATAACTCACATTATATTTTAACTTGATACCACACTCTACCCTATCATTTCTTCATAAGTAGTCTTCTTATTTAGTGTAAAAGATTGGAAAATATAATTATGACTGCACGGAACTAATTGTGTATGTTTGGGGGGTGCATCTATGTGCTTGCACATGTGCCAACACTCTCAGTGGGATCTTGTAGAAAAACTTCTATTCTGAGGGTCAGGCCTCTATTATTTTAGAAAGTACATTTGCTTTTTTTCTGTATATTCCTTCCTGGCAAAGTTGTGTCTAAAATTAAGAATTTCTGTTACCGATCTTTAGCTTGCTATCTCAAACTTATGAGTAATTAAGTATGCAAAATTCCATGTTATATTTTGTTCAAAGAAATTTACTGAGAGCCTAAGATCCCAGAAAAAATAGTTGGCACATTTAATTGCACTTATATTCATTCAGTCCTATTACCAATATCGTTATCACTAGACCTTCATCATCATTCTATAAATATTTATTAATTATAAGTATTGCAGGAGTTATTGTATATATATGAGTGTGTGTTACAATGGTTGTGTCTTTCTACAATTTATGTAGTCAGAATAAAAAGAGTAGATTGTAGTTTCTAAATATGTTTAATATTGTACTTAAATATTTTGTTCTTGTTACAAGACATTAAAATTATTATGTACTTAATCTTTTCTGTCATCCAATCTCATAATCAAAATGACATGTGCTCATTTAACCAGCTGCTTGAAAAGTAACTCTTACTGAACCAAACATTAGCACAGATGTGTCAACCTCAGGGAGGGTATATTCACAGATTGGATATTTGTGTATTATAAAGGCTGTACCTGTGACAGGGAATGTACTTGCTTGCACACACACCCACACATGTGAACATATACTGTGCCAGTACTTAGTCATAGGAAGCAGGACCGCTGGAATTCAAAGTCCAATGGATCAAACTACTCCAGGAGAAAATGCAGGTGATGTAAAAACAGTGAGGAGAAAATTAAAGACTAACAGCTAAGGAAAATATGGAATTGACAGAATAAGCTAATGTATAAAACTTATAGGGTACATTTGAGATTGATTAGATATTAGGACATTATAAACAGGAAGAAAATTTCGAGGAAAAGAGAGTTCTTAAACATGATTAAGATACAAGACTGGAAAACTGAAAGAAAAGTCCACAGCAGAATGTTAATGGTGACCTACAAGTAGTCTTCTAGAGCTGGAATTGATTTCTGTGCTTCAAGGGTAATTATAACGTAGCTACTCTCTTTTTTCAAGTTCTCTACCCTTTTTTCATCTTTATTTCTTTGATACTTTGAGACTAATCAATTATGTTTAACTTGCATTCTGAAACAAAATCTTGGCTGAGTTAAAAAAAAAAAAGCTAGAAACACATACTTACATTTAGAGTGTTATTTTACACCTATGGTGTGACCTTCAACACATGAAGGTCTTTCGTGGGTTTTTTTTTTTTTTTTTTGCATGTCTGATACTCTGTGGTCAGCAAAGTACAATTTTGTAGATACCTATACTTTATGAAGATTCTGAGCACAGAATGAGAAGGTAGTTCACTGGAGTCTTTCTGAAACGACTAAGGAATTTTTGTATTCCCACTCTTCATGGGCCATTTTTTTTCATTAAACATCTTTATCAATCATTTGTAATTTTTTCAATGAATGCATTTATAGAAAAATGTCCTGAGTTTGAGAAAGTACATCAACCTAGGGAGAGTAGTTATTTTATCTTCACCCAGAGGAAACAAAATTCTAAACTAACCTAAAACCATTCCATCTCCAGCTAGAGCATCTCCTGGAAGCCGTTCGGGAACATGAATGAAGTGATTATTTCACTCCCTCTGCATATTTGATGCAATGTCCTGAATGTCTTTTAGCTTAATGAATGTTTCACATTGTAAGATAAATGCACAGACAGTGTCTGACACAAAATCAGCATCTATTATCCTTTAAATATTTCCAGAGAGGTGTAGCAATGATCTCATCTTTGAAAAACTGAAAATGTCACGTGATTACTTTCCATCTCCTTTTGCATCTATAAAATGAGAATGCATTCAGAAATTTTAAGTCATAGACATTCTGCAGATTTAGTGCTAAGATAATATAGAAAGTAGGTCACTGATGAAATAGATTCAGTTGAGAATAAGTTCCCAGAGTCACTTGTGGCTATGGAGCATACATGAGAGCTTCTGGGTCAAAGTTGCCATGTTCATAGGAGCATGCTGTAGTGTTCACAAAAGACATATATTCCAAAACCCAGTATTAAAATCCAGCTTCTTTTTCTGTGACATAATTTTGCCGGATATTCTACCCTATATCCTAACTGACATCGTTTGATCTACTCATGCTGAAAACCCACTCTCTGTTATGTCAGTCCAGAAAGGCTCTATCATCTACATTTATGAACTGTTACATATGTAATTGTAACATACATGAAAATGCCGAAGTAGCTCTCCCAAATTTTTTCAAACTTAATTCTGAAAGCATGCTATTCGTGCTTTGAGAATCCAAACATAATGAGTCTGTGTGCACACAGTCTGTTTACTCTTTAGATTTGTTAGGAGTATAAACTGCCATTTGGGGACTGAGCTCAAAGCGGCCAATTCCTACCATGTGTGCAATCTTTTCTGGCTTGTTCCATGAAACCCAAGCTCCACAGAACACTTTATGATGGATTTCTTCCCAACCTGTCAGCAACGATATAGGTGATATTTTAAAAACCTTTTACTCAATATTTGTGCAACTTATCATCTGTGTTTCTGAATGTCCAGGGCCATTTTGAAACATAGACTCTTACCTATGTATTCACTTTCAAATATCTGCCCCTAAAATCTTTTCTGAGGGACTGTTGTGACAATATAGCATCTTAATCTCCAAAGTAAAAACTTCATAATAGATTAGGTATCTCACTCAAAATGTATACCAGGTTCTTCTTATTTCAAATCCAGGATTTCCTGAAATTGGAATAACAGAGAGTTATAAACTACCATATGGATCTGGGAAATAAACTTGGGTCCTTTGGAAGACCAGGAAGTTCTTTTAACCCCTGAGCCATCTCTCCAGTCACTATTATTTGTATTTTTGAAAGTGACTCTTTCTATGGATTAATCAACCATGTGTTTATTAGAAGAAGTATAAAAAGCTTCCCCTTTGTCCTTATGTTCTAAAGTTTTAAGTGTATATGTGCCACATAATGACTACTGAATTTGTCTTTTCTTAGTATTTATCTTTAGCAAATATTCTTAATTCTAACCTGAACTTTCATATATAAAAGTCCTTTATACATAACAAGACAACAAAATAGTTCATCATCAATATTTCAAATATTTCATGTGTTCACAACTTAGTATGAACATTATTCTTTTTCCAAAAAAATAAGTTAGGCAAAAATCTTATTTCTTCAAGGCTTTCAATTTAGTGAAAAACATTAAACTGAAAATAGTTTCAGAATTTTAACTAGTACGGAAAGAAAAGAGGTAAGAGAAGCAGCCACTGGCATCTCTCAATTTTATTAAAGCTCAGATGAGGAGTCTTTAAACATGTTACCCTAAGACCAGCTAGTACACCAGAGTACTATCACGTGCATTCAGATGTCAGATATACAAATTGGATTGTGCTTAAGCCACTTCTAGCATCCTGCCTGCAATGAATTCACTATAAAACTTGTAAAACTTTGCTGTTGTTATTAGTTTGTTTAAGATAGCAATGTGTCTCTTAAGAATGAACTATTGAGGCCTTTGGCCTTGGTACACCATCAAAACTGGCGGCTCTTATAGTTCATTCTTAAGAAATACTTTGTTATCCTAAATATACCAATTGAAATAGCAAAGCTTTACAAATATTCTAGCTAACTCCTTGAAGACACTTGCTAGCCATGCTGTTTGGACAAAGGGGTACACTGCATGGTACACTGCAGCTCCCAATGCCACTAACATGAATGAAAAGGTGATGGACATGTGGGAAAGATGGAGGAGTCAAATGTTTTTCTTTCCTTTTCTGTTTTTTTAAACACTCTCATTGCTTATTTATTGTAGTTTTATCTTTTTAGCTTTTTGTGGGGGAGAGACACTGCAAGAGTTAGGGGTAGACCGGGAGGGCCGGGGAAATGAGTGTGTTTGGGGTACATGATGCAAAATTCCCAAAGAATCAATGAAAAAAGAACAAGCTATTGAGGCAATAATGTTGACATTAGTGGGAACCTAAAAATTAACTCTGCAATCACCCACCATATCTCAAGGATAGTGCCTGTGCCCCAAGTCACTGAGAGAAATTAACAAGGAAGACTTGAAAGACCTTGAAAAGGTAAATAATTTTGTTAGGAAATAACACACAGTCCAACTCAAGATAACCATCCAGTTGAAAATAAATATTTTTCAATGTTAAAAATAGCATCTTCTTAATAGGCAGAGAAGCTAGAAGATCCCAAGGGATAATTAGACAGAATCACACTGTGGAAGCAGGGTGGCACATCAAGAAGACAATTTCTAAAATATATTTAAGCAGGAGGCTCTCCACTTTTGCCCTGTAATTATTTCTCACACAATATGATCCATCCCAGGGCAGAATTTTGAATATAAACATAACTTTCTTTTTTTTTTCTGTGGGAACCTCTAATGAAGGAGCAGTGCTTAGCACTATCAAGCACAAGGACATGCATAAATCATCACCACAAAATGCAAAAACAGAAGGAACTGCTCTATTATTCAGGAGTTACAGTGCTCTGTACATTACTATCTCCAAAACTAATGTAATCAACTAGGCTTTTATTCTAGTTAAAAGTTTCTAACTCATGCAAGCAATATGAATAAATGTATTATTTCCAAATTTCCTTGAGATATTTTTTAATTAGCTGTATAATGTGGGACAATACACTCATACCATTTCTATTAAACAAAGCCCGTATTTACACTCAAGCTAAAATTTTCAAGAAATGTATGCACTGAATACTTTTATAATTTCATCTAATATTTTACATAATTTTCTAGGACTGTTTTTCTACAATTCTGCCAAAGAACAAAATCTATTCTTCTCCCCCACATACTCTTTATCTAGCATAATATTGATGAAGTCTAATGGAAAATTAATAATAGAGAAGATATCTCTTTTTTTTTAGACTCCAGCTAGAACCAAGAGGACCAGCTTAAGAAAGTAAGCATCTTATTGCCTTCTATCCTCCCACCCTCATGTTTACTAAATAAAGGATTTAAATAATTCTGCCTGTCTTTTTTGGGTGAGGAGTAAGTAGTTTGTTTGGGCAGAGTAAAGTCAGTTTTGGAGCTAATATTTTGCAACTTTTAGGCTCAGGAGTTGTCTTAGTTCCCATGTATGTGCTTGTCATGCTAACATCACGTAACAAGCCAGGAGGATCCAGAAAACACCGTAGAGGAAAATGCTAACTAGGAATCTTTCATCCCTTAGGACCAGTTCCTTGATTTTTGACTTCCAGTTCTTTTCCTTACTTTCCTTCTAGCTTATTAATTTAAAGCAACTTTGTGTCTTAACTTCATATTTTATTTAATATTTTTGTGTTCTGAGCTGGGAGCATCTATTCTCATATCTTGTTAACATAATTCAAAAATCTCCTTTGATATTATGCTGTGTGGGTTACAAGAGTTTTTTGCATATGTTAGTCTTTTCCCTTTACAAAACCCTCAATGAAGCAAAACATATCATGTATCTGTTTACTATCTCTATCTACACATGTACACTTTCACAGCCTGTAATCCATCTAGTTCCTAAACACAGACAGAACTAAATAACTTTCAAAGCTATCTTTTTGTTGTATTGCTCTGTCCAGCTCTTTCACTTAGAATGATGACTAAACTTTAAGAGTTTGTAATTGTAAACTTTGTCAGTATTGGGAGGGTCTATGGCAGAATGATTGGCACTATTTAGTCATGAACTCTTTAAGTAGCTCTGCACTGGAACATAAAGCAGTGCAAGACAAACTGAAAATTAAAGACTTTCTGACAAATCTATCCCCAAAGAAAAGATCAATTTTTTAATGCCGGCCGGTGGTGGTGCACACCTTTAATCCCAGCACTAAGGAAGCTGATGTGGGAGGATCTCTGTGAGTTTGAGGCCAGCCTAGTCTACAAGAGCAGTTCCAGGACAGGCTCCAAAGATACAGACAAACCCTGTCTTGAAAAGAAAGAAAGAAAGAAAGAAAGAAAGAAAGAAAGAAAGAAAGAAAGAAAGAAAGAAAGAAAGGAAGGAAGGAAGGAAGGAAGAAAGAAAGAAGAAAGAAGAAAGAGAAAGAAGAAAGAGAAAGAAAAGGTTATTTTGCCAACAAAAACATACAAAGCAACAAAACCAATGAACACACAACAGGTTTTGTATATAGCATGATTTGTGTCTTTAAAATGCAATATGCTACATGTGCATGTTACACATGTATGTTGTATTGTGTTCGGTGAGTGTATGCCCATGTGCACTCATGTCTCTAAAGAACTTCAATAAGGAAATATAATTTCAGCAATATGGTATATATGCGTAGATCTCATTAGTTTGAAAATCACATGCAAAAGTGCTGTCTTTACAGAACAAGAGAAGATTGGTTGAGAAATAGAAACACGGACATTCGCTGCCATTGTTTCCCTGGAACTAATCTTACTACACAGTGCATCTCTTGTAATTTGAAAGAGAAACACCTTCCTAGGCTATTATGATTGAAGATTCGGCCCCTGCTTTGAGGAAGTAAATGACTCGGGAATGCAGCAGGAGGTAATCCTTGATGTTGTACAGCCCTGCCTAGCTTCCTGTACACAGAGACAATCTTGACCCGTTACCTCACTTTACACTCCAATTGCCAAGCCTTTCCCACCATATTCCCGCAGATTGTAAGGCTGAAAGAAACTTTCTTCATCACGCCTCTTCTTGCCAGGTATTTGGTCACAGAAAGAAAGAAAATGTGACTTTATGTAGCTAAGTCTCTCTTAAATTCACCAACAATTGAGAAAAGCAAATGATCCACTGTGTTTTTTTTTTCTTTTAAACACTGCCTTGCCCATTATCTGTAGCCTCTTATTGGTTAATTCTCACATCTTCCTTTAAGCCATATTTAGTAATCCGTGTAGTAGTTATGATAAAAGATAAAAGATATAAATATTGTAACTGTAATTCTTGCTTGATAACTCTTGTTACATGCAATTTTACTATGTTAAAGTTAAAGCCTTTCTTTTTTGTTTAAACAGAAAAAGGGGAAATGATGGAGGAGTGTCTATGTGTTACTTTCATTATCAATAAAGATACTGCCTTGGCCCTTTAAGAGAACAGAAAATTAGGTAGGCGGAGTAGACAGAACAGAATGCTCGGTAGCAGGCAGTGGGGAGACGCTTCAGGCAGTCGCCATATGCAGTCGCCATGATTCTCCTCTCTGAGATGGACGCAGGTTAAGATCTCTCCTGGTAAGCCACACCTCGTGATCCACTGTGTTTGATTGAACGCCAGAGGATTGGCAACGTTGTTAAATTCATCTCCCGTGAAGAAGAAATCTCTTCCTAAGCATGGTGAGCACTGTGTGTCACTTCACCCTTCCTATCTCTGCCCATGAAGTGAGGGGCTCTTTCTACAAATTCACAGAGAACGGCTGAACGTGACAGCCTTTTCATCTTCATGAATTTCCAGACATCACAACTTGGCTTTCTAGCTCTGTTCCGTTGTTTCTGTGCTTTCATCTGCCCCGGTACCTGTCTGCAACCTCATAGGTCAAATGCTAAATTTTAAGCACAGTCAAATTGCCAAACTTTCAAACCAAGTTTTTTTTTTTACCCATCTAATCTTTACTACAGATAATATATTCCAATCTATTTTTATTCTTATTTCTTAATCTATGATAGGAGATCACCTAAGAGTTATTAATGACAGGCACATTTTCCTCTATATAGTTTTTCATTAAATAAGAGCACTTGATTGATTCATGCAATTTATCATATAATTAATATCAAGTCTATCACTATTAGGCTCATACATGTTGCAAAATTTAAAATAATTAATAAATCCACTTACAAAGAAAACTTTGGCAAAGGCTACAATGTAGAGTGCTTGGACAAACCCTGCAGAGAGTTTGCTGAGCTCCTCCAAACTTGCAGGTAGGTTCTGTTGTCAGGTATTCAAATTTCCAATATGCCCAAATTTTCTACCATGACGTTCACATACTATCTATCACTTCTTTTAGAGACTTTTATTTTCTTTGAGGAAATAAATGGTTAAAAACAATCTGCTCTTATGAGTGCCATATATTCTTTTTGTTTTTCAGGAGGAATCATGCTGCAGTGGCATTGTATCATCTCTTCAGTATCACACACCTGAGCCAAGGACACACTTATCATTGTGTTGTGGGAAGAGAAACCATACTGCCAAAGGTTTACACAGATAGTGAAGTTACTTTGACTGTAATAGCATGGTAAAAACTGCATTTGTTGGTCACCTACGGTATGTTATTGTCCGCATCATCTGCATACAATATCATGTCATGTTCTATCAAAATTCTACAAATTTTGCATATTCTTACACTCATTTTCTAGGTGGTAAAAATAGACTTAAAAGTTAAAGGGACAAACAGCCAAAAAAAAAAGGAACAAGTTGCCATTGTATATAATAAGCAAGTAGCAAGGCTTATATTGGAAAGGTACCCTGTCTATTCTTTAATTTATAATGAAGACTTTTTAAAAATTTTCAAATAGTCATGTATATTTTGTTTTTAGGCAGAAAATAATTAAATTTTATAATCTAAATATTACATAAAGTAAATGTAATCTGTCCAGATAGTTATATTTTTGCCTGTAACATATAAATAGATGTAAAAAATGAAATTACAATTTTAACAAGCACAACTGTGTATCATATTTTCTTCACAATTTCACAAAATGTTTGAAAAAACTATTAAAATATATTGATATACAATTGTCATAATAAAACACATAAAATGAACTTAAATTATATTACCATGTAACATATTCTCATGCTAATATTTCATGAATATGGTAAGATAAAAGTGACTTTATAAATATCAGGATGAAGGGGTGATAATATAATTCACAGCATAGTCATTTTGCAGATAAAGAAATTGAGGTGAATAAATGTTAAGTAAGTTGTCCAAGTTCATATGGGTAGAAAAATGGATTTGAAAATGAGCAGCTGAGCCTCAGAGTTCCTGCTATTAATCATTACTCACTATGGCCTCTCAGCTCTGAGTCTTGTCACACTTAAATAAAGCAACGGAGGATGTTGAAGAGGTCAGCATTGCCTACTAGAACTAGCTCAATGTACTGCTTGAAGCTATATTGTAGCAAAAGACAAATGCACCACAAACTTGATTACATTTTAGGTATTACTTTTCAGGTAAATATTGTACATAGAGAAATTTTAATAAATATGCAATTGTATTATTCCTGAATCTTCAATGAACTCTGGGACCATCTGCAGTGATGTAATGCTGTATACAGTTGACTATTGTAGTCATGAGTAATTACTGTACAATGTACATGCACACAATGTGGTTAAAAGAGTAATTTTACATTTCATTTTTCAATTTTATTTTGAGATTATGTTTTTGTTTTTCAAGACAGTGATCTCTGTATAACAGTCATCGCTGTCCTAGGACTTGCTTTAGAGGCCAGGCTGGCCTCGAACTCACATAGATCTCCCTCCTCTCTTTGCCACATGAGGGCAGGAATTAAAAGTGTGTGCCACCACACCCAGTAGTTTTTTTAGATTAAAATATAATTCATCATTTCTTCTTACCTCTCCTCCACACAATCCCTCCCAAGTACCCCTCCTTGATCTTTTTCAAATTCATAGCTTTTTTACCATTATTTTTCCATTACATGAATATATGATTATGTATATACACATACATTTGTAAATATAATATGCCCAGTCTGTAGAATGTCCTTTGTCTGTGCATATTTTCAGAACTGACCATTCGCTATTGGACAACCAACTAGTGCGCTCTTTCTGGAGAAGACTATTTCTCATATCTTCAACATTTCTTAGTTGCCCATAGTTATTTGTGAATGGATATTTTTTAAATTGATTTATATTTAAGTAAAATTTTCACAGGAGACTAGCATCTCCTATGTTGGAAATCTCAGCACTGCAAAACACCCTCCTGTCCTGGTATTCAGACTTTACTGACTAGAATGTCAATAAAAATGTATTTAGTAATCACAGTGTCATAGACCACAAGTGTATACATGAAACTATCTTTTTAAAAAATTTTTTGGGGGCCCGGAGAGGTGGCTCAGAGGTTAGAGCACTTGCTGCTCTGAGTTCAATTCCCAGCAACCACATGGTGGCTCACAACCATCTATAATAAAATCTGTTGTCCTCTTGTGGTGTGCAGAAATATGCCAGAATGCTGTATACATAATAAATAAATCTTTTTTAAAAAACTTTTTTCATTTTATTGAAAGTCTATTCTTTTTTCACAATACCACAATTATGCATTCTATATCATGATGATGTTTATTTACTGATTATTAACATAAGCTAGTGATTTAAGTGAGGTGATGTGTTAGCTTATCCCAACTGAGATATTTCCCTCTGGAGGAAGAAGCAAGGCTTAAAAGACTCAGGAAACTCGGGTTTACAAGGTTGGCCAGTACCAGCTTTATTTCTCTACACACTGTGTGCCAACTGTGATCTCTTTAATAATTAGAACACATCACAAAATTTTGGAAGGCAACCAAGAAAAATGATAATACCCTGTAATATTTATAGATCTATGGGACCCCACTCACCAACAACTCTAAAATACATAATGCATTCCTGGCACTGAACTCTTTACTTGCTGGTCTATGGTGTCTGGGAAAGGCATTGCTAGCCCCCATTTGCAAAGTAACTTTATTTAAACTCCTGTTACATGTGCTTATTATGTATTTTCAGAAGTATCTATAGTAGCATGTTTCTTTAGAGCTTTTCAAAAGTCTTCACTATTCTATCTCCCCATACTTCCCATATTATCTTGCTCTCCCAGCCCACACTCCATTTAAGACTTTTTGTCTATTAGTTAGCAATGCTCATTCACTACACCTGTGTTTTAAGCCACCCACTCCCCAATGGATATATAAACAGAGAGAAATATGTGTGTGTATGTATACATATGTGTGTGTGTACATTTGTGTGTATAACAATAATAATTAAAGAAAAGAGTACATTAATGTGAGAGAAATTGGAAGGCACAGGAGAAGGGGAAGAGATTTCAAATTATATAAATACAGTATTGCTTTATAAAATCTTTTAAAAAGGGAAAGGCAAAGCAAAAAATAGGGAAACAAAGTTTCCTTCTTTTTTGAAATTCTTACCAAGCAACTGAATTGTAAACTAAAGACTGGCTACTTGAGAGAAACTTATAAAAGAAGGAATTCTCCGCTGTACAAATATCAACAGATTTGACCTCGATACGTCTATTACCCCCTGAATATATTTCTTCCCTACTTCTGAATACCAGCAGAACATATTCAAACACAGGCCTTTATAAAGAACTCCATGCTTATTTATCTCTCTGGATAGGGGGAATAAAATGGTACACTTTTCCTATGTAAGGCACTCTACTTTTGCAAAATGCAGTGTTTAGGCTGACAAGCTGCATTAAACAGGAGATCTTGTTTTCAAATGATCTGGCAGAAGAAATAGCTATGATGGGCTTTAGCCTTGAGTATTGTTGTGAAAGTTTTATGATAATGTGAGTCCTACCAAGTTTACAAATATGACAGCTAATCAACATGGAAACCAAAGGTGCCAGCAAAGACAGTTCTGATCAGGATCAGCTCCTATGTGCAGTGACCTGCTAGCATTGTATTTTGAAGCTTCTCTCATTATCATTTCATCTTTTATTTAATATTTCAACTGTATAGTTTCTACCATGCCCTTTTTATTATAAATATTAGCAAAAATTTATGCAACGTCACATGTTAAAAACAATCTCTGTCACAACAACAACAACTGAGAAATTATTATGCTTTCCCCGAAATCTGGACAAGTAAGGCATTTCAAGTGTAAATATAACAAGAAAAACAAGCTAGACAAGATTTGCCTTATCTATTATATATAATACCTTTTATAATCAAAAGTTTAAATCAAATAGGAATTGGCAAAATTCTCAAACATAGAGCTTTACACAAAAGAAATACATTTAGCCTATACTCTTCTCACTGTTTTAGTTAGAAAAATTACTTTTCGTTTTACATACCAACCCCAGTTCCCCAACCCTACCCTTAAGCCAACCCTACCCTTAAGCTTCTTTAATAACAGCTGAGCGAGGAATTGATCTACGAGTGTAGCCATACATCGTTAGGAGCCATTTTACTGATATGCCTATTTGTTTGGCTGTTTTGATTTTTTATTTTGTTTGAGAGAGAAGAAAAGAGAAAGAACATGAAGTTGGAGCAGTAGGGAGGATATAGGAGCAGCAGGGGGGAACTAATAAGAGAAAAGTATTGTATGGAAAATTTAAATAACAATGAAAAATATTTTTTTAAGAACAGCCCTATATTAATCAATAGAAGAAAACTGAAATAACTCAACACCAGTAAGTGCATCTGACAGCATTAGAGATTCAGATGTAGTTCAAACTCTACATAAGAGATGCAAAGATACAATCAGAGATAAGAAGGAGAGGTCCAGAAAAAAAAATAATGGCAGTAATTTATGTCTATATAGCTATCCAAATATGTTAGGAACAAAGAGGAAATCATGTACTTATATATATTGATATTTGCCTTTGTCACAGTTTAATCTGGCAAACAGGAAATATTTCTAAATTAAAATATCCAGATTGAAAGCTTAGGAAAATATTATTGACAGTATTCAATCTATCTAAGGAAAATGATAATTTAACACATTATTCTATATATTCAATATGCTAACATTTTTAATAAAAACCATATTAAAATTATAAATATAAGCGATGCCTATTACATATTACTGACAATGAAAACCTATTTTCAGTGACGTATTCATGTTTTGATCCCGTAGCTAATTTTGTCAGTGTCTACATCATAATGTGTTGAATGCTTTTAATGTTTCTTTTCTATATTTTCTATACTCGATTGCTATGTATATTGTCCTAATTTGAAAAGAAAGGTGTTTTAGAGTTTTTGGCAGTGGTACTATATCAATCAATCCCGATGTTTCGGTCTCTGTCTATGTGACTCTGTTCTTTCTTTGCTCACATTGCTTCAGAAAACAAGTCTTTAGTTCTGGAAGGTCTTTTTCAATGTGAATTCATGACAACTATACCAATTATGTAAGTTGGCAAACTTTTTAAATTTGTAACTTATTTTTCAAAAAGTTTATTGAAAATTAACTAAATTAGATCAGGATTTTAATACAATTGGCCAACTTACAAAGCATAGAGACTAATTAAAATTTTTGGATTCTAACTTATTTAATATAATTAAAAAGTTTTGTACACTCTACCACATAGTTCAGGGATGATCTGCATATTGTTCATTTAAATAAAATTTTACAGCAATTCATTTCTTGAGGCAAACGAAGAAGTCATCAAACAATTCCATCACATAATTTTCATGCATACGCATACAAAACAAAAATAATGACTTATTATTTGCTTTCTTAAACAAATTATCATATTTCAAATTCATGAATAAATCTTATTATTTGCTCTATTGAATTTAAGATAAGCCCTATATAATAATTCTATTAAGTTGCCTCTTGGATATTTGGAGAAACTGATTTCAGATTCATACACAGTCAACTATGAGTAAATCACTGTAGACAAGTCCCCATCCATGATGTCAGCTAGCAGATCAACATGTTGGAGGAAGCTCAACTGAAATAAAGATGTTTTTCCAGAATTATAAAATTATAAAATTGCCCAGCTGTCCTACAGACTTAAGAGACAGGGAGAATCATTTTTTCTTTATTTTTGCTTTTAGTTACGAGTAGATTGTTGCTTCAAACTGCCCAACTGATGCAGCTTCAATTCATAAAGCTTATTCTTCTAAACTCTAAACTGAAACTACTATAATGATGTTTCTTCTCAATTTTAATTTAATATACTAAAATATATCATATAACTTTTAGACATAGTTTTTAGAGTTTTTCTTAAATAAATTGTTTCAATATCTTAATGCAAGAGTAGTATGAGAAACCATTTCAGATGTAATAATACAGCCATTGTACAGCATTTGATGACTTATAAGGCCAGGAAAAGGAAAAATATTTGCATTATGAGGACTACAATAATATATAGGCAATTCTTCCATACTAAGAAATAAATCAAAGAAAATCAAAGCACAGAATTAGCCTCTGATCGCAGCATCTTCCAAATGGTGTGAGGTAGGATTTAATACGAAGGAGAAAAAACAAAAACCTCTCTCCTTCAGCTCATTCCCTCCCTGCCTCGCTGATTGCTCCTATGTGTCCTCTCTTAGGACATGCCTTTGTAGGCATCCTACATCCAACATCTTCCAGATGTTCCCTCAACTTGAATATGTCTTCGGATAATGTCTTTATTTTACAAAATTATTTTGACATTGGAAACATAGATTGATAGATAAACAATGAAATTATTTGGAGACTAAATTTTGATATTAATATACATATTTTTATTATGTATTATATATTATAAATAGTTATATCTGTAAAATTTCATTTGTTGATACTTTAAAATATCATTTAAGAGTTTGGTAATAGCCTAATTACATAACTATAAAGTTTTTCAATCTCTTAATGTGAAGTCTATTGATTATATTGAGTGAAAACAAGTGGACTTAATTTCATTATTAAATTGATCTTGAATTTTAAACAAATAAATTAGAAAGTCTCTGGATGAATGGTGATTTCCTCTTTTGTGAGTTTTCCTCCTGGAAAATTCTGCGTTGAAGCAATAAGCTGGAGGAAGGCTATGAGGGGCTGGTAGCTATGGGTGGCAGTGAGGCCTGTGTTTTACTATGCTGGTGGATGGTCCATATATTTCTGCTTACAATTACCTAACACAGCATGTAAGCCTCATAGTTTATCATGTGTCTGGTGTGGTGAATCCTGTAGAAATTTATCTGGGTCAAAATGCTTAGTAAAAACTTATTAAAATGCAAATATAATACTTGAGAAAGGTAATGCATTAAGTCACAGTACATATTAATAATTTAACATGTATTATGCTATTCTTAAAATCTCATAATTGATCTGTTGACATAACTCTTTGAAGATATATTCGCTTGAATTTTTAATAAGAGACTTTTCAAACTCAAGACGATTCTGTTCAACTGTTGATCTGTTCTCTGCATAAGTTTTTTTAATGTTTCTAATATTTGCAACTGACATTAAAACATCTAATTTTCCAGGGAAATAAACAGGGCTGTCCTTTCATTCTGATCATTTTCTGGATTGTACATTCAAGACAATAGTGACTTACCTGGATTGTTATATTTTTAAAATTACTCTCCTAATGAAATCCCCCCCCAGTGCCATATACAACCTTAACTGTTCCCTCCACTTCTTTTTCCTTCTCTGAATCATCACTTCCATTCCTTTCTTGTTTCTCATATTTACATCACACTGACCTTTCTTTCTCTGCCTCACAGTCTTCATTTTCAACAAGAGCTTCAGTCCTGCTACCCTGCCAGACAGGCTGTCTTTCCAAGTGTCCCCTGATTATCTTGCCATTCATGCTTTTGCACAAAGACTGGTCTAGATGACTCCCTGATCAGCCAGCTAATGGAGCTTCCTCAACGAAACCTGACTCCCTCTGAGTTTCTTTCAGGGTAGTTAACTGTATAAATCATTTGCATATTTTACTTGTTTGTATATAATATGTCTTATTCCTTCTATAAAAATATAAGCAATAGAGCATCAATTTTGTTTATCTGTATCCCAAGCTTTATTCCAATCTGTATATGTGAAATTTGACCCTATAAATTGCTAAAGGAGTCATATTAAGAAACATTACTATGTCTAAAACTATCATGAAGCATATGAAAACGTTTGTAACAAAATATGTATAAAACTCAATTGGAAAACCTAATTCCAGTCCAGTGTAGAAACATGAGCATCTTAGCATATTAGCAAAACATAATTCTACATTGCCAGAATTTTTTCTTAAATTGGATTTTTAAATTGTAGAACATCCTCAGAATTTTGAATAGAAACAAGGAAATATTATAAATAAAACCCACATGAGAAATTTCAGCTGACATGTTTAAATTTTCAGTAAACCATGTTTATAAATGGAACTCTGAATAATGTTAAAAGACATATTTTTAAATCATCCTCTATTTCTCTATATAAATTAGTAAAATGTAGTTTTTAAAATACTAGTTCCATACCCATTTATACTTTTTACTGTTTTGTTTATTCTTCACTCATATAATACATTCCAACTTCTGTTTCTCCTCCCTTCACTCCTTCCAGCACACAGTACACACCCCATCTTCTTTCTTTCTCCCGATTCTTGTTCCTTCCTTTTCTTTAGAAAAGAGCAGGCCTCCTAAGGATATCAACTGAACATGGCATTAAAAAGTTACAGTGAGACTAGGCAGAAACCCCCATATCAAGGCTGGGTAAGGAAGCACAGTAGGAAAAAAAGAGACCCAAGAACAGGTGAAAGAGTTAGGCATCCCAGTTTCCATTGTTAGGAGTCCCACAGGAACACCAAGCTGACAACCATAGCATGTACACAGATGTTCCAGCACAGACGCATGCTGGCTCCATGATTGTCTAGTCAGTCTCTGTGAGCCCCAATGAGTCCTGTCTAGTTGATCTATGGACTGTGTGTTAGTCCTGTCCTATCATTGATCCTCTGGCTCCTACAGTTCTTTCTCCTCCACTTTTGAGGGGTTTTCTAAGCTGCCAAGTGAGGGACCAGAGGGAGATCTCTAATTTGGACTCTCTCACACAATGACACAATTTTTAACTACACTGGGTTCTCTTCCAGAGGACCTAAGCTCAATATCCAGCAACCCACATGGCAGCTCACTCAATATATTCTTAAAAAAATAAATAAAAGGCATTACATAAATTCTACAAGTAGAAGAGAATAGATTTTTTTTTTACAGCTGGAAGAAAACTGAATTAAATATAATATACTCTTAATCCTTAAGATAGTTAGTCTATGTTTAATACAAGTAGGGAAATAATAGAATACAAGAAGTTAGAATAATAAGTAGAATACAAGAGAATTATTTTCAAAGACAGCTATGGAGAAACTTAGCACTTAAGAAACAAGATGGGAAGATGCTCTCAATGTTTGCAAAGCTGTGAAAAGATATAAGAGGTCATAGAATCTTCACTGGAGACTGGATTCTAAATGTTGAATCCTAAATGCTGACTAACAACGCCAAAAACTGAGTGTTTCTATCTCTCAGGAGGAGGTTCATGTATTTGGCAATAGTAAGAAAGGGAAAATAAGACTGGGATTATGGGATCTCTTGATGGAAAGACAGTCCTGAATGCTGCCATGATCCACAGTGCTACAGAATCCAAGCAGGTCCTTCAATAAGCTAGGTCAGCACTCTAAACTCTAAGGTACACAACAAATGTAAAAGAATCCATTTGTTGAAGATGCTTTCTTTCTTCCATTGTGTACTTTTGGCTCCTTTATCAAAAATCAGGTGTTCATAGGTTTGTGGGTTAAGATCCAGGTCTTCAATTCCATTGGTTGACTTCTCTGTTTTTATGCCAATACCAAGCTGTTTTCAATACTGTAGCTCTGTAATAGAGTTTGAAGTCAGGGATGGTAATGCCTCCAGAAGTTCCTTTATTGTATAAGATTGTTTTGGCTATCCTGGGTTTTCTGTTTTTCCATATAAAGTTGATTATTGTCCTCTCAAGATCTGTGAAGAATTTCGTTGGGACCTTGATGGGGATTGCATTGAATCTATGGATTGCTTTTGGTAGAGTTGCCATTTTTATTATGTTGATCCTCTCAATCCACGAGCAAGGGAGATCCTTCCATTTTCTGGTATCCTCTTCAATTTCTTTCTTCAAAGACATAAAGTTCTTGTCAAATAAATCCGTCACTTCTTTAAAAGACATCGAGCCTATAATTCGTGATCCTTGAGAAGATAATAAGAAGGTGAACCCAAAGAAAAACATATAGTTATCCTCCTGGATATTGGAAGTAGACAAGATTGCTGGGCAAAAATTGGAAACTTGGGAGCAGGGTGGGATGGGGATAAGAGGAGATGGGGAGAGAAAAGCGTGAAGGGGAGGATGGGGAGAGCTTGGGGGAATGGGATGCTTGGGATATAGGAAGGGTAGATATGGGAGCAAGGAAGCATATATCCTAATTAAGGGAGCCATCTTAGGGTTGTTAAGAGGGGTTCCCAGGTATCCAGGGAGATGCCCTCAGCTAGTTCCGTGGGCAGCTGAGGAGAGGGAGCCAGAAAAGGCCAGATCCTATAGCCATACTGATGAATATCTTGCATATCACCATAGAACCTTCACCTGGCGATGGATGGAGATAGAGACAGAGCCCCAGATTGGAGCACCGGACTGAGCTCCCAAGGTCCTGATGAGGAGCAGAAAGAGGGAGAACATGAGCAAGGAAGACTGGACTGCGAGGGCTGCTCCCATACACTGAGATGGTGGGGCTAATCTATTCAGAGCTTACCAAAGCCAGCTGGACTGGGACTGAAAAAGCATGGGATAAAACCGAACTCCCTGAACATGGCAGACAATGAGGGTTTCTGAGAAGCCAAGGACAATGACACTGGATTTGGATCCTACTATGAATACTGGCTTGGGGGGGGCGGCTAGCCTGTTTGGATGCTCACCTTCCTGGACCTGGATGGAGCAGGGAGGAACTTGGACTTCCCACAGGGCAGGGAACCCTTACTGCTCTTTGGACAGGAGAGGGAGGGGGAATGGAGGGCGGAGGAGGCTAAAATTTTTAATAAAAATTTAAAAAAAAGAATCCATTTTCCTTAGTAACATCAAGGCTAAGAGTAGTTCCAAGGCTTATAGTAGAGATGTTCCTACTTTGCTTCAACCTGCTCCCTGCTGTTTCTTCCAGTGTTTTTCAAAAGTGTATTTATTGGTGACGTTTGTTCTGTTTTTATAAAGTGCCTCAGGAAATTGTTACATTGCAACATGGTTTTGGGGTAATCTCAATTCATGCTCCTGGGCTGCAGTCATTTCAAATATATGTCCAAAATAGCTCTTATTCGCTTGTGGTGAGGGAATTAGCCATGAACTGAAAAGGCAGGCAGAAACTGGGGTAGATGAACTGTCTTATTTACATGTTTTCTTTGTCCATGCATCATCTACTATACCCTCAGAAAACATTTGAATTGTTCATGTGAAACACAAAACGAGCTTCAGAATGGAGAACTTGGAGTCTGTATTGACTGTGGAAACATTGATTTTGTTTACATTTTCATTTTAAGATATACAATTCTTTGCATTTTTATGTAGAAAATAATGAGTCTTTAGGCATTGGGGTTGTTAAGAATCAATTTTAAAAATTGCTAATAGTCTGCATTAGGGTGGTGTTAATATAGCGAATAAGACAGATTTAAGAAGTACGTTTAAGATAAAACATTAGCAGAGTCACAAGTGGGAAGAAAATAATTTTCAGTAGCATATAACGAGCAAGGAGAGTTTATTAACCTTTACCTTTTATCAACCACGTAATAGTTTGAAAGGCAAAAGGTTCTATAAAATTTTATGGTTTGTCATGTTCAGGTGCATCCAAAGTACTTCCAAAGAACAAAAGAAACCCTCTCCTCAAACCTTTTTACTGTTGCCCTTCTCTAGGGACCTTAGTCCTCTTCCTCTAAGAGGAGATAATTCGAGGACCCATGTTGATGTGATGCTAACATTTGAAGGAGAGAGAAAATCCAGTTGTCAGTGTATTCATGGTTCTATATTCCTTTCTCACCAAAGCCATCTGTGAAGACAAGTTTTCTTTTAAAAATATTTATTATTGATGTATTTTATTTTGTGGGCATCTGATCTCCTGGAACTAGAATTGCAGATGCTTTTAAGCTACCAGGTTGCTGCTGGGACTAGAACTCAGGTCCTCCACAAGGGCTGTTGGAACTGTTTTCCCAGACTAATAGAACAAACTTTCTATATACGGGTAAATTTTTAATCTGTTACATGCAATATCGTGGTGCATTCCTTTAACCCCAGCACTCGGGTGGCAGATATCCGTGAGTTCGAGGGCAATCTGGTCTACAAGTGCTAGTTTCAGGATGGGCTCCAAAACTACAGAGAAACCCTGTCTGAAAAAAAAAAATAAGCAAACAAAAAAGTAAGAGTATTTATTCAGAAAATGTTCACAATTTTAATATATAAGGTTTCACTAACTGTCCTAATGGTTACATAATTTTCTAATTATTGAATTGGTTGATTCACTTTTTTTCTTCATTAGAGTACAAAGTATCTTCATAATTGATTGATATATAAAGTATCAACCCAACGGAATGCTTTTTATATTGCATTTGTTTAGTTGTGGGTGGGTGAGTATGGGTGTGAATATGAGTACTTATTGGCCATGACAATGTATAGAGGTCAGAAGGGAATTTTCAGGGGTTTATTTTTGTCTTCCATGATGTGGGATCATGGCTCAGACTCATGTCCTCAGGCTTAGTGTCAGGCACACTTACGGGCTGGGAAATCTCACTAGTAGAGTACAATGAATATGTTTCTAGCAATAGAGTAGGAGAAATTAATGGATTGTTCACATTCAAATCATGTGCAATTATTGCATTACACTTCTTTTCTACTTTGATAACATTGTATTATTTATCTTTTTACTCACTTGAGAACACTCTGGGAAAGTATCCTCTTTAATTTAATTAACTTTCTATGGGACACAAACTTAATTTAGATAATTTCAAAATATGAAAGTAGCACTGCACAGACTCAGTATTTTAATATTACATCAATGCTTAGGACTGACATTTCTTATCAATCAGCTACTAAATATCTTTTCTTATAATACATTTAATCACATATCTGAGACCCAACTTGCAATATCTGCAAGTATGATACATTTGTATTCTTAGTTTTTACATGCTGCATAACTATACTTTATTATTAAACAGAATGGTAAAGCAATAAAAAATGTTAAAATTGGGATCACAAGATTTTAAATATGGATGTCATTGCATTTTAAAAGTTTTGAATATGCATATGTAATATACATTGATTTACATCCTCTTTAGAATTTTTTTTATAATTTTCAGATGAAATGAGTAAAGTATTTTTTGAGTTACTTGTTTGTGTAATTAATATATTTTTATTAAGGACATTCTGTTGAAGTGTGAACTCTGTGTCATCTAAAGCTAATATCTACATACCAACCACCATCCTTTATAAGTAGAGGAAGAAGCTGGTACTCACAGTTGTCTGTGTTCTGATATTTAAATTCACATACCCACACAAAGACACACAACACATATACACAAACCACACAAGCAGACACACATGTACACACCACACACATATCACACACATACACTCAGCACACTTATATACCACACACATAGCACATACACACTCATCTTACACACATCATGCACACACATATATACATACCACTTGTACATACATACATGGGCACACACATATATATGTATGTGTCTATATATGTGTGTTTGTATGTACATATTTGTAGATAGATAGATAGATAGATAGATAGATAGATAGATAGATAGATAGATAGATAGATATCCACAAATCTTGCCAGCCTGGCAGATGTCTGAAAGTTTCATTTTAGAACATTATGCCTTAGTAGTCATTTTTAATATTACTATATTAATTGAGATGTATAAAATGAATACCAATTATATGTATGTGAAAATGTAAGCTTTTAGAAACCCAACATCATTGCCTGGCATGGATTGTTTTAGACTTTTATTCAGAAAATAGAAATTTAAGTGAAAAATCTCTAAATACTTAAACTATGAATTATAAACTTGTGAGAAATAAAAGTTCTGCTTTAAAGAATTAAACCTCTAATAATTAATGCACCGCACAAGTATAAGTAAAATAGACATTTAAAACTTATTATAACCATCATGAAAATAACAGGTGGCACATATTTTTAAAAATATTTCTATGAAAATATCAGAACATTAACGGTGCTGTCATTTGAAAGAATGTTAAGGCTCTAAAATTTATTTACATTTTCCTCTATGTTTTACATGTGAGTGTCATACCACTGTGCTGGGTTCATTTTACACTGCTATCATCTTGCTAATTAAAGACATTCAGCAATTATAGGTTCTCAGATTCCTATGCAATATAAAAGGAAGTGAACACTTAGGCAGGATTTATGTGTAGAGGGCCATTGACAATGCATTCCAGAATTCGGCAGTAGAAAATGAACAAAGGAAAGCCCACCTTCACCTCATGGGTATTGTATAATGCAAATTTTATCATTTCTTTTCTTAGGCAAAACACAAACCTCTCACCTATTAAACAGGATAAATTAACATAAAAGATCCACTGGAGTACAAAGACAAAATGGAAGAGATAGCATTACACCCTGGGAAATCAGGCACAATATAATAACTCGAGTAATCCTTCTCTGTTGTTTCTCTGTAACAACAGAGCCACAACAGACACTGCGAATTCATCACACAGTCTCTGTATTTGTATTGTCTTTCTTTTGAATAAAATGTAGTCTTCTGATGAATCAGATAGATTTATTTCCCTCTCTAGGAGGGAATCCATTATTATTATTATTATTATTACTATTATTATTATTAAATACAAATATGTGGCATCCATTATTATTATTAAATACAAATGTATATGATTTTTTTCAGAAAAATGTTTTAAAATTTAAGAGAAAATTATGTTGAAATTACCAAATAAGGTACAGAATGACTATTAAAATATGTTTCTTTCCATACCAAGGAGAGAGAAAACCTTTTCTGCCAATGTGGCTGTCAGCATAGGAGTGGTGAATGAGAGGACAATGCAGACAAATGAGCTTATAATTTGTTTTTTGCTGGCCCATTTCAGCGGGGATGTGGTATGTTATCATCTCTGTTCTTCACCTGAACTTGGAACTTTCAAACAAATTTCAGATTTCATCTTTGAATTTGAGTTGGACTATAACATTGGACTTCCTGTATCTCCTGCTTATGTCTTGGGTTATTTACTCATAGTATCTTCTCACTATCTTTCTCTCTGTGCCTCCCTCTCTCCCCTTCTCTTCTCCCCCTGATCATTCTCTTACTCTCTTTTCCCTGAGATCTCTATTTTTTTCTGTACATGTGCATGCACAAACACGTCTTGAGAAAAATCCCAATTAATAGAAGACATAAATTCATAAATGCCACATATAGCAACTTATTTTAAAATTTATTAAATTCATTATTATTGAATTATATGTGTATGTTACTTGTGTGTTTGATATGTGTGAGGTGGAAACACACATATGTATGCAGTACAGTTTTGTGGAGTTGATTATCTCCTTCAACACATAGACTGGCTCTGAGATCAGACTCTTATGGTTAGGCCTGTGAGGTAACTGGCTGAGCCATCCTTCCTGTCTAATATTTATTTTAATATGTATGAATATCCACAAGAGGAAACAGTGATAAAAATATCTCAGTGACCTAGAAAATCATATCAGAAAGGTCTTTTATAATTAGAATAGAGTGGCTGTAGTGGACATTATATAGATCAAACGTACAACTCAATGAAAAATACTGTGAATACCATCAGGAAATTGTAAGAAATGTCTATAAACAGATAATTTTACACATAAAAATTGCTGAGGAATAGAAGATCGATTCAAGAGTCTGAATCTTCTTTTTATTAGAAAGAATACATGGAAAAGAAAGAAGAAATTAGAAAAATGGTCATAGGTAAATGCAATAGGAAAACCCTTCAGAATTGATGATAGTTGTTAGAGTATAAAATCAAGGAGCACAACTGATTCTGAGAAAGACAAAGAAATAAAAGAAATTCACAAGTGAAAGTGATAATATTACTAAAAGCCAACACCAATGGCAGATTGCTAAAACCAAACAGGTTGGTGATAGACAAGTAATTCTTTAGGAAACAACCTTTAAAATAAGTAAGTTAGATGGAAAACTTGTTTCTCAGAAATAAAAATTGAAATTTATAATTTAATACAATGTTAAAAAATAATTATACCAGCCTAAAAAACACAATTCCAGAGAACTTAGACAACAATTAGGACACTAAGAGAGACCTACATAGGTTTAATCTACAAGGAAGTAGAAAATGACAAGATCTCCTGAGAAAACCGAGAGCAAGGGGATCTTGGGGAAGGGCTGAATAAGGGAGGGGAGAGGCAGGGAAGGGAGCTGAGAAAAATGTAGAGCTCAATAAAATTCAATAAAAAAGAATGGAGGGTCTGCATTGCAAGTAAAATCTCAGAGAAAAAAATAATTTTATGCTAAAAAAACTAGAAATTTCAATTAGTGTTGTGAATGCAGAACTATATTCTATTGGAACTATTGGAAAATAAGAACTAATTTCTTAGGCATTCAGATAAAAAATTCAGTTAAAGAAAGATATTAAGAATGGCAATAGAACTTTATGTTCATAAAAAAGGAAAGAAAATTAATGCTCATGCTATTGAGGCATTATGAGTGCAGTTTTCGAGATTGCTAGGATACAAAAATCTCACAGCAAACTGTGTTGGCTCTTATCATATTCCTACCTGTTATTTCAAAAGTCCCCGAGCCTTAGGTGAACGACCTGTGTTGTAGCTGTGTCACCTGGGACTGGGCAATACAGTTTACAGGGACAACACCAATAGACATGTTAAAGTGGAAAGAGGAAACCTCACCTCAACCCTAGATGATGAACAAGAGGCTTCTAAGAAATGCTGAGAGCCACAGAAACACACACACACACACACACACACACACACACACACACATGCATACACACACAAACAGGCATCAATAAAGAAAAAGAAGCAGTGAATTTGAAACAGAGAAGTGGGTATATATAGGAGAATTTGGAAGGAGCAGAAATGATGAAAATATAATCTAAAAATTTATTTGTAGTGGTATTTCATTTGTATGTTAATAAATAAAGCTTGCCTGAAGTTCAGAGAGTAAAAACCACACCTCTGTTCAGGTTTACAAACCAGGCAATGGTTGCACACACCTTTAGTCCCAGTAGCCATGTGAGTTTGCCATAATTACTGGATGGTAGTGGTGTATACCTTTAATCCCAGCCCTTGAGAAAATATAAGACGGGAAGATACAGCTCTCAGACAGTTTCATTCTGAGATTCCTGGAAGTAGGATCTCCATTTTGGACTGAGGTAGATGTTAGGAATATTTCCTAATGTGAGCTCCCTGCCTAAGCAAAAATTCCCAATCAAGCCAAATCAAAACAAACCAAATTAAAAAAATATGAGGTAGAAGGATCAGTAAGATGCTATGCCTCTCCTAAGTTAGACAGACTGCCATGCCTCTGCTCAGGGAGAGATGCGATGGAGCCAGCCACCAGTTCAGACATGCTGAATCTTTCCTGGTAAGACACCACTTTGTGGTGTTACACAGATTATTCGATATGGGTTAGTCAAGATGTGAGTAAGAGGCTGAAAATAATGGGCCAGGCAGTGTTTAAAAGAATACAATCTGTGTGTTGTTATTTCGGGGCATAAACTAGCC
Organism: Arvicola amphibius; assembly: GCF_903992535.2. Taxonomy (NCBI): domain Eukaryota; kingdom Metazoa; phylum Chordata; class Mammalia; order Rodentia; family Cricetidae; genus Arvicola; species Arvicola amphibius. The sequence goes on along the minus strand of NC_052056.1, from coordinate 29,938,964 downwards.
AGGCAGCCAAGAGCTGGGCAGGATGAAAAGCAGGCCTGCCCACACCTCATCAGTACAAAAATATCCAGGTTTCATAGGAGTTCTGCACTCTCGGGTGGCTCCAAGGGGGGAAACCGGGAAGCTGCTGGAAGTGAATCCGGGGAGGAAGAAAGGGAGACCACATGTTCCTCTTTTGGGAACTTGTTTAAATACCCTGGGGAGTGGTCCTGATCCCACCCTAGGTCAGGACCTGGCCTGCTGGGATTTGGAGTCCAGACCAGGCCTGGGGGCTGGAATAGATGCGAGGGACTGGGGTCTATACTCCCAAGTTGACAGTAGAGGTAAGAGCCGGTGCCTGGTTGTTTTGCTTTTCTGATCTTCAGGTTGAATCACAATTTCTGTCTCTGGGTTTTTATTAATTGTGATACATGTATTATCTTAGTTAGGGTTCCTATTGCTGTAACAAAACACCATGACCCAAAACAAACAAACAAACAAACAAAAAAAAAAAAAAAACAAGTTGGGGAGAAAAGGATTTATGGGGCTTACACTTCTCCATTGTAGTACATTAATGAAGGAAGCCAGGGCAGGAACTCAAACAGGGAAGGAACATGGAAGCAGGAGCTGACAGAGAGGCCTTGGAGGGATGCTGCTTCTCAGCTTGCTTTCTTAGAGCATCGTCTAGGACTTCCAGCCCAGGAACGCCACCATCCACAATGGGCTGTGCTCTTGCCTGTCAATCAATAATTAAAAAAAATTCCTTACAGCTGAATCTTGAGGCATTTATTCAATTGATGTTTTCTCCTTTCCGATAACTCTAGCATGTGTCAAGTCCACATAAGACTAGCCAACATGAAAATAAAAATTTTCAAAAACTAATCTTCAGAAAGGAAGTCAATAGGCTGAAGAGAAGGCTCAGTGATTAGGAAGACTTGTTGCTCTTGCTGAGAACCTGGAATCTGTTCCCAGCATACACATTGTTCACAATATCCATAACTCTGCTTTCAGGGGATTTGGTGGCCTTTTCTGATCTTTGGGTGATCCAGGTATGCAAAGGATGCAACGCATGGACACAGGGAAAACACTCACACACATACAGTAACCATAAGTAAATATAAAGTAAAGGGAAAAATTCTTCAGACAGCCAAATTTATTTAAGGGCAATGGACATGAACAAACAGCTTTGAAAATGCAGAACTCCGGGGTTATTTTTCCATAAGCACATCTCTAATCCAAGGTACAGGACCTTTGTGCTTTTCATGATGTCTCTTGTGTCATCAGGATATACAGCCTTCTCAGTTCTGGAATTCCAATTTTATCCTTCTAACTTAAATACTATTTGAAATTTCTCTTAAATTACAAGCTAGACTCCTGAAAGCTTAGGTGTTTATTCCCTTGGAAGGTGACAACACTGAAATTTTTTTCATTGGAAGTTATACATGTTGAGTCTACATATACATTCATATATGTATACAAGAATGTATGTATGTGGTTTAAAATCATGTGATTTAAAAAACTTTCAAATTTTATTTGAATTTGTGGTTTTGTTCAGGTTACTAAATGCACTGATTCAATAAAAAAGAATTCTAATATTATTTTTGGACAAAAAACCAATAGATTATAATATTCCACCACTGTTACAATTAATAGTTTATTTAATTAAAGTTTAAGGTTTTAAAAGTCTGTAGGGTGAAAATTGTCTGTAATCTTTATAAGTTAGTTTGCTTTTATTACTCCATGGCTATCCAAACAAGATTGCTGCTAATATAAATTGATGATTCAGTTGAAATACGGACAAATTCTACCAAATTTAACCATTGACATTGTTACCCAGGTCTACTGATTGGTTTCTACAGAAAAAAAAATGTATGTTCCAACATCTTCTGCTGACCTCTTCATTTTCTTAAAAACCAATTTACTTGCAGATAGGGAGAGAAAGGCAGGGTGTGCACACTGGTGAGAATTATGAAACAAAGATTAATGAATGGTGCTTGTCAAAGATTTGCTGAAGTCAAGTATTTTGTGCAGGCTGCCTGATATGGCAGTCATGCATTCATTCAGTCTATAGTGTTTAGGACATAAAAATGGAATGATGCCAATGGAGTGGGGTAAGGAAACGTGGGTATCCGAACAGTAGTGATGTGTCCTGCATACTTCAGCTTAATAAAGCCTGGCAAGTTACCCTTCTCAGACCTCATTTCTCTCTCTGTCAGCTGAATATGAGCAGGAGTGTTTCTGAGACATGAAAGTGTGGAGTAGTATGCCGTTTAATTTGCTCACTTTCTATTTAACTTTCTGAGCAAGTTTGTCATGGTGCCAGCATGGGGCTTAAGATGAATTAATCCGTGTTTAAAAGGTGATTAACCATAGGTGAAAATAAAATGGAAACATAAATTGTAGCTACAACTCAGAGAACCAGTGTAAAAAAATTCTAGTATTTATAGAGATTATACCTTAAGAACATTTTAAGTTCCTTGTATTCGTTCTGTGTATTACATACATGAAAACAACTACATATTTGTCCAACTACAACATTATTGGTTCAGTTTGGGTGTCTAATCTTATGTACCATTGCAGTCAAATACTACTTAATCTTCAAATGTTTGAAATAATCACAAAACACACTGTTATACTATTGACCTTTATCTACCAAAGTAATATCAAGGATGGCAATTTACAATTTTTCTTATGGAAAAATATTATTTTTTACTTAATAGGCAAATATTAGAGTAATTTGAAATATTCACCTTCCATGTATAGTATTTATATTAAATGTATTATTATATGTAATGACAACAATCCTATTTGTCCTGGAGTAATGACTCAGTTAATAAAATTCTTCCCTTGCAGACATGAGGATCTTATTTTTAGTTCCAGAATCCAGTATCAAAGTCAGAGGTGATGCCACATGATTGTAGTTCCAGCACTGTGAAGCTAAAGGGATTGAATCCCTAGGGCTGGCCAGTAAACCTAGCCTAAATGATAAGCTCCAAGCCAATTAATATATCATACATCCCCAAATAAAGATTGATGGCTCAGGAACAACACCCAAGGTTATTATATGGCTTTTATATTCATATATGTGTACCACAATGTACAAACAGCTATACACACATACGTACAAAAAGATAAAATAATATATTTATTATATAATAAATAATGCTATACTATTAATTTTTTAATAAATTGAAATTCCATTTGTTTCAGTCTCAGTAAACATCTAAGTGTGCAAAATATATTTAACTAAAAGTGGAAATCTTGTGATTAAGTGAGAAAAGAACTGTTAACACTCATGGAAGCAAATTGAAAATATTATGTATGGATGTCTGATGATATATAAAAATGCAGTGATTACATGATCAGGGGCCTTTTAAAAAATAGTAGCATTATTTGAAGAGCATGAAATATTTTTTCTTTTGCTTTTTCATATGAAGTAAGAAACATTGTATCAATGATGTTTAGTTCATTAGAAATTGGCAAATTTAGAGAAAATACCCCATATCTATCCGATGTTGGTGAGTGCAAAAGTTGTACCTACTTCACTTTCTATTCCAATTTACTTGCATTAGCAAAACTATCTTTTTATGTCTCTCAACCTTTATACTTTGCATTTCTATATTGAATTTCTTTTCTGAATGTGGTAACAATGAAAACCATAACTATAATTGTAAAATCTTCAACTCTATCAGAGACCAGAGAAGGAAATCATATTATGTAGTGATGAGCTGAGCAGGCCTGCTTTTCATTCTGTCCGGCTCCCAGCCAGCTGCCTGGCTAGCTTATGCCCCGAAATAACAACACACAAACTGTATTCATTTAAACACTGCCTGGCCCATGAGTTTCAGCCTTTTATTAGCTAATTCTCACATATCTTGCTTTAACCCATATCTAATAATCTATGTAGCACCATGAGGTGGTGGCTTACTGGGAAGATTCTAGTGTACGTCTATCTTGGGCTGGAGCTTCATCGCATCTGCCCCAGAGAGGAGAGGCAGGGCAATTGTCTGAGCCATCTACCTCACTTCCTTCTTCCTGTTCTGTCTACTCCACCAACCTAAGGGCTGGCCTATTAAATGGGACAAGACAGTTTCTTTATTAACGAATGAAATCAACACAAACAGAAGACTTTCCCACAATATTACCCAATTAAGCATAAAGTAAAGAAAACTATTTGCAAAAAAATGTGACAAAACCAGATGACTAACTGGACAGTCATGCCAGTTTTTTCCTGCATTGTTGGGCAATCCATCTTTGGCCTATAGACCTTAGCATATCTGACAAACTTTTCTGTGAAACAATGTTCTGAAAGGCTGTTCTTTGCCTTGTCTTTGCAAAGTTCAACAGTCCTGGCTTTTGTATCCTGTTTGTCCAACTGGGACCGCATACTGTCAGCAGTCAAGGTAAGAGCACTTTTTTGCCCAGTGGCTAACCTTTCCCACAGAGAAAGCAAACACCATATGGATTTTCTTTGCTGTCTATCATCTTCTCTGAGGTAGATTGGTGCTGCCAGGAGCATGTCCCATAGTCATAAACATGACCTGTGTTATTAAAATATCTTAACTGCCATATTCTGTAGGTCTCTGAATATATTTTAAATAGACATGTCACCCCACTTCTTGGGAATGTGGGCATCATATTCTTAAATTTACCTTCTGCTCTCTGGGGGCTACAGCAGCATTAGGAAATTCTGAAAAGAAAAAGTTGGATTAACTTTTAAATCCTAGGAGAGGTAGCTGTATCATTTTTTTTGTCCAGTTTCTGCATAATGGGAAAGTGCAGGAATTGTCTTAAGTCCTGGCTAGTGTAGTCTGTAAGACTGGATCATCTGAGCAAGCTTCCTCAAAATTGTTCTGAGCGGTTTGTAGTCCAAAGCCTATCTTTAGGTGAAGGTGTTAGCTTAGTGGTGTTATCATAGTCCTGGTGGAGTCATCATTGTAGAACCCCATTCTCCCTTTGTAGAATTCAGAGGCTGCTGTTAGCTGTACTTGTATTCCACTGCAGAAACTTAAACATTTTAAATGTCATGTGCAGCAGATCTCAACGAGGTTAAAGAAAAGCTTCAGTTGGAGGCCAGCCTGGTCTACAAGACCTAGTTACTAGGATAGGCTCTAAAACTACATTGAAATCCTGTCTCGAAAAAGGAAAAAAAAAAAAGGAAAACAAAGAGAGAAAAGGAAAGCTTCAAAAACTCAAAATAGAACCAAAGGATTATGAGATTAGTGGCAATGAAATAGTCTAATTTTGTTTTTCTTCTTTCCCATATCAGGTGACTATTCTAATATGAGACATAGACTTTGGATTTTACTTTAACAAGTATGTTTGTAATTAGAGAGCCACACTCCAACTCCAAAGACATCTTTAAGTTTAGTTAGACTGGGACTAAGAAAGGACCATTTCATTGTATGTCTGTAGAGAATAGTAGAAACAAACATTTTGGAAGATCAGAGGGCAGGACTAACCACTAGATAGCCACAGAGGTCTGTAGGTCTGTACAGACAGACAGGAAGTGCTATGGCTGAGTGGAGAGAAGAAGTGATAAGGTGGGAGAAAGCAGTAACTTTGTCTTTTTTTGGCTAATTTTCAAAGTGATGTGTGGCTAGGGCTTGCTCCTTAGTCTCTCTGATCTCTCATTTTCCCCTATATCTGACTCTGAGATTTTGTTATTAAGACCTATTAGAATTCATGCTGCAGCACATAATACGTTAAATAAGTTTAAATACATAGCACATTGCTGTAGGTGGAGTTTTCCTGTACTTAGAGCCTGCTCCAAAATAAGTGGCAGCCACTTCCCAAATAACTGACTCAGAGACTTAATATAAATTAAAGATGTTTGACCAATAACTCAGGCTTGTTACTAACTTGCTCTTATATTTAAATTAACCCATATTTCTTATTTAAGTTCTATCATATGGCTCATGGCTTGTCACCTCATTTTCTACATGTCCTGCTTCCTAGGCAGCAAGGAGGCATCAATTTTACTCCACCCCTTCCTCATCCCATCATTCTCAGTTTGACGTTATCCTGTAAGCCAATCACCTTGTTTATTAAACCGATTATAGTGACACAGCATACAGAAGGATTATTTCACAGTACATTGCTGTCTATCTTTGTATTATTAGCTTCTAGGTTTTGAATTCTATAAAGTTCAATATACATATATATATATATATATTTTAAGTAAATGAATATATTTACTTACAAACAATGTGGTGTATTGAAAGTCAAATTCCATCTATATTATTCTATATGGCAGATTCTATATGTTGGTTTTAATATTACATACTGTATTTAGAATCACCTCCATGGAGGACCTTCTCTGCAGTTGTCCAGCTTGCCTTGACTGATGTGGAAAGGCCCACATAGACTGTGGGTGGCACCTCCAGGTAGCAACCCAAATAGAATGGGTATTTCAGAAGGAAGTCTATCATGTCATTTGTCTTCTTTCCATCCAACTGGTTTTCCCTGTTACTACCACTGTTGATTCATTCACTGATAACAAAACCATGGTTTCCAAGCTTGCACCCTGAAATAGGGAGGGACCAGCAGCTGTCTAAGACACCAGACTGAGTCTTGCAAGGTGTCTTAGTCTCTGTTCTATCGCTGTGAAAAGACACGTGACCACAGCACCTCTCATAAAATAAAGAATTTTACTGGGACTTGCTTATGATTTCAGAGGTGATGTTAGTCCATTATCATTATGGCAGGGGACATGGAGGCATGGAGGAAGGCAGGCAGATATGGTGGTAAAGACATAGGCAAAGTGGATGGAGGAGAATCTGAACTGCTAGGTATAGGCTATAAATTCTTCAACAAAGTCACACTTCCTAATCCTTAAAATCATTTGCAAATCACACTGCTCCCTGACAACAATATATGCTAAAATATATGAGTCTATGAGGCCACTCTTATTTAAATTACCACAGGAGGCCTAGTGGATAGTGTGACTGAGGTCCTTCCCTCTCTTCCCTGCCTGTGAGAAAGATTCTGGGAAAAATCTTATTGTTGAGACACCTAGTCTCAAGGACTGAGTAACTACTCAGCTTCTTTGGTGTGTGTTTTTCTGCCCTTACTATTTTTAAATCTCAGTAAATCTGTCTTGTCAGTTCTCTGCCTCTAAAGAACACCAGGCAAAACAACACACAAATTATAGATATCGTGTTTGTTACTTGTTTGCTATTCCTTCACATTTTTTTTACCTAATGTTAACTTCAGTAACAAGGGTAAAAGATGAAAATTTCTGAATAAAATTTATAGTCATATATTTTCTTAACTATATCGAATTCTGACTGCTGAAATTAAGTATTCTTGTTGTTCCTACCAAATGTGATTTGTTATCTCTTAGTGTGCCTGCAGAAGTGCAAGGATCAAATATATATGATATATTCTTACCTAAGAAGACAGTAATTGAAAAAAAAATCTATGATGTTCTTCTACAAAAACCTCTACAAAACATCAAATAAATCCAGAAATGGCTAAAATATGGCAATTTCTAATATGCTTTTGCTAGCAAGCCCTTCAAACTTTAGAAACTTCTGTAATTAGAAACTTTTTTAAAGCTTTTGCTTTTTATTTTATGTAATAAAGTTGAGAGCTTGGATTTCTCTGCTTTTGGGATACTTAGATGTACGTGCTTAATATTAGTAAAAAAACTTCATAATTTAGTCGATCATCTAGAAAAGTCATTTTATTAGTTCCCATATTCTCCAGCAAAGTTTAAAAAAATCACTGCAACCATTTAATTTATTTTCAGTTCTCTGAATATGAATATTAATACAGAAGACAAGAAGTGGAGAACAGAATATAAACCATCTTCCCTACCTGACAAAGAGTTTCTTCCTAGCCAGATACTCCTAATTATGGAACTATGGACAGAACAGAGGGAAGATGAAACAGTGAGTTTTAATATAATATGGAAGTTTATAGATCCATTTTAGTGTGTGGGGAGGGAGAGAGAGGGAGAGAAAGGTAGAGAGGGAGAGAAACTCTCATGTCATGACAGGTATGCAGTGTCCAGAAAGAAACCTTGCTTGTCGTTCCTTAACTTCCCTGTGTTGTTTCAAGACAAAGTTTCTTGTTCACAACTGTTGATGTGGTTCATAGACCAAATACTCACTTGTAGCTTTTTTATTTTCACTCAGTTTTCTAAATGAAAGTAGATCTGTCTTTGGGAAGCTGATGCTGTATAGAACACAAAAACATATGTACGAAGTAAAAAAAAAAATCTTAAATTTTGCACTTTTCTATCAAATGCTATTAAATAGACAAGTTCTCAAATTTCTAGTAGCTATAAATAGTTTCTGCACATTAATAGACATTTTCAAAAATTTACTAAAAATAATATAGTCCCATTAGATAAAGCTCTTATGAAAAACTTTTAATTTAAAAATCAGTGGAATAATATCAATGGAGCAATAATGGCCTGGTTTATATGATTCTTTATATCCTTACTCATGTATATACATTGTCATGAGTAAAATTATACTGCAAATATTAACTGCATAATTTAGTATTTTATTTCTTAATCTTTCTATTTTATATATCTTTTGTTTGATATCTTTAATCACCTTTTAAATTCATTTTTAATATTCTAATAGTAAAGATAATGCTTCACAACTGCATATTAAAAATGCCCTGTTTTAGAATTCCTAAGGAAAGTTATCCTGGTTCTGAAAAAAATGGATTTCACATTTTTTTATTTTTAAACATACAAACTGATGCCAATTTGGGAACATCTATTCCTTCTGACTCACAATATTTCAACCCATTACATGGAGGTCTATATTCACTTGCACAACGAAAGTGCGAACCCACACAAAAGTTTATCTAATACTCCTTGTGATGTGTTGAAACTCTGAAATGCCTTGGTATCGTTACATCATCAATGTAAAATTTTCCACTTTGCTTGTTGGTTTGTTCTGAAAATTAGCTTTTTGAAGTGAAATGGCACTCCTGTATTTTTTTACTAAATAATAAAGGATTAGGAAACAGAAGCAGTTAAAAATAAAATACGTTTATACAAAAATAATTTGTGCTTTCTTTTTAATTCAGTATTTCTGGCTTGGCTGCAATTTCCTTTACTCAGTGAGTCTCCTTCCCTGTGCAATCACATTGGGTTTTTTTTCTGTTCTAACAGAAGCATGACTGCACAGAGGTACATATTAGATCTAAGAATTGTATTATTAATAAGGCCAGTTCTTCAGATTCTGTTGAGATTGGGATATCAGAATTTGTGATAGGAGATGATTTCCAACTTTTATTGAAGACAATGGCCGTGTATATCTAAGAAATTTGCATGATATTACTTATACTGAATACCTTTTCTTGGAGCCTGTACAAGTTACTTTTCTGCTGCTGTGATAAAATACCGCAACTAATAGCAACCTAAGGAAGAGAGAATTTATTGGCTTCTTGTTCCCAAGGGATATGAGTCCATATGTTGGGTGGAGATGTGGTGGCAACATGATGCATCTACTTCATGTATAATAAAGTAATGGCAATAATAATAAATGCCTAATTGAGAAAAACAAAGAATACTTTCTCATTGGCCTTTACTTGTTCTTTAAGCTCTGATGATAAAAAAAAATGCTTCTGTTTGTTGGGTGTTTCATCTTCAGTTTTTGGCATTTCCAGTTTGTAAATTCTTCTGCACAAAGCTTGAGAAAATGAGAGAAAAAGAAAAAAAAAATGAAGTCACCACATTTTCATCCCATGAGTTTAAGTCTCCTGTTGTTCTGCCTTCCCCTCTCCCTACCTCTTGGAAGATTCATATCATGAATTTATTCACAATGTTGGGAGATTGATGTCATACTTAACTTACAGAAAAAAATTAATAAACTGCTTATATTATATTTTTCCAGAAGGTAAAGACTTGGAAAATGTACATCATATAATTTAATCAAGAGTTTAAAATAGTGACTATTATTTGAGTGTAAATAATAATGACCATCCTACTCTAAGAACCAGAAAATATTCTGAAGTTAATTTAAAAAGATATACACATAAAATAAGGAATTAAGATTTCCTTATTGATGATAAGATATGAACTTCATATACTAATCATACTCTATCAATAACATGCATGGAGTTTTCTAGAAATTGATTTTTGGGGTAGCATCTATTAAATGAAACTCATATTTCGTGTGTACAGCACATGCATGAATTTAATTCTTCTGAAATCTTTTGTACAAGCTCCAATTTATATTTCTTAGAGATAATTACTAAAAAGGAATTGCATCAACTAGTTTCACTTCCTATTGCTTTTCCATTGGTCCTTGACATTCAAAAGAATTTTCAGTCCAGGGAATGGGAGAAATATATATATATATATATATATATATATATATATATATATATATATATATATGGAAATGATAGCAGTACAAAAAGAAAGGGTCAAACTTGATATTGCCTCTCCTGCCTGCTGTTTGCATCCTCATATTGGCCATAGTCACAGACATACAAACTAGCCTGTTCCTTGTCAAGCTTAACTAATAATGGTGCAAAATAAAGAACTCTGTGATAGATAAAGCATGGTCAAGATAACTGAGACTTTATGTTGTTTATATTTACTGTGGACACTTACAGTCTAGTATTTCTTCTGTATTTTGAGGGTTGGCACAACTGCTGTTGGCTCAGTGTTTGCACATTTGCTGTTACCTAGATTTGCTACTGTTTTTTCTCACCCTCCTGCCTACACACCATCTTTTCATTTTTATTTTTGTGTTTTCTCAACTTTGTCTTATTGAACACTGCCATTTTCAAAGCCTCTGCAAAGAACTCAGTGTTTTTAGAAAAAAAGTAAAATACAAGTCTAATAAACAAAGCCATGATTAAAATTGAATAAATGAGTAGCTCTAGAAATTGTTAAAGACTTCTTGAACAGGGATATTTACCCTCAAAACCCTAGGGTCTTACTTTTATGTCAAAGGAATAAATCAAATTGATATATCTAAATGAAATTTATATAAGTTCATTTAGAAGAGTGGAAATGATTTTGTGCTTTGACACAGTATACATTGAGTGTTAAAAATAATTTCAAAGGTAATTAGAGCTTTAATTTTAATGAATATGTCTTCAACAGAAAAGGCATACCCCCATTAGGGTTAATCGTTGCTTGAGTCTTTTTTCCCAGAGCCAGGCAGGTAGATAACAATCAAATAGTGGACCCCTTCTACAATGAACTGTCTACTCTTCATCTACTGTTCTACTGTCACAGTGGCTAACATGAAGCCAGCTGTCCATAAACATGTACTTTCTTAACGTCAATTGTTACAAAGTAGATAGGAGAAAGATGAATTTGCATCAAGATGTAAAAGTTTTGTAACTGTCATGTTCTTTTCCTTCCGTGTATGCTTTTTTATATCTTAAGTCCCAAATAGTGTCAAAACAATTCTATATTTTCACTTAACAAGATGCAGCAATTTTTTTATTTAAGTGGAAATGTTTTCACACTCTACTGAAGAAAGACAGTGTAAAGTTTTAAATAATACTGTGCATGACTCTGAAGACTCTTGTATTATTCACATCACATTATGTATTTCATCCAAAAATTCAGTGCAGCATAAAAGCATTCTACTGATTCTAATTCCTATTTTCCAAATCATGACTTTGGTAATAAAGAATTAGAATTTCTTAGAATAAAAATTAGTTTTCTATAAAATTTGTAAGATATGGAAACTTAGGCAAGGGAAAAATACATTCACACATAAAGCAAACAAAGCAAGAAAGAAAAGATGTGACTATACAAAGCAAGGAATTGTTCTGTAACTAGCCGTGAGGATACAAATTATATTTATAACATTTTATTTATTTATTTTTTGATTTTCTTTTTTTTCATGGTTTATTTTTTTATATTTAAAAATTTCCATCTCCTCCTCTCCTCCTCCCCCTCCCCTCCCCTCCTCCTCCCCCATCCCTCCCGTTCTTCTCCCCCTTCCCTCCCCTCCCCTCCACCAATACCTCCCTCTCAAGGCCAAGGAGCCATCAGGGTTCCCTACTCTATGCTAAGACCAAGGTCCTCCCAACTCCCCCCAGGTCCAGGAAGGTGATCAACCAAGCTGAGAAGGCTCCCACAGAGCCCGTCCATGCAGAAGAATCAGAGCCCAGAGCCATTGTCCTTTGCTTCTCAGTCAGCCCATACTGTTGGCCACATTAAGAGAGACAGGTTTGGTTGCATGATCCATCAAGTACTCTACAACAAATGGGCACAGGGAACCGTTTCCTACGCATAACCCCAGCTGCACAGGCATTAAGGGCAACATTGAATAAATGGGACCTCCTGAAGCTGAGCAGCTTCTGTAAAGCAAAGGACATTGTCACTAAGACACAAAGGCAGCCTACTGACTGGGAAAAGATCTTCACCAACCCTGCAACTGACAAAGGTCTGATCTCTAAAATATATAAGGAACTCAAGAGACTAGACGGTAAAATGCCAATTAACCCAATTAAAAAATGGGGCGCTGAACTGAACAGAGAATTCTCAACAGAAGAAGTTCAAATGGCCAAAAGACACTTAAGGTCATGCTCAACCTCCCTAGCTATCAGGGAAATGTAAATCAAAACAACTTTGAGATATCATCTTACACCTGTCAGATTGGCTAAAATCCAAAACACCAATAATAACCTTTGCTGGAGAGGTTGTGGGGTAAGGGGTACACTCATCCATTGCTGGTGGGAATGCACACTTGTGCAACCACTTTGGAAAGCAGTGTGGAGGTTTCTCAGGAAATTCGGGATCAACCTACCCCAGGACCCAGCAATTCCACTATTGGGAATTTACCCAAGAGATGCCCAATCATACTACAAAAGCATTTGCTCATCTATGTTCATAGCAGTATTTATAACATTTTAAAAGTACATTATTTATTACCTTCTTTCTTTGTAGTTAAGACATAAACTCATAGGATTGTTGTTTTATTTTTGTTGTTGTTTGCTTTGACTTGTTTGACTTCTTTTTTCTTTTCTTTTTTTTTTTTTTTTTTTTTTTTTTTTTTTTCGAGACAGGGTTTCCCTGTAGTTTCTAGAGCCTGTCCTGGAACTAGCTCTTGTAGACCAGGCTGGCCTCGAACTCAGAGATCCGCCTGCCTCTGCCTCCCGAGTGCTGGGATTAAAGGCGTGCGCCACCACCGCCCGGCTGACTTCTTTTTTCTTTTGTTTTTTCGAAAAGGGTTTCTCTTGGTAACAGCCATAGCTGTCCTAGAACTAGATCTATTGACCAGGCTGTCTTCAAACTCACAGAGATCCACCCACATCTGTCTCCCAAGTGCAGGAACCACAACTAAACAGTTTCCTGGGATATTTTAAGCTCCCTCTTTCCCATAATTCTTCCTTTGCTTTCTTTGCCCTCAACTGATCAAGATACACTTCTCAATTAGCCTAGTATGCATGAACCTTCAATACTGAAAGTCTACAGTGGCTACTGTTAAGCTACAGATAGGTTTTCAAAAGTGGTACTAAGATTCATTTACTTAGGAATTAGAAGTCTATAAGAAAGTTAATGAGTGGCATAAATAAACAGACTGCACCCTGACAGGGACTCATAGGAGAGTTCAGACCCCAGCATCAGAAACAAACATCTGGGGCTGCACTTGAAGAGAGGAAATGAAGGCCTGCATGGAAAGTATAAGCCATTTCTTATACCTTTCTTAAGCTGGGAGAGATCTTACAGTACAATCTGGCAGGCAAGATCTCTGACTCCCATGCAGAAGGCAGGAAATGGGCTGGAGAACAGGGTCTTTGGCCACCAACGATCTGTTTAGATGTAAACTCGCTTCCCAAATGAGAGATCCTTACACCAATAACTAATCTGTTAACTAGGAAATAACACATACAGACACACACACATGCGTGCACGCTAACACACACACACACACACACACACCACACACAAACACAATCTTAGCAGTAGGGTGCCTGTCTATGTTTAGGAAAGGGGAAAGGTCATTGCATGAACAACAGCTGACTTCTCACATTGCAAGTTTACAGTTACCATCTGTATATGTTCTATCTTTGGTTTAGTCAGTGATACTGTAAAGCACAGAAGTACTATTACATATCTGAATAGATGATTATCTAGATTTAAAATATAATTTTTTCAATTTCTTTTTGTGGTATCACCCATTATTTTAAGGTTGATGGGAAACATGAATTAGCCACTGCAATGAGGAACAAAGAAGTTCTTTGCCTTCTTGTTCAGAGGCATGGAGAACAATTAAGAGCCAGACGACAGCACCAAACTGTAATATGGTACCAAGGCTGTTCCTCATGTACTAGCATCTTCCATTGGGAACAGATCTTCAATACACATAGATAATAGCTGAGGGAACTGAAAATAATTATTTTGATCTTGAATCTGTTCTATTTTGAGAGAAGCCAGTCTCACTTCAGATTTTTTTGTTTTAACACAAGATAGACATATGTTGAGCAGTAATTAAAGATGCAAGCAGACACAATAAATAAAACTGTCCTTTGAAATGTTCCCTTCCTACAAGAAAAAAAAAAGGTGAAACTCAAGTGGAGTCTTCAACGAGCGTTTCCGTCAGTAGGGAAAAGACAGTTCTGATGATGGGAATACATTTAAAGCAGGAGACTCTTTTCCTCTCTGATTCTCCTTTTTATTGTATAATAAATTTATTCTTTGAAACCAATATTATGCAAGATGCCATAATACAAATACAGCATTCAACATCCTTAGTCATCAGAAAAATGCAAATCAAAACAACTCTGAGATTCAATATTACACTGGTAAGAATGGCCAATATCAAAAACACTGATGAAAACTTATGCTGAAGAGGTTGTGGGGTAAAGGGAACACTCCTGCATTTCTGGTGGGAATGCAAGCAGATACAGCCCCTTGGGATGTCAGTGTGGTGATTTCTTAGATAATTAGGAAACATCCTTCCTCAAGACCCAGCAATACCACTTTTGTGGATCTAAAGGATGCTCAATCATACCACAAAGACATGTGCTCAACTATGTTCATAGCAGCATTATGTGTCATAGTCAGAACCTGCAAACAACCTAAATGCCCCTCAAACAAAGAATGGATAAGGAAATTGTGGTTATTTATACAATGGAGTACTACACAGCAGAAAAAATGACATCTTGAAATTTGGAGACTTATAGATGGATCTAGAAAATGTCATATT